>NW_026705365.1:0-372297 GCF_029867415.1 Vicia villosa
CAAAGATAAGAAAACTCTAAGGAGACTTTCTGGCAGTTTCTTCCTGAACAGAGATGTGCTATACAAAAGAAACTTCGACATGGTTTTGCTCAGATGCGTGGACAGACACGAAGCAGACATGTTAATGCATGAAGTACATGAAGGGTCCTTTGGAACTCATTCAAATGGGCATGCGATGTCCAAAAAGATCTTAAGAGCAGGATACTATTGGTTGACAATGGAATCTGATTGTTACAAACACGTGAAGAAATGTCACAAGTGCCAGATCTATGCAGATAAGATCCATGTACCACCAACTCTACTCAACGTTCTCTCATCTCCGTGGCCTTTCTCCATGTGGGGTATCGACATGATTGGAATGATCGAACCGAAAGCTTCAAACGGTCATCGTTTCATCTTAGTAGCAATTGATTACTTCACCAAATGGGTCGAAGCAGCATCTTACGCCAATGTTACAAGACAAGTGGTTGTGAGGTTTATCAAGAACAACATCATTTGCCGATATGGTATTCCCAGCAAGATCATTACTGACAATGGTTCAAACCTGAATAACAAGATGATGAAAGAATTGTGTGAGGAATTCAAGATTGAGCATCATAACTCTTCTCCTTACAGACCAAAAATGAACGGCGCCGTTGAAGCTGCTAACAAGAACATTAAGAAGATCGTCCAGAAAATGGTCGTCACTTACAAAGACTGGCACGAAATGCTGCCATTTGCCTTACATGGGTACCGTACCTCAGTGCGTACTTCAACAGGGGCAACTCCCTTTTCTCTAGTATACGGCATGGAAGCTGTGCTCCCCGTAGAAGTTGAAATCCCATCAATGAGAGTCCTCATGGAGACTAAGTTATCAGAGGCTGAATGGTGTCAAAGCAGATACGATCAGTTGAATTTAATCGAAGAAAAACGTATGACTGCTCTATGCCATGGACAGTTATACCAAGCAAGAATGAAACACGCCTTCAACAAAAAGGTTCGACCTCGTGAATTTCAAGAAGGCGACCTCGTGCTTAAAAAGATCTTGTCTTTTCAACCAGATTCTAGGGGCAAATGGTCTCCTAATTACGAAGGCCCGTATGTTGTCAAAAGAACATTTTCTGGCGGCGCCATGACTCTTGCAACTATGGATGGTGATGAACTCCCACATCCTGTGAATGCTGATGCAGTCAAGAAATACTTTGTCTAAAAAAGAATAAAAGAACAGCTCGGTAAGTCGAAAACCCGCAAAGGGCGACTTAGGCAAAAATGAGCGTCTCGGTGGACTGAAAACCCGAAAGGGCGGTCCAGGCAAAAATTAGAGACAATAAACAAAAAAAAAATTTTCATCCTGGTAGATTGAAAACCTGAAAGGGCAATCTAGGCAAAAATTAGGGATTTATGACAAAGTAACTGCATTAGTCTATACTTCGTCACCAGAAAAGTCTGTACTTCATCAAAGGATCTTCAATCAAATCATTATCAATCTGAAGCGACAAGCACAGTTGGAACTCAAAATTGTTAGGGGGAATAGTGGTTATTGCTTTCAATGTAGCCTTTTCCGCATAATTACCATTTCCTACTTTTGTAAATACTCCATGGAATCACGCCTTTAGCTGATTACCATCCTATTAAATAAATTTGAGCCTTGTGCCCATTTGTTTGCAATCTTTAATTTCTTTCAGCTTACAAAATGACGCTTTAATTATGTTATTCACTTTTGAAAAAAAAAAAGAAAAAAAAAAGTTTTAAATGAATTTACTTTCCTTTTTCAAAATAAAAGCGAAATTTTCCTTTGAGTTGTGAACAACAGAAGGAACATCAACAGCTATCTCCATAGGACGAATCAAAGATTATGACAGGGAAAACTCTTCTATCCCCAGTGAAGAAGGTCTTTTATCCCCAGTGACGAAGATTTTCCATCTCCAGTGAAAAGATTTTTCCATCTCAGTGAGAAAAAGATACTCATCTTCCCCAGAGAAGTTTAAAGCACACAGCATCATTCATCACCTGTGTTATCTACACCGTGTTGAAGAACATTTGCCAAGTATCTGGTTGTATTGCGACGTCGGTCCGTCTCCAGTATATACTCCTTTGTCTGTCAGTATCACCAGCATGCATGCTACATTCATGACATTCATCATTCATACATATTTGCATCATTTATGCATTCTTGCATTTCCTGATGTTCCCTTGTTCAGGATATATCTATCCTTAAGAAAAAAAAAAGAAAAAAAAGGAAAAAAGAAAAGAAACAAGTATGGGCGTGTCATCTCTCCAAGTAGGTTGTCACCCATAAGCAGAAAAGAACATCTTCTTTTTCCAGTTCCCCACTGAGATCATTCCTCGTGGAAGAAGGTTGCTTTAGTTTCTCCTTTCAAAAACAAAGGAGGAAATCCCCAGTTGAGTTCATTCCTCATGGGTACAAAGTCTTGTTTGGACTATTTCTTTCCAATTCATTCTTGGTTAGAACCTTGTCTTTACCAAAGATTCAAGTTCCGATTCCCCAAACAGAGTCGTGAAAAACAGACAATAAGCAATAGCCTTATCATCTAAGCAGTTTATGTCTCTTTCAAAAGCTTTTTCCTCTCAAGGAAATCAATCCTGAAGACCATTTGACAATCAGGGCCTTATTACTGTTCACAAGGCTGAATAACCAGTAATTTCCCTAGCAAAGTCTCCAAGATCATTTTATCACTCGGCTGATAATTGATCATGTCTTCAAAACCGCTGTCACAAGGCTGGTAGTCGGTAACCTTTTGTTCTGGTTATATTATTTAACATGTCTATCACAAGGCTGATAGTCGGTAATATTAACCAAACCTTTGAAACTTTTTTACCTTGTCAAGTCTATCACCATGCTGATAGTCGGTAATACAGTTTCATACCTTTCACCTTCGCATTATTAAACAAGTCTATCCCCATGCTGATAGTCGATAATGTCGATAGGTAAGCTTTTCTTACAAAGCTATCATTCCCAGGCAAAGTATACACTTGCTTTCCCGAACAAAACGAATTCTCTTCCTAAAACGGATTAAGACATCCTTCCCAATCTCTTGTCCCCAGTGGAGTCAGTTCTTGATATCCCCTCGGTAAAGGCATCCTTGCATCATTCGCAATTTTGGTATCTTAGGTCCAAAATTTGCGTCTTCTGATATTTAAGTCTCTTCCACCCTATCAAAACGAAGATTTTCAATCTTCATGTCTCAGGTTGAAGAAACTTAAATAGGGGCATCTGTCATACCCCAATTTTTGACCTAAGATACCACCTCATATCATCTGCATATGCATCATTTGCATCTCTAACAAACTGCATAGCTTGTGTTTGTTACTTGTGACTCAGCAGGATTTAATCAGGAAATCACTCATCAGTACAAGTAACAATCAATTAGGGTTTTGTTCTCCCTTCATCTCAAAAGAACTATCTTCATCAACAATCAACATTTGGTCCTCAGAGATTCACTTCAACAAACTCAACAGCTTTGAATCGACTGAATTAGGGTTTTGACTGAAGACAGCATACTCCTGACTTTTGCTCAGAATTTGACCTAATGGCTTGGGACATGACCTCAAGACCCCAAGTACATCACTTTGACCTAATCCACTGGCTCAGAACATCTCCTACACAAAGATTGATCAGACAAATCCTCAGATCAGGGTTTTGAACTATCAGGGACTGAAATCAGGGATCACATTTGGGAAACCATAAAAACCCCCAGGAAGTCAATCAAAGGTTTCAATCATCCTCAAATAATCCCTATGACAATATCCCATGGAAATTGCATCTCAATTCAAGACCTACAGTCATCAATTTCATCAGGTCGACAATTAGGGTTTTTTTGACCTAATTCACTGAACAACTGACTTTTTAATCAGGACATGGTGTCACAACTCAAACCATGGCTCAATATCCTCTAATGCTTCAATATGATCCATTCATACTATTCATTTGATGAGGATAGCCTGTTTCATTTGAAATCTCCAGAAACGCGATTCGTCTGAAAAAGTCAACTGTACAAGATCACCATTGACTTTTGGGGAATTTTGGTCAACCATGACTTTTGAAGTTTTAAATCATCAATATATGATATGAGAAGTCATTTGATCAAGAAAAATCAAGAAAATCAATCAAGAATCAAAAAGTCAAAAGTTTGACTTTCCATACTTAGAAAAATTTCTAAGTGTTTTTTCATGGTTTTTTCCAAACTTTGAAAGGGAATTTCTCAAAATTTCACCTACAAACTGAAAAAAACTTCCAACATGAAAGTTGTAGATTTTGATCCAATAAACAACTTTGACACATATAAATTTTTTCCATAAGATCAACCATTTAAGAGATATGGAGCTTCAAAGTTGGCATCTTTTGAAAAATTCACTTGAAACTTCATTTTTCTCAAAGTTCATGGATCTTTTTCACTCACTTCCTTAAAGATCTTGAAGAAACTTTCAACTAGAGTTTTGAAGTATGTAACATGAGCTTTCCAAAATGTCCAAGAGCATGAAAAAATATGGAGTGTAGCTATGGTTTTGAATTTTGACATTAGTGACCATTTCACTTGAAATTTCAAGCCATTTTTGCAAAGTTATGAACCAAATTGCCAAATAATGCAAGTAATGATGCATCAAGACAATAATTGAAGATATTTTCTGATTAGAAGATCAGAATGGAAGAGGATAAGAAGCTTGAAGTTTAACCATGGTTTGGTCACTTTAACCATTTTGCATTAAATGTAAAAGATTCCTTTTTATCTCTTAAGCCAAATCATCAAACTTTGATCAAGTTGCAAAGCTCTGAGTTCAGACTCTTTGGCCTATAAATAGAGGTCCAAACTCCATTCAAAATCACACCAAAGTCACACAAATTATAGGCTTTCTCTTTCTTTCTTAGAATGCAAGTTTCTTAAGTTTCAAAGAGGTAAAATGCTCAACCTCTAAACCTTTGAATTTCTGACCAAAGTGATGCTTCCCACAAACCACAAACATCATATGGGATGTGTTTGATCCACTCACACACTCCAAAAACATCTCAAACTCAAAATCACTACCTCACTTCTCAAATATGCATAATCTAAGCCTTATCATGCCAAAATCCATTCAAGATCATTTCTGTCCAAAATAACACTTCTAACACCTTCCATATACTTCATATGAATGATCCAAACACTCACATATGACCTGTAACATCTCCATCTTCAAATTCGATTCATACTTGAAGCAACTGCAGTTCAGGTTCCATAGCTTAGCTCAGGTGAATTCAAACTGTTCCAAGCATTCAAACATGTTCCATAAGGTCCATTGATGCTGTCCAGATCAAGAAACAACATCTGTAACACCTCCAGGCACGATTTCAATTTCCAGTTTGGCCGTTTTTGAAGGTAAGCTACTTGAACTTCAAACTCATACATACATGCATCATAAATGAAAAATTGAGTTGCTATCTTGTTTCTGCACTATCACTGATCATTAACCCTCAATCAATTTCACAATTCATCAATCATACACGATTTCATGATCAATCTCAGAATTAGGGTTCTTCGTGTTCATCAGAAAATTGATCACCTTAGAGCAAAAATAAATGAATTATGAGGGCACCATCATGATCCTTATGAAAAAACGAGTGAGTTAGACCCTTCACTTGATCAATTTGGTTCAGTTTTCAGAAAATTCAAATTCAAAATGGGATTGTGTTCTTGGCGCGTTTTTTGGTTCATGAGTTTTAAAATTCAGTTTGAAAATATATTGTACCCAGCGCGTATTACTAACAAGCCACGAGCGTGGCTCAGTTGGCTTTTGTTTTGAGTAGTGACCTCAAGGTCACGAGTTCAAGTCCCTATGGGACCAAACCCTTCTTTTTATCACCTATTTTCTTTGATTTTTTACACAACTTCAACCATTAATTTAACCATTCAATTTAACTTATTTTTTCTTCATTTTTTACACACTTATTATTTTATATATGTATTTTATGAATATCAAAAAAAATCACAAAAATATATTTGTTTAATACATTTTTAATTAAGTTTAAAATAACATATTTTTAAGTGTTTTCTAATACTTTTAAATATTGTTTTTCACTTAATCTTTAAACTTAAATCACTTGTAAATATTTTTTGAACAAACCCTAATCATCTAAGTGTTAATTGAGGATGATCTTTTGATTAAATTGACTTCTTTCAAAATTCAGATCGTTTTAAAACGAGCGATCGCGGTTCTTTTCAAAAACAATGAACCATTTCTTTTTGAAACTTTTGATTAAATCTTTTAATTAATCAATTGATTTTCAAAACGATGTGGGGCCTCTCGAATATTAGAGAGTATAAGACCCACTCCTTTTTCTTTTTACACAGTCTTTTTTATTCAAAATAAATAAACTTTCTTTCAGAACAAACTTTCAAACCGTTTTTTCAAACAACGCGACTGTAAATAAAACGATCAACCATGTTTTGTAAATAAAACACGGGCCTCCACGTAGGTATAAGTCCCAAGCCCCTTTTGTACATACCCATTCCAGTACATGAAATTAGGTATTTCATCGTACGCCTTTTTGTACATATCTCGATCAATCTGATTTTTAACTTTGAATAACAAATCAAAAATGAAGGTTTTTCTTTAAATCTTCCCAAAAAACCATGGGCCTCCATGTAGGTATAAGTCCCAAGCCCTTTTGTAAATACCTGTTTACATAGCTTTGAATAAATTCAAATGGACCTCTCCCCGAGTGTGAGTCCCGAGCCCTGTGTATACAAATGGATCATGCTTACAGGTATATTTCCTTCATAAACTCCATTATACACGCACACTTTGTCATATATAACTGTTCATATAACTGTTCATGTACTTGTGCATATTTGTTTGTACTTGTTCACATTTGTGATTATGTTATATGCTTGTTCAACTTAGTACAACACTAGGTTCCCCATAGCCTCCTATTGGGCTTCGTGCAAAGAATCTCCACTAGTTTAGGTTAGGACATAGAGTATGGTTTCCCGGTGAAATCGCTCTAAGAGCTCAAACCAACTATACCATGCCTCCCCTTGGGCTTTGTACAAACGAGTGACCCTCCCATAGCCTCCTCTTGGGCTTACAATGCAAGGACCCTGGATTGTCCCTCCCATAGCCTCCTCTTGGGCTTACAATGCAAGGACCCTCGGATAGCCTCCTCTTGGGCTTCGTACAAGGACCCACGGGCTTCTTATAAGCATCCCCAATATCCCAAACAAATACCCTAGGAGATTAGACATTTTTCATCTCTATGCTAGGAGTATCTCTTATATATCATCACAAACAATCAATCAATCAATCAATCAAACTTTTTTGCCACAAGGCTGGCTAATCAATCAAACTGTTTTACCACCGTACTGGATGATTAATCAAAGTTTTTGTCACAAGGCTGACTTCATTGAAACTTTTGCCACAAGGCTGGCTGATTAATCAAAGTTTTTGTCACAAGGCTGACTTCATTAAAACTTTTGCCACAAGGCTGGTTAAACAAACAAAAACATCTTTATCATTCTAAGCACCCTAAGTGGCATGGCCCCGGGCTTATAATGAAAAGATTTTCAAACAAAAATCAAACAGATGTATGTGATGATATAGATTAGATACATCTAGCATTTAGACGACATTTGTCTATTTTTCTTTGCTTCCACTAGCATAAGTGGGAACTACGATTGCTCTGACTTTCTCAACATCCCTTTGAGAATACGTAGGCACAAGGTCGATCCTTGGCGAGCAAAACAAAACAAAAAAAACCATTCAAACCTTAGCACCCGTAGACCCCGAGCTACAGATGCTCTGATTCCCTCTAGGGGATATGTATGCAGAGGATCGCGATGATCTTTGCGAGCATAATCAAACAAACACCTTAGGTCCCACCTCTTTCTCACAAAAACCTTCACCACAACAAGAATGGAATAAAACATAACAAAGAAACCTATAGAGTACTATAGATACGTTGGGTGCTAATACCTTCCCTTCGTATAACCAACCCTCTTACCCAAAGATCTCTCCCCCCACTTTTAGGTTATTGCAACTTTTTTCCTTTTCCTTCTTTGGAAATAATAAAAAGTTTGGTCGAAACAAAGAAAAATCATTTTTTATGAGCACTCGAGCCCAAAGAAGGCATCAGGTGTCTCATCCACAAAAAAAAGAGGAACAAAACGATTTTTCGCCCGCGACAATTGTTACTTGTACTGATGAGTGATTTCCTGATTAAATCCTGCTGAGTCACAAGTAACAAACACAAGCTATGCAATTTGTTAGAGATGCAAATGATGCATATGTAAATGATATGAGGTGGTATCTTAGGTCAAAAATTGGGGTATGACAGATGCCCCTATTTAAGTTTCTTCAACCTGAGATATGAAGATTGAAAATCTTCGTTTTGATAGGGTGGAAGAGACTTAAATATCATAAGACGCGAATTTTGGACCTAAGATACCAAAATTGCGAATGATGCAAGGATATCTCTACCGAGGGAATATCAAGAACTGACTCCACTGGGGAAAAGAGATTGGGAAGGATGTCTCAATCTGTTTTAAGGAACAGAATCCATTTTTGTTCTTTTCGGGAAAGCAAGTGTATGCTTTACCTGGGAATGATAGCTTTGTAAGAAAAGCTTACCAATCGACATTACCGACTATCAGCACAGGGATAGACTTGTTTAATAATACGAAGGTGAAAGGTATGAAACTGTATTACCGACTATCAGCATGGTGATAGACTTGACAAGGTAAAAAGAGTTTCAAAGGTTTGGTTAATATTACCGAATATCAGCAGGGTGATAGACATGTTGAATAATATAACCAGAACAAAAAGGTTACCGACTACCAGCTTTGTGATAGTGGTTTTGAAGACATGATCAATTATCAGCCAAGTGATAAAATGATTCTGGAGACTTTGCTAGGGAAATTACTGGTTATTCAGCCTTGTGAACAGTAATAAGACCCTGATTGTCAAATGGTCTTCAGGATTGATTTCCTAGAGAGGAAAAAGCTTTTGGAAGAGACATAAGCTGCTCAGATGATGAGGCCATTGCTTATTGTCTGTTTTTCACGACTCTGTTTGAGGAATCGGAATTTGAATCTTTGGTAAAGACAGGGTTCTAACCAAGAATGAATTGGAAAGAGACAGTCAAACAAGACTTTGTACCCATGAGGAATGAACTCAACTGGGTATTTTCTCCTTTGTTTTGAGAGGAGAAACTAAAGCAACCTTCTTCCACGAGGAATGATCTCAGTGGGGAACTGGAGAAACAAAATGTTCTTTCTGCTTATGGGTGACAATCTATTGGAGAGATGACACGCCCATACCTGCTTCATTTTTTCTTTTTTCTCTTTTCTTCTTTTTTCTTTCTTTTTGAGGATAAATATATCCTAAACAAGTGATTTTAGACAGACATTTGAAAAATGCAATGATGCATAAATGATGCAAATGTGTATGAATGATGAATGTCATGAATGTCGCATGCATGCTAACAATACTGACAGACAAAGAAGTATATACTGGAGAGGGACCGACGTCGCAATACAACCAGATACTTGGCAAATGTTTTTCAACACGGTGTAGATAACACGGGTGATGAATGGTGTTGCGTGCTTTAAACTTCTCTGGGGAAGATAAGCATCTTTACTGAGATGGAAGAGCTTCTTCACTGGAGATTGGAAATCTTCGTCACTGGGGATAAAAGACCTTCTTCACTGGGGATAGAAGAGCTTTTTCACTGGGGATAGAAGAGCTTCTTCCTATGGAGATAGCTGTTGATGTTCCTTCCGTTGGAGATAGCTTTCATGGCCATAGGATGAAGATCAGGATGCTTCTAAGTCCATTCGATCTCTCTCTCACATGCCTAAGTAATCATTACATGAAAGAAAATATCATGATATTTCTAAAAATTAAATGTTAAATTAACAACTCAAAAAGCCAAACGTGTAGAATTCAACTAACTTGGGCTCCAAGACTTGAAGTGCACTATAAAAATGAAAAGATTCTTTTAAGACGAAGTGAATATGTAGAAAAAATAGACCGGAACAAATAACAGTTGAACGCGCATTTGATCGGAAAATAAAAATAAATATATTAAAATGATTTACACAGAAAGAAGTTTAACAAAACAGACTGGAAATGCTCAAAATCAAAAATCAAAATACCCGGTTAAACAGACTATGACAGGTAAAATATGATCGTAAATAGCGTCGAAAAACAAAACGAGCTTACCGACATGATCTACGCATAACATAGATTAATAAAATAGTCTGATACCTGTTAAAACTTGAAATATTTTGTCTGCTAATTTTCGCACAGTGTCGAATTCCTTCGACCGGTCAGCCTAGTAAACTCATATTTAAATTTAGATAAAATAAGAATATTTTGCATATATAGTTAGAATTATTAGAACATTGTGTCAATCTTACTAAAGTTTTTGGTAGCACTTCGGCATGGTCTCAATAACTTTATGTTATTCATAGATAATTATATAGAAAATAGATAAAATAAAATAGCATAATACTATTTAATATTCTTAAATTCTAATTCATGCTATCGTACTTCTATGGGTCTTACATGAACTTTCTCTGGATCCTTGTAGCAGTGGAGGAAATTCATGAAACACTTGAGTAGGAATGTTGTAAGGGAATTCTGCGATAAAGCTGAGCTTGTAGCCTTTAAGGAATTCTTTACTCGATCATGGGGCCAGTAGCATACATGGGTAGAAAAACGGTTGGATGTAAGACTTTCAGGAGTTCGGACAGAGATATTGGATCTTTTAGTTACTTTGACCTGGGCACTACTTGGATGGATAAGGAGCTACACTCCTACTCGTTCTGATGTACCCTAAGTAGTATATAGTTACCTAGTGAAGGGCTGATAGAACAAGTGGAAGTGGTGACCTCCAATTGGGGAAATCTAGGACATCTGTTCTGGTGGGAGGAACTGTTGCATCTCATGCTCATTCTGAAATGCGTGAGTCATAAAACTACGCTAGGCGGCGGTTGAGTAGATAGATATGCATAGTGCAGTAATCCATGTTCCCTGCTGGGTGCGATTCATCTAATCCCGAGTGAAGCCGTAGAACTACGCTAGGTGTTGGGTATTTAGGTAAATTGAACTAGTGACTACCGACAACATCGGCGGACTGACCGCAGTAAGTGATTGTTGTTGTAACCATGTGTCATACCCCAATTTTTTCCCTACAAATTTCATTCATTTATGTGTGTCACATTTTTCACCATTTCATATTTCATTCAGAAAAATTATTAAAAAAAATATAGTTAATATTATTTCTTTTCTATTTGCATTTTAAAAATTATGAACAATTTTGATTTGCATTTTGATTCTAATTCAATTTAAAATATTTTTTTAAGTTGAATTATTATTAAAATTAAAATCAAGTTCTAAGTCTCTTTTATTTAATATTATTATTGTTATTATTTTATGTAACAATAATATGCGAAGAATGATAGATAAGTAGTAATTTCTATGTTAAATTCATTCTAGGATCATGGCTAGCTATTACATTAAGGGGTGAGGTCAATGTGTATTAAAAGTTGAGTAATTTGCCGTTAGACTAAAAAGAATTAAAAATTTGGTACCTTGATTTTGTTGGAATAAGTTTGATTCTATTTCTTAATCTTTAAGTTTTGATGATAATAAAATATAAATAATTTTGTACACTAATGGTTTAGTTAAATGTGCAGAATCTGAGCGCAAAATCTCATCTAAAAGAATTCTGAGATATGCTGATTATAAAGAATATGTTCTGTAGAAAGACAAGTTCTGAAAAAATTGAACTCTAAGATAAACACTCTCATCAAGCAAACTTTCGACTCTGGATGAAGACAAATTCTCTCTCTCTTTTCTATCCATAACCTCTATTAAGTCTTTAAACCTTCTCTGAAAGAAAAAACTCATATCTTTATTTCTTTTACTTCTCCTCAAATGGATTCTTCTTCTTCAATAAAAACTTTCAAAAGTGATGATAGGAAGTTGTTCACCATCAATGAATATGTTGTTGACTTTGAAGAGTTAAAACAACAAGGCATTTATTTCCTTAAAATGATTACCGCTCAAAAATGGGAAACTATTTTGATATGCTTTGTGGACCAATATTCCATAATCTGGTTAAAGATTTCTAGTTAAATGCTTCTGTTCACAACTTGACGAGAATGATCATGAGATAAGATCTGTTGTCATGGACACTCCTATTATCATCACTCTCTCAGTTATTGCCCATGTTTACAAAACCATCTTCACACCTAATAACATGGGCAATAGCTGAGGGAGTGATGATAATAGGAGTTTCCATGACAACCGATATTATCTCATGATCATTCTCGTTCAAGTTGTGAACAGAAGTATTTAACTAGAAATCTTTAACCAGATTATGGATACTGGTCCACAAAGCATATCAAAATAGTTTCCCTATTTTTGAGCGATAATCATTTTAAGGAAATCAATGCCTTGTTCTTTTAACTCTTCAAAGTCAACAACATATTCATTGATGGTGAACAGCTTGCTATCATCACTTTTGAAAGTTTTTATTGAAGAAGAAGAATTCATTCGAGGAGAAGTAAAAGAAATAAAGATATGAGTTTTTTCTTTCAGAGAAGGTTTAAAGACTTAAAAAAGGTTATGGATAGAAAAGAGAAAGAATTTGTCTTCATCCAAAATCCAAAGTTTGCTTGATGAGAGTCTTTATCTTAGACTTCAATTTTTTTAGAACTTGTCTTTCTACGGAACATATTCTTTATAATTAGCATATCTCAGAATTCCTTTAGATGAGATTTTGCGCTCAGATTCGGCGCATTTAACTAAACAATTAGTGTACAAAATTATTCTTTATATTTTATTATCATCAAAATTTAAAGATTAAGAAATAGAATCAAACTTATTTCAACAAAATTAAGACACCAAAATTTTAATTCTTTTTAGTCTTACGGCAGATAACTCAACTTTTAATACACATTGACCTCACCCCTTAATGTAACAACTAGCCATGATCCTAGAAGGAATTTAACATAGAAATTACTACTTATCTATCATTCTTCGCATATTAGGCAGAAAGTTCTCCTTCAACTCAGTGCAAAAACCAAATAACCTTCAAACAACATCATGTCACCACCGTGAAACTAACCTCACAAAAATTCATACAACACCAAAAAACTCAAAAAAAAGAAGAGAAAACTCTTCCTTTCAAACGACACTAAACCGAACATACACACACCAAGCTAAATCATCCCAGCCAAAATCAGGACCTCTCTCTGAACTGAAATATTCACACTAAATGATTCAGCACAAAAAAACGTGTCCTCAACGTTCATTCACTTAACTCACTCAAAATATCCAAAACGATAACACACTCTAATGTAATTATTACAGAAGCAATATTTTTAGAAGAAAATGAATAGCTGTTAGTGTGCTAGTTGTCCCATATTAATACCATATAATTGCTCACCATTATGGTCTAGCTGTAAACATAGGATATTTCCAAAAATATCAATTTGTATAGCTTAATTTTAGGAGAGGGATTTATGAGCCTCTTTGTATAAATATTTCCAGATCAATGCATACAGGACAAATCAGAAAATTCTCTGTCACTGATTCTTTCATGGTATCAGAGCACGACAGGTTTCACTCAAAATTCTGAGACAATGTCTGATCATGAAGATATATCTCATGAAGATATAACTGATCATGAAAGGAATTCTCCTACAAAGAGGATCCACAAAACGGTGAAGAAAACTCCATCACCGTATGATTTGAATTCCAATGATAATCCAGGAAACTTGATAACTCAAGTACGACTTCGAGGGGAGAACTATGAAGAATGGGCGCGTGCAGTGAAAATATCGTTGCGTGCTCGCAGAAAATGGGGGTTTTATAGAAGGCACCATTGAAACACCAAAGGAAAACTCTGATCAAATTGAAGATTGGTGGACTGTTCAATCTATGTTGGTGTCGTGGATTCTAAATACCATTGAAGCAGATCTTCGTTCCACCATGTCTTATGCTGAAAATGCAAAAAAGATTTGTGGATGGACATCAAAGAAAGATTCTCTACGGCGAATGGTCCCAGAATTCAACAGCTGAAATCCGATCTAGCAAGGTGCAAACAAGACGGTATGTCAGTTGCGACATACTACGGAAAGTTGAAACTGTTGTGGGATGAGTTGGCTATTACGATCAAATCCCGACATGCAGTTGGGGTGGATGCAAGTGTGATATATCATCAAAAATAGAAAAGAGAAGAGAGGAAGAAAGAGTTCATCAATTCCTTATGGGATTGGATGATGCAATTTACGGGATTGTTCGATCCAATCTTCTGGCAACAGATCCGCTGCCCAATCTCAATAGGGTATACTCAACAATGATTCAAGAAGAAAGGGTGAGAATGATGACCAGAACCATAGAAGAAAGAAGAGAAGTGATGAGCTTAGCTGTTCAAACAAACAAACGTAAAGTCAAAGGAAGAGGGGATGGAAAAGACAAGTTTATGTATTGTACACATTGTCATCGAGCAGGACATGACGCAGGAAGCTGTTTTCAACTTGTTGGTTATCCCGAGTGGTGGGGAGACAGACCAAAAAATGAAGGGAAAAGTGGTGGACGAGGCAAGTCACTGCTGCGAGCAGGAACTGGACGAGGAAGAGGAGAAATTGTGCGTGCAACTGCAAATGCTGTACACACAAGAGGAACAAGTGCAGAAACTGGGGTTTCACACGGAGATGGCTCTGGCTTGGCTGGAATCAGTGCAGAACAATTGCAATCGTTGGTAGGATTTCTGAATGCTCATAAAGAAAACTCCAATGACAAGATGACAAGTGAGTGTGATATGAATACATGGATAATTGACACAGGTTGTTCTAACCACATGACTGGAAACTTGAATCATATGCGAGAGATAAGAGATATTCAAAGTTGTTCGGTTGGCCTACCTAATGGAGAACATGCTTCTGCAATCAAAGAAGGAAGTATAGTGTTGGAAGGAGGGTTAAAACTTGCTAATGTTCTCTTTGTGCCAAAATTGAAATGCAACTTGATATCTATTTCACAAACGATGGATGAATTAAAATGTGTCATTCAATTCACTGATAAGTTATGTGTTGTGCAGGACTGTACTTCGAGGACGCTGATTGGAGCGGGTGAACGAAGAGATGGGTTTTATTTTTTCAGAGGAGTTTGAAGAGAGAGAGAGAGAGAGAGCTTGCAAGACTAATGGAATTTATCCAATGGATCTTTGGCACAAACGGTTGGGACATCCTTCCTTGAAAATTTCTAAGTTAATTCCTCAAGTTAGTAGACACAGAGATAGCAATATAATGAATAAAGCATGTGAAGTTTGTTTTAGAGCCAAACAAACTAGAGAGAAGTTTCCTTTGAGTCAAAATAAAGCTAGTAGTGCATTTGAATTAATTCACTGTGATTTATGGGGAGCATATCGGACTCCTTCTACTTGTGGTGCTTTTTATTTTTTAACAATAGTCGATGATTATTCACGTGTTGTATGGGTATATTTGTTGACTGATAAACGAGAAGTCTCGACAATGCTTCACAATTTTTTGGCTTTAGTTGAGAGGCAATTCAATAAACAAGTAAAAATATTTAGAAGTGATAATGGGACGGAATTCACATGCATGAGAAAGTATTTTCTTGACCACGGTATAATTTTTCAAACATCTTGTACCGGAACACCCCAACAAAATGGGAGAGTAGAACGAAAACATAGACATATTTTAAATGTGGCACGAGCACTGCGGTTTCAAGGTAATCTCCCTATTAAGTTTTGGGGAAAATGCATTCTAACCGTGGGATATCTAATTAACCGAACTCCTTCCACTATTTTGAACGGAAAAACCCCTTATGAAATGCTTCATGGACAACAACCTGAATATGAACATTTGAGAATAATAGGCTCCCTATGTTATGCTCACAATCAAAGAAGAAATGGTGATAAATTTGCAAGTAGAAGTAAGAAGTGTGTGTTTATTGGATACTCATATGGAAAGAAAGGATGGAAGCTATTTGATTTAGAAACAGAAAACATTTTTGTGTCCCGAGATGTTGAATTCATTGAAACTGAATTCCCTTTTGCTGTAGCTGCCACTTCACGAAATGATGCTCTTCCTTATAATTGGAATTTTGCAGAATCTATTCATGATGCAATTGATGATGTAGATGAAACAGAACACACACTTAGCATCCAAAGAAGTAATGATAAGGGGGTGGACAATAGAAGGAGTGAGTTGGATGTGGGGATTGAAGCGGGTACTTCACAGTATACAAACATAGATGAAACAATACTCTCATCCACTACATGCACCACATCAGCAAATGAGAAGGTTAATGACCAAGATGCTGATCCGCAAAACATGGACAAAGAAGATACAACAGATACATCTATGTCAATAACCGAGCCAATGTTAGGTAGAGGACACAAAATCAAACAGCCTTCTACTCGCTAACAGCACTATGTGACGAATACTGCTAGAAGACTGAGCCCATCCAATTGTTCACTCTCTCCAAAGGCAACCTCAGGTGCACCCTATCCCATAGCTAATTATGTGAATTATGACCGTTTTTCCATTGCACATCGTGCTTTTCTTTCATCTATTTCAAAGGAAAAGGAGCCTATCAATTACACTGAAGCAATGAAAGATAATCGGTGGAGGGAAGCTATGCAAAGTGAAATACATGCACTTGAAACCAATGGAACTTGGACAGTAACAGAACTGCCACCCGGGAAGAAAGCACTCGGCTGCAAATGGGTGTACAAAATAAAGCATAAATCAGATGGAAGTGTAGAACGGTTCAAAGCACGACTAGTAATCCTTGGAAACCATCAAAAGGAAGGGATTAATTATACAGAGACGTTTGCACCCGTGGTGAAAATGGTTACGGTTCGTACAGTGTTAGCCGTAGCAGCCTCACGAGATTGGGAATTACATCAAATGGATGTGCATAATGCATTTTTACATGGAGACCTTGAAGAAGTTGTGTACTGTAGCGGGGAAAATCTGATATCGAAGCCATGGGATTGACTCGAATCAATATTTCGTTTGAAATCGCCACCGCGCTTTATTTTTTCAAAGGAAAAGGGAAAAGAACGTAAAACCCAAAGTTTTGTTTTTAAAACAAGAAAGAGATCTCAGGTACGGGTGTTGATTATATGAGGGGAAGGTTTAAAGCACCCCTCATATCCGTGGTACTCCACGGGAACCTTTTTGAAAATCTGTGTGTGTGTGCTAAAAAAGAGTTTGTTTTATTTATTTTTAAAATAAGCTCGGCAAAGCGTTAAGCTTTGGGCCTACATACCTCCTCGGTGCAATGGAGAAGTCAGAGCTAATGTAGTTCCGCTTTTGGAAAAAAACATTTTAAAACGAATAAACACTTTGTTGTCGTTAGAGAGAAATACTCAGCCATTGATCTTGAGCATGAGAACAAACAAGTTCTTTGCATCACAAATGAAAGAAGGGCTCCAACTCGGATAAAATCAACGAGTATGCCACTAGCTCTCTCACGCGGAAAAGATCTCATTATTATCAATCAATTTCAAAATCGTGGGGTATAACCGCTCGTTTCGACAATTAACGGTGTCTAAACTTTTGAAGAAAAGCCACTAAGGGCGAAAGATATTTTTTGAGAAAAGGTTTTGAAAAGGTTTGCAAACATAAGAATATTTTGGAAAAAGGGAGAAGATTTTGAAAATCTAAGAAGTAGGAGGAGATGAAGAGGCTAACCTAGTGCACAAAATAAAAGCTAAGGAAAGAAACGGTCTAACCAAATAAGAAGCCAACACTTGACATTAAGAGCCAAGGTAGTTTTCCCATCCTTTGGATTTATCAATACCAACACATTAACACTTGGGGATCCAGATGAACTTATTGTCTTAGCACCACTTTGCATTAAGCACATTAAAATTCTGACGAAAATCGGGCAGAGTAACGACTGTTTTTGGGTAAAATCCTTATATCCATGCCTTGGAATTAACCATCAAGGGCTTTCAAGGAAATACCTGCACACATAAACATACAACAGAACAATGCCAGACAGACAGAACAATCACAGGATAGTAATAGAATGAGTCCAGAGGTACTAGGTCCATAAGTCCGAATCTCCAAAGTGCTAAGGATAGTAACCGATAGTCCAAAGAGAGCCTTATGTATTTTTTATATTTTGATTGTTTATTAGTGTTTTAGCGAAAAAATAAAGTATGGTCCAAGTGGACAAAAGAAAAATAACAGAAGCATAAACATATGTCCAAGTGGACAAAGAGAAAATGACGGAAAGTAAATATGATGAAATGATAAAGTAAAGCGATAAAGCAAGAAATATAAAGAGCGGTAATATAAAGAGCGGTATAGTAAAGGTGCGGAAATTAAAGTTAGTTGTTAAGTGTTAAAGATAACCATCTTGAAACTTGTCAAGTATGTTATCAAAGTTAGTAGGAAGATCTATGGTGAGTGAATGATGTACTCGGATTTAAATTCAATGGGGTTTATCAGAAGCTTGATAGAATCATAGCGACTACACGATAAAAACCTCCACAAGTCTTAAATCAACCGCATACAATTCTCTTCCATGTTTGATCATTTTTATTCGGGACACGAAATATTGCGCTATGTTAAGCAGATCGCCAAGTGATTTATGTAGAAATCACCCTACAACGAGGCCGGTCAAAACTTTATGTGCTAATGCATTCGAGAAGAACGATATGTAGATCGCCTTCCGAAAGCAATACCGCACGAAAAGAAAATAGGTAACGATCTAGTCTTTACTAAGAATCCATAAGAATTCTCAAAGTATTAAGACTTTCATCGATCAAAAGAAAAAAAGGAGAAGGAGAAGATAAAATGCATAAAGATAATCAACTCACACTATCATTAATATCATTCATCTAATATTATGGATTTGGTTCTTTCAAACCTATCAACATCCTAGGTCCAATGATATTAATGAAATGGAGGAAGAAGAATAAAATTCACAAAAAGATAATCAACTCAAACTATCATTAATATCATTCATCTAATATTATGGATTAGGTAATTTCAAACCTATCAACATCCTAGATCCAATGATATTAATGAAATGGAGGAAGAAGAATAAAATTCACAAAAAGATAATCAACTCACACTATCATTAATATCATTCATCTAATATTATGGATTAGGTCATTTCAAACCTATCAACATCCTAGATCCAATGATATTAATGAAGTGGAGGAAGTAGGAAGCCAAAACAAGCATAAAAAAGGCAAAAAACACATTCTGCCAGCAGGAAATCGATTTACCTCTGTAGGAAATCGATTTCCTGAGTCCAGAGTTCAAATTTTTGAAAAAAAATAAGATGGAAATCGATTTCCTACAGAGGGAAATCGATTTCCTGCACGCAGCATTCAAAAAATCAGCATTAGGAGGCATAAAACTTGACTTAAGCAAACATACAAACACCTTATGATCACATATCCATTGGAGCACGAATTTTCCATCAAATCACCATCAAATAGCACCAATATAGCATCAAAGATGCATTGAACACAAGCAACAAAGATCTACATCTTAGAATTGAGGAATTTACCAATTCTTGAATTAAAGTGTTGAAGTAGCTTCAAGAACAAGCACAAAGTGTAGATCCTTCAAGTATGGAGATGAACAATCAAAGAAAAGAGTGAAATGTAGGAGGCTTAGTTCAAAATTAGCAAGATTCAATGTGAACCTTACTAATCTTATGAAAATGAACTTTGGGTGAGGGTTTTGGAAAGGGTGAGAAATGAATTTGCAAGCAATTTTTTGGCTCTCCAAGCTTGAGAAATGAATTTGCAAGAACTTTTTTGGCTATCAAAAGCTTGAGAAATGAGAGAGTAGAAGGCTCTATTTATAGAGTTGGAGCAAGAGTAGTGGCAAATTGGTCTTTTTGTGTTTGGTGATTAACTTGTGTTTAATTGGTGATTAAAGTGGCAATTAAATGGTAAAAAGTGGTAAAATGGGGTTAAAGAGGGTTTAATGAATGAGTTAATTTTGATGAGGTGGAAAATTGATAAAATGATCAAATAAAAAGGTGCCAAAATGATGTCAAGCTTCCCTCTTATATTTTTTTTTGAATTTTGCGCATAGGAAATCGATTTCCCACAGGGGTAAATCGATTTCCACCTTCAAATTTTCAAAAACTGTTTTCTTGCACTGTTTTGATTTTTGCCCGATCTTTCACCTGTAAAATATAAACAAAAGAGACAAAACATATATTTTTTTGATTTTTGGTTAGTATAAACAAATAAAAGGCTATAAATGCTCGATAATTCCCCTCAGAGATAATCACAGTATCAAAGATAAAGCTTCACAATGATGCTCTTGATGATTGAATGCAAATGATGCATGATCTTAGGGTCAAAAATTGGGGTATGACAGATGCCCCTATTTAAGTTTCTTCTTTCCGGAGATGTGAGGGTTAAAATCCTCAGCTCGACGTAATTGAAGAGACTTAAATATAAAACACACAATTTTTGAACCTAAGGTATAATGCGATGCTAATGGATGCATCAAGTATGATTATGGAATAGAGAGGAGTATAACACCACTGGGGAGATAAGAAAGGATTCCACTGGGGGAAAAGGTATGTGTCATCCAGGGATAAAACTTGGATTCCACAGGAGAAAGAGACAGTCAACAGAAGCTTTCAAGATAAAACATGATTGCACTTCGAGAAGAAAATATCTGAGGCCTACATGAATGTGGCTACATCAAAATGAATATCAAGGTAAAACATGATTGGATAACATCAAATGACAACCAAGGTAAAACATGATTGGATATCGTCAAAGGACAATCAAGGTAAAACATGATTGGATAATCATCAACGGATAATCAAGGTAAAACATGATTGGATAATCATTACAGGTCCATCAAGGTAAAACATGATTAGATAATCATCACAGATCCATCAAGGTAAAACATGATTGGATAATCATCACAGGTCCATCAAGGTAAAACATGATTGGATGTCATTACAGGTCCATCAAGGTAAAACATGATTGGATAACATCAAATGACAATCAAGGTAAAACATGATTGAAAAATACCAAATGACAATCAAGGTAAAACATGATTAGGTAACCAAGATAAAACATGGTCGAAAGCGATCAGGATAAAGCATGATAAGAGACAATCAAGATAAAACATGATTGAAGGGAAACAAGATAAAACATGGTGTAAGTGATCAGGATAAAGCATGATCAAAGACAATCAAGATAAAACATGATCGAAATCTTTCAGGAATGACACTAAAAGAAGAAAAGATACATCTAGGAACAACACTAGACGGACAAGACAAACAAGTATCTGTTTTGGATAGGTGCCAAGTAAGTTGGATTTTGATCTCAAGGTGAAGATGTTGATAGCAACAGGACCTTGGAAAATGCAAATGAGTATGAAATTTGTTTCAATGCATGATGTTGAATTTTTCTATGCATGATATATGATCAATGCAATGCAATTGTTTGTTACAACTGAGGTAGACTCTTTTGTGAGGCATGATTAAAACTCTGATTTCTCAACACGAGAACTCTGCCAATTCTGCTTACGAAGAAGATGCTTGGACATACTTCTATTACACTGGTAACTGTATCAAAACAATGATCCTTTGAGAAGGGCTGATAAAACTGCTTGGGGATTGTTGAAGAAGATTGCCCCTGATTCACTAATTGTTGCAAGTTAACTGATCATGGCTTCAGCTGGAATGTATTGGGGATGAACTGATCATGGCTTCAGTTCTTAAATGATTGTTGGGATGGCTTGCCCCATTACAAGTCTTGAAATGGTATTCTGATAAACAAATCTTGAATGAACAACAGGATCTTGAAATAACGAGCCCCTGATAGGATCACTGATCAAGTTTCTCGACTGTTTGAACTTCCTGAAAAATGAGTGCCTACTTGAAAATAAAATGTTCATTCAAGAATGGTAATTTTAATGCAATGCTCAAAGAATATTTTTGAAATCAAAATCATTTTTGGAAAGATGTTATTGATGTAAAGCAAATGGAATCACTGGTCAAAACATAAAGGTTAAGACATTCAAAGTGAAAGATAAAGCAAAGGCATGATATCAAACAAATGATTGGAAAATCTCATGGGAGTCAGCTCACGCAACCTTGTTGTAGTATGCTTTCAAACAAACCTTGCCTCAATTAGGTCTTTCATAGGTTGTAACGTGGCCTGGTTCATGGTTTAAGAAACAAAGGATATAAGGCTCAAAATTTGATTGTTCCCACCCCATCTTCGTGATGATCTCCAGTCCTAAAACTCAGTTAATTCAACTTATGCATTCAGGTCCCAAGAGGCTTCTGGAATTGCACCTTTGATAATGATGATAGTTCACAAGCAAAGAGAACTTTTGAGATGGCAGTCACTTCTTCCTTTTGGTAGTCACAACATTGTGTTGTTCAGGAATTTATTGACTTCTCTTTTTCATCTTTTCTTTTTATATATCCCTAACTTTTGCCTGAACTGTTTATTTTTGTACTTGCAGTCAGCGGGATGCCTTTATTTTTGCCTAAGTCGTTTTTGGTTTTGACTTAGCAGGCTTTTCTTTGTATATATATATTTTTTGATACATTTTTTTGAAAGATAGTGACTGCCTTGCTTAATGATTGATAAACTATCATTGGCTTTTGATTGGCATCTCCAACATTTCTTTGATGTATGCGGAGGAAAGCTTGCGATTGAAACCTTTGTTGAAAGGTGTACTGAATGATTCTCTTAAAATAGAATGCACAGCCAAATTAATTGAGAACTACCCTGCCCCAGGTTT
Source organism: Vicia villosa (assembly GCF_029867415.1). Lineage (NCBI taxonomy): Eukaryota > Viridiplantae > Streptophyta > Magnoliopsida > Fabales > Fabaceae > Vicia > Vicia villosa. The sequence goes on from NW_026705365.1 coordinate 22,776, forward strand.
AAAATGCGGGTTTTTTCATACAGAAAGAAACACCAACTTCGAAGGCTCAGAGGGGTTGACAAGGGATTAACTTCCTTATTTCTCCAGTGTTTGGGAATTGAAACAATGCCTGTACATCATCAGCAGAGTTTTATTTGAAAGCATACAGTTCAACAACTTGGGTATTTCGTTGTCATCATCCTCCCTCCAATCTTTGCATAAAACACAAATTTGATAGAGAAAGAAAATGGAAGAAAAAGTTTTGTAAAAGAAGGTATAAACATAAACACAGTGGATGTTAATGAATTCAAAATATGCGATGGTCATTTCATTAAAATTACCATTCAGAAACAAACAAAGTCTAAAAGTAAACAACACAATGAAGGAAATACAAACAATACAGAAACAAGGCCTAGTGACTAATCAGCAACCAAGATGAGCTATCTTGTCTGAAACACTTGGCTTTAGGAAAATCGAAGGAATGTTGCATTCTTTCTTCAACAAGACTTGCAGGATTTCCATAATTTGATTCATCTAAATTTTCAACTCGCTGACCTCTGCTCTTAGAAACTCTTGGTCTTGTTGAAGTTCTTCCATACTTTTCAGATACATGCTTCTAGTTCAATGTGTCGAGGAATCAGCTTGACAGTAGACAGACAAACTCTGAAGATGGAGACAGACAAGGATAAGTTTTCTGGACAACCTGGATGTATGTATGCAAATGATGCAATTGCTGTTTTTTTTTTTGTTTTATTTGATTTTCAAAGAATTCAAGTTATTACTTTGTAAACATCAAAACATGAAGGAGGTAAATCCTATATTGGATCAAAACTTTGATCAAGTTATCATCAAGATCAATCATCCATTTTGGTGGATTAAGGTTTTTACCTCATCGACAGATCCATTGAGTTTGATGAAACTTGTGATGTTTACAAAGAAAGACCTATAAGTTCCTTGGAAATCAAATGGATGCATGAATGCATGGTTTATGCATCAATCACAATCAAGATCACACACGGTCACACAAACAGGGTTCAAAGGTTCGACGTCACGAGCATGGAGTCAAGGTTAAGAACCACCCACAAAGGTATGAACTAGGGAATTTTGTACCTGCCGAACGGGTTCTACAAAGGTTCCCAGAGTTTTCAATCTTCTATCGGATACTACCAGCACGCACAATTGCTCATGGGCGCCAATAATATGCCTAAAAAGACCTCGTCTGAGCGTAGTATCGCATGACAACAAGCTCAAATTGGTACTTGATCTTGTTTCTACACTACATCCTAAAAAGGCTTAGATTGGTTAAAAAGGTTCTAGGCCATTCAGCTTCTACGGACACTCACTATTGAAAGTAATAGCGTTGTCACGATAGTTCGTAACAACCTCTACTACCTTCCATGAGGCCTCCACTGATTGGGGTTCCACCATATGATGCTCATGTTAAGGATTGCTCCTGACATGCAACTATTGGTCTTACCACCTCCTATCTCAAGTTACTCACCAAAGTTCGGGTTAGAACTTTATCTCATCACAGAGGAACCATCGAGCACCAAAAAGAAAAAGAAAATAAACAAACAAAGCACATAATAATATATACAAACACACAGTTAAACAAAAATAGGCTTAACACACTTAAAACTGGATCCCCAGTGAAGTCGCCATTTTTCTGTAGCGGGGAAAATCTGATATCGAAGCCATGGGATTGACTCGAATCAATATTTCGTTTGAAATCGCCACCGCGCTTTATTTTTTCAAAGGAAAAGGGAAAAGAACGTAAAACCCAAAGTTTTGTTTTTAAAACAAGAAAGAGATCTCAGGTACGGGTGTTGATTATATGAGGGGAAGGTTTAAAGCACCCCTCATATCCGTGGTTCTCCACGGGAACCTTTTTGAAAATCTGTGTGTGTGTGTGCTAAAAAAGAGTTTGTTTTATTTATTTTTAAAATAAGCTCGGCAAAGCGTTAAGCTTTGGGCCTACATACCTCCTCGGTGCAATGGAGAAGTCAGAGCTAATGTAGTTCCGCTTTTGGAAAAAAACATTTTAAAACGAATAAACACTTTGTTGTCGTTAGAGAGAAATACTCAGCCATTGATCTTGAGCATGAGAACAAACAAGTTCTTTGCATCGCAAATGAAAGAAGGGCTCCAACTCGGATAAAATCAACGAGTATGCCACTAGCTCTCTCACGCGGAAAAGATCTCATTATTATCAATCAATTTCAAAATCGTGGGATATAACCGCTCGTTTCGACAATTAACGGTGTCTAAACTTTTGAAGAAAAGCCACTAAGGGCGAAAGATATTTTTTGAGAAAAGGTTTTGAAAAGGTTTGCAAACATAAGAATATTTTGGAAAAAGGGAGAAGATTTTGAAAATCTAAGAAGTAGGAGGAGATGAAGAGGCTAACCTAGTGCACAAAATAAAAGCTAAGGAAAGAAACGGTCTAACCAAATAAGAAGCCAACACTTGACATTAAGAGCCAAGGTAGTTTTCCCATCCTTTGGATTTATCAATACCAACACATTAACACTTGGGGATCCAGATGAACTTATTGTCTTAGCACCACTTTGCATTAAGCACATTAAAATTCTGACGAAAATCGGGCAGAGTAACGACTGTTTTTGGGTAAAATCCTTATATCCATGCCTTGGAATTAACCATCAAGGGCTTTCAAGGAAATACCTGCACACATAAACATACAACAGAACAATGCCAGACAGACAGAACAATCACAGGATAGTAATAGAATGAGTCCAGAGGTACTAGGTCCATAAGTCCGAATCTCCAAAGTGCTAAGGATAGTAACCGATAGTCCAAAGAGAGCCTTATGTATTTTTTAGATTTTGATTGTTTATTAGTGTTTTAGCGAAAAAATAAAGTATGGTCCAAGTGGACAAAAGAAAAATAACAGAAGCATAAACATATGTCCAAGTGGACAAAGAGAAAATGACGGAAAGTAAATATGATGAAATGATAAAGTAAAGCGATAAAGCAAGAAATATAAAGAGCGGTAATATAAAGAGCGGTATAGTAAAGGTGCGGAAATTAAAGTTAGTTGTTAAGTGTTAAAGATAACCATCTTGAAACTTGTCAAGTATGTTATCAAAGTTAGTAGGAAGATCTATGGTGAGTGAATGATGTACTCGGATTTAAATTCAATGGGGTTTATCAGAAGCTTGATAGAATCATAGCGACTACACGATAAAAACCTCCACAAGTCTTAAATCAACCGCATACAATTCTCTTCCATGTTTGATCATTTTTATTCGGGACACGAAATATTGCGCTATGTTAAGCAGATCGCCAAGTGATTTATGTAGAAATCACCCTACAACGAGGCCGGTCAAAACTTTATGTGCTAATGCATTCGAGAAGAACGATATGTAGATCGCCTTCCGAAAGCAATACCGCACGAAAAGAAAATAGGTAACGATCTAGTCTTTACTAAGAATCCATAAGAATTCTCAAAGTATTAAGACTTTCATCGATCAAAAGAAAAAAGGAGAAGGAGAAGATAAAATGCATAAAGATAATCAACTCACACTATCATTAATATCATTCATCTAATATTATGGATTTGGTTCTTTCAAACCTATCAACATCCTAGATCCAATGATATTAATGAAATGGAGGAAGAAGAATAAAATTCACAAAAAGATAATCAACTCACACTATCATTAATATCATTCATCTAATATTATGGATTAGGTCATTTCAAACCTATCAACATCCTAGATCCAATGATATTAATGAAATGGAGGAAGAAGAATAAAATTCACAAAAAGATAATCAACTCACACTATCATTAATATCATTCATCTAATATTATGGATTAGGTCATTTCAAACCTATCAACATCCTAGATCCAATGATATTAATGAAGTGGAGGAAGTAGGAAGCCAAAACAAGCATAAAAAAGGCAAAAAACACATTCTGCCAGCAGGAAATCGATTTACCTCTGTAGGAAATCGATTTCCTGAGTCCAGAGTTCAAATTTTTGAAAAAAAATAAGATGGAAATCGATTTCCTACGGAGGGAAATCGATTTCCTGCACGCAGCATTCAAAAAATCAGCATTAGGAGGCATAAAACTTGACTTAAGCAAACATACAAACACCTTATGATCACATATCCATTGGAGCACGAATTTTCCATCAAATCACCATCAAATAGCACCAATATAGCATCAAAGATGCATTGAACACAAGCAACAAAGATCTACATCTTAGAATTGAGGAATTTACCAATTCTTGAATTAAAGTGTTGAAGTAGCTTCAAGAACAAGCACAAAGTGTAGATCCTTCAAGTATGGAGATGAACAATCAAAGAAAAGAGTGAAATGTAGGAGGCTTAGTTCAAAATTAGCAAGATTCAATGTGAACCTTACTAATCTTATGAAAATGAACTTTGGGTGAGGGTTTTGGAAAGGGTGAGAAATGAATTTGCAAGCAATTTTTTGGCTCTCCAAGCTTGAGAAATGAATTTGCAAGAACTTTTTTGGCTATCAAAAGCTTGAGAAATGAGAGAGTAGAAGGCTCTATTTATAGAGTTGGAGCAAGAGTAGTGGCAAATTGGTCTTTTTGTGTTTGGTGATTAACTTGTGTTTAATTGGTGATTAAAGTGGCAATTAAATGGTAAAAAGTGGTAAAATGGGGTTAAAGAGGGTTTAATGAATGAGTTAATTTTGATGAGGTGGAAAATTGATAAAATGATCAAATAAAAAGGTGCCAAAATGATGTCAAGCTTCCCTCTTATATTTTTTTTGAATTTTGCGCATAGGAAATCGATTTCCCAAAGGGGTAAATCGATTTCCACCTTCAAATTTTCAAAAACTGTTTTCTTGCACTGTTTTGATTTTTGCCCGATCTTTCACCTGTAAAATATAAACAAAAGAGACAAAACATATATTTTTTTGATTTTTGGTTAGTATAAACAAATAAAAGGCTATAAATGCTCGATAATTCCCCTCAGAGATAATCACAGTATCAAAGATAAAGCTTCACAATGGTGCTCTTGATGATTGAATGCAAATGATGCATGATCTTAGGGTCAAAAATTGGGGTATGACATGTACATGAAGCCTCCCCCCGGATTTCGTCCACAAAGTTCAGACACAGTATGTAAACTTAATAAGTCCCTATACGAACTTAAGCAAGCGCCTCGTTGTTGGTTTGCAAAGTTGTCATCTGCTCTGAAACACTATGGTTTTCTGCAATCTCACTCTGATTATTCACTTTTTGTCTTACAAAAACCTAGGGTATACATTGTAGTGTTGGTGTATGTTAATGATCTCATTATTGGAGGTGATAATCATGATGCTATCACTGATTTTAAAGCCTATTTACATGATTGTTTTCATATGAAAGACTTGGGGATCCTTAAATATTTTTTAGGCGTTGAAGTGGCGCGATCCTCAGCTAGTATATTTCTTTGTCAACGTAAATATACTCTAGATATTATAGCCGAAACTGGGCTTATGGGAGCTAAGCCATCAAATGTGCCAATTGAACAGAATCATCGGTTGGCACTCACTACAAGTATGTCGTTTCCTCATCCAGAACAGTATAGGCGATTAGTAGGACGCCTGATTTACTTGTGCTTTACCAGACCTGAGCTTGCATATTGTGTGCATGTTCTCTCCCAATTTATGCAGGAACCTAAAGTAGATCATTGGGAGGCTGCTCTCAGAGTAGTTCGGTACTTGAAAGGGGACCCAGGTCAAGGTGTTTTATTACGAAGGGACTGTGACATGTAACTGTCTGGTTGGTGTAATTCCGATTGGGCCGGCTGTCCTTTAACTCGTAGATCTCTTACCGGATGGTTTGTTTTCCTTGGCTCTTCTCCAATTTCCTGGAAGACTAAAAAACAGCAAATTGTATCTCGTTCCTCGACTGAGGCTGAGTATCGTTCTATGGCAGCTATAACAGGAGAACTGAAATGGTTAAAAGGTCTTCTTTTAACTCTTGGTATTTCACATCCTCAATCTATGAAAATTCACTGTGACAGTCAAGCGGCGCTTCATATCGTCAAGAACCCGGTTTTTCACGAGCAAACTAAACACATTGAAGTGGACTGCCACTACATTCGTGACGAATATCTTACTGGGAATATTGCACCAATTTATGTTTCAACTCAAACACAACTAGCAGATGTCTATACTAAGGCTATTGGGACCACTCAATTCACTTCCTTGTTAAGCAAGTTGGGCATATGTAATTTACATGCTCCAATTTGAGGGGGGTAATGTAATTATTACCGAAGCAATATTTTTAGAAGAAAATGAATAGCTGTTAGTGTGCTAGTTGTCCCATATTAATACCATATAATTGCTCTCCATTATGGTCTAGCCGTAAACATAGGATATTTCCAAAAATATCAATTTGTATAGCTTAATTTTAGGGGAGGGATTTATGATCCTCTTTGTATAAATATTTCCAGATCAATGCATACAAGACAGATCAGAAAATTCTCTGTCACTGATTCTTTCACACTCAACAACAACAACTTCAAATACGTACAGAAAAAGAAGAAAATCACAACCACAACAACAACAAGCAATAGCAACATAAGTTCAGAAGCCAGAAGAAGACGAAGAGAAAGATAAACATACCCGACTCCTCAACGAACTCGCAGATTCTGCATCAGAGCGGAACAGAAGGGAAGTCAAAAGCGAAGAAATCGGACGTGCGTGGATCTTCACCTCGTTAACGTACGAATGGGTAACTCGGTTCATTTTCTATTGCGATTTGTCATGATGCATTGCTTGTTCAGATGATTGTTGTTAATTCCTCTTTGTTTTGAATGCGTTTTCCTTTTCATTGCTGTTACTTTGTTCATGTTCTTATGCTTTGAGTATTTGTTGTGCGAATTGAGATTATTACGAAGGTTGCTTCATCACGAGCGGCCATGGATGAACGAAGATGAGGAGAGAATTGAGAGCGTCATTGCTCTGTGTTACCCGGGTAGAAATCGTGAGAAAACGCCGTGAGAAAGTTGCATCGAGAGATCGATTGAGAGCTGAAGCGTGAACAGAGAGAGAAGAGAGCGTGTGAGATGAGAGGGTGAGGTTGTCGTTTCCACTTAGATAGCCTTTAGGTTTTCTTCAGTTTGATTGTTAAACCATTTGGGCCACATTCAATTCGTACCAACAAGACCACACGATTTCCATATAGCACCCCCCCTGTTTTGCTGTCTTTATTTAAGCCCATATGTTTATATCTAATTCCTTTTTTTATTTTTTTATTGTTTTATATTTGTTTTTTTTATTCATAATAAAATACCAAAGACATGTTTAAAGTTAGAATTTATTTTCTTATTAAAAAAAACCAAAAATATTTTATTTAATTGATTCAAAGACGAACTTTCAAATAAATTCCAACGCTTGATCCAACGTCAAGTTGTTAATGCAAAAATCTCTTTTCTTAACCATACCAAAAGAACGAGTGACAATTGGTGAACACCTCTTGAATACCTCGATTTTTTTAGATTAAAACACATTAAATAAAGTTTTTTTAAAAGAACTTTTCTTAATCAAACCAAGAGATCAAGTGACAAGAGGAGTACATCTCTTGAATATCTTTGATCTTTTGAATTAAAACACATTAATTAAACAAGGACAACAAGTGACAATTGGACTCGCTTCCTTTTGAATATCTTGGGTAAAGATGCGCTAGGAGAACTCCTATGTTCAAAACTTTACTAAATGTCCGCAAATATCCTCTTTTTCCAACTTGGATAACAAGTGACAATTGGACTCGCTTCTTTTTGAATATCTTGGGTAAAGACGCGCTAGGAGAACTCCTATGCTCAAACCTTTACTAAATGTCCACGAATATTATTTTTACCAACTTGGACAACAAGTGACAATTGGACTCGCTTCCTTTTGAATATCTTGGGCGAACAACGCGCTAGGTGAACACATATGCTCAAAATGTTTACTAAACATCCGCAAATATCTTCTTTTACGAACGTGGATAACAAGTGAAAATTGAGCTCACATCCTTTTGAATATCTTGGGTGAATAACGCGCTAGGTTTACACCTATACTCAAAATGTTTGCTAAACATCCCTCTAAAAAACAAACTTCAATTTCATTAAAACCTTTTTGCCTTATGGCCTTTTCATTTTAAAACTTTCATAAACGAGACACTTAGTCAATTTTCAATGCGAACATACTTCCACATGTGAAGATCGAATATCTTCACTCGAATGCGATGATGGCCAAAATCTCGTCTTACTCTTGATTTAGTTATCCATTCTTGTAGTGATCTCTTATCCATGTGCGCGTAGTATTGTCTCCATTTGAAAGCGATCGAGTACCTCTCGCTAAAATCAGCCAACAAACTTTCGTGGTTCTTTGCTCGAACTACGATTGTTCTGACTTTCCCATTGCACGAGGGAAGACGTAGGCGCAAGATACGATATCTTGGCAAGCACAATAATAAAAAAAATAAAATCCCTTTTCTTTTCTCCTTTCTCGATGAATAAGCAAAAGAACGTAAATATCACGCTAACACTCATTCACAAAACTAACTAATGGGTACCATCGAGTATGATGGATGTGAGGGGTGCTACTGCTAATACCTTCCCATCGCATAACCGACTCCTGAACCCTAATTTGGTTGCGATGACCATCTTATCCATTTCATTCCTCTTTGTGGGTTTTATCGATATTTTCCCTTTCCTTTCGGAATAAATAAAATTTGGTGGCGACTCTGTTTATATATCGAGCATGGGAGTGCTCGGGTATTTTCGGCCGGCCAAGACACCATGGTATTCCTTTATGGTGGAAGTTATCTTTGGGGATTCTCTCGTGTGTGTTCTGTGTGACTGAGTACACACCTGACATATGAACTCGAACTGAAGTCTTATCAAGTCAGATCTAGCTAGTTACGTTTAGAGGAAGTTAAACCTAAACGTGTAACACTCTTAGGTTTCAGCATCCTAAGGAGTGTGACTGGAAGGATTTAAGGAGAAATGACCCTAGTGGGAGACCTGTCCAGTTATTGTCGGTCGTGGCGATAGGATACGAGTGGAGATCGTTATACGCTACTGGGTAAGTTACTTGAATGCATGATCTTGGAGTTGGACTTCCATGTTAGTACTTCCAGACAGGTATGACGCCATAGTGTCGCTGTCGTGCACGAGATGCGTGAGTCATATTTTCTGACAGATATGAGACAGTGTTGATTTGAAACTCCAGGTAGGATCCTGGTTTGGTACTCGTGAGACGCAAACCCGAAATTCTCATAAGATAGGTGGGATAAGGATCCATATGTCGCGCTCGATGATTTAGGATTATATAAGCGGGTGACAATGAGATGGATTAGATTCTAACGCTACACTTATGAGGACACCTTGGGTGGTCGTGGTCACGTGAGAATTTTAGGCTTCTACATCATGGATGTTTTCGGATATGTCAGATTGGTGAACCTTTGTGTACGAGTGTCCGAGATATGAGATATATGTGTAAATAATGTATCTTGGATTAGCTCTATGTGGGATATACCTAGAGGAGTATTGGTAGATCCTCAGTAACGTAGACAATGTCGGACTTGGAAAAGTAGAGGCACGTTGGTTTTGGGAGTATCGTGGAATTTCAAAGGGAGATGTTCAAGGTACGAAGTATGAACTCTTGCTTTGTAACTACACCTTAGCAGTTAGAAATGTTGCATCGGAGAATGCAACTGAAGAAGTCATCTTTGTGTCAGATTCAGAGACGAAAGGAATTAGATAACTACGTGATTGAAGTGCGACTGAGAAAGGATTATTACATCAGTCAAGTCGCATGAGTTATTAGAAGTATTGTCACCTCAATAGTATGCATTCGTATGGTCGGGAGAGTTATCGCGGCAGCTGTAAGATGTGGAAGTCGGTAAGATAAGGAAAACTCGTAATTAGAGAGAGTGTTTGGCTTTGGGAGCTCTAGAACCGAAGCATGTGGACCAAGTTGTGTCCAAGTTGACCTAATCCAAAATAATGGAAAAGTTAGTGACTTAATTTTGGAAATTACTCAACCTCAAGGAGTAGTGGGCGATGAGTGTGTTTAAGGTTCTGGGACATTTAGAAGAATTCCGAGAAGGAACTGTTACTTCTAAAAGACTAAGTATGGTGTAGTAATGAAACTAAGTGGACTATGGACGAAGTGTGATTCAGAGGATTTAAGAAGTACGTGACTGGTTGAGATCAGAGTAGCACAATAGATAGGCAGAACCATATAAGTATGTAGTGGGTATGGATGGACTACTTGTAGGATTTTGTGTTGGAATGGAGATATCTTCCTAAGAGAACTCACTGGAGCAATGTTTCGTTTGTTTCTATCTCTCAGTGATCCACCATAATCTTGAAAGGTATTGTTGATGGACGGGCTTAGAGGAGGCTTCGTGATTGAGGTGTGATCAAATGTTCCCCTGGTCGACGATCGAGCATGTGAATATAGTGACCATTGGAATGATGCAGTCAAGTAAAGGATGCTACTTGACGAAGACCCATGGTGGATATGTCTTGTGCACTTATGAGAGTGCGTGAAAACTTGGGTGACGGCTGTAGGACCGATGTTAGGGTTCAACTGTTATCAGTGGAACTTTATGGGAAGTTGTCAGATATCAAGGTTGTAGTTGCGGGATTCAACTCCCTTGTGGATTGCAGTGGCAGTAATGTGGTCTAAAACTGAATGAAGGATCAAAGAAAGCATCTTGGTTGTACAAATAAGTTAGGCTTGGAAATCTAGACCAAGGACAAGAGTGGAAAAACCATTGGCAGATGTTGAGCAAGGCCGAGCTTGGAAAATATTGGGGACGGGGAATATCCAACCTGGTGGATTGTCGGAAATTCCAAAGCTACATAGACTCAGTGCGGAATAGTGAAGATTGGAAACCTTAGAATGGTCGTTTCCCAGGTACGTCAAGATAGAGTACCAAGAAAGATGTGTTATGTGAGATCTAAGGTTTTCAATCGGGGACGGTAGAGCACAAGTTTATTAGCAGATTGTGTTTCTTGGATGGAAGGAAACTCATACATAGTCGTAAAGTTATCTGAAAGAGGAATGTAAAGGCTTTTCATTCCCTCGTTGAATGGAGATGCTAGGATGTTGTTGTCATGGTGATCGGAAAGAATTCGAGGACGAATTCTATTTAAGGGGGAGGATGTAATACCACGAATATCCGATACTGGTAATTATCATTTAATTGGTTAATTGGTAATTAGAAATGCACATTTAGTCTTATTCCATATTAATCTAGGAATGATTATGAGTGAGTTAGTAGAGTAGTTGGAATAAAAGAGATTGGTTAAGATCAAATGAGATTGGTTGGAAACTAACCAAATGACATTATGGTAAATAAAGCTTAGTTGGAGGATAAAATGGACTTTAAGTATTACTTGCATGAACATAAGGGAATGTTTGGTTATAGTAATACAAATCAGAATTTATGAGAGAGAGATGATTAGAAGCATGGAAGAAGAAGAAGAACTTATGTTCAACTTTTCCATTTTCGTATTCATGGAGCAGCTCTCACAAAACCGGCCATAACTTTCTGCTCACAACTCCAAATCATATAATTCTTGAAGATTCGGATTCTACACGAAATTTCCTTCGATTTGATATATTAATTCGTGTTCATAGATTCCAAATTGATGGATAAAAATGTGTTTCAAGTTGGGAATGAGATGCTGAAAGTTGACAAAAGAGGGATACGAGTTTGATGATGTTAGAAGTAAAGTTTGAACCAAGATGGGAGTTCATTTGCAGATTAACTATCATCTTAGCCTCCATGGATGCAAGGTGAGTTCCATTAGATAGGACTTGAGTTGGAATGGGGATTAATTGTATGTTGAATGGGTTAGTGAGATTATACCTGCAATGTACCAGTGTTTGGATACTTGTTGTTGCATGCTTAATCAATTGTTGAAAAATGTGTTCTTTTGATGTCCTTGCATGTCTTAGTATGTTGATACATGTCGAGGTTCAATTTGGGATGAATTGGGATGCAAAGAGTGGAGTTAGAAACCCAAAATTTGTATCTTGCACTGTCAGGTTCGCTTAGCGAACTCTGTGTACGCTTAGTGAATGTCTGCAGACTGCACAAGAACGTGTTTCACTAAAACAGTCATAACTTGAGTTCTACAACTCGAAACGGAGCACCGTCGGAAGCGTTGAAAAGGTATTTTAGTTCTCTATGTGTTCTTTCTCAGAAACCATACTTTTAGTGCAGGGATAAATTATGGTACATGAATAGGTAATTGCATGATATTGGAATAAGCCCAAATAGCCTTGAGTTTATCTCTATACGATGCTACCCTTGTATTGAACTTAGGCCAGAGTGTTTACCTTGATTATTAGGAAAGGGTGTTTACCTATATAATGTCATCCTAACCTGAGTATTGGACCCTTGGTTGCATTTTAGGAGTTTAGATGTGCTATGGAAAGTTTTGGTTTTCCTTTGTTAAGAACTTTCGCTTAGCGAACTTAGTTCCCGTAGCGAATCGGGACTTCGCTACAGGTTCGCGTAGCTAACCTTCCTTTCTAGAAACAGATGAAGCTTCTAACTTCATTCGTTGGAGCTCGCTACTTCTTGCGTAGCGAACTTGTCTGATTGCAGAATGTGTAGTTTTCCCTCTTAAGTGCAGTTTCATTCTGAACCGGGAACCAAAAGCCTCGTGTTTTGAAATGAGAATTATCATAGAATTTATTGATTAAATATATGTTTCTATGATGATTGAATGCATGATTACACTATGATTATAACATTGGTATGCATGTTTGATGAGTTATGAATCATATGAAATGTTATGTATAATTATGTATTGTTTCCCGTTTGTTCCAGTTAAATATTCGGAGATGTGTTGTAGTGTGATGGCTTGTACCATGCTGTGTGATCTTGGTGATATATGCTTGAATCGAAGAAGGCCAGCTACTAGGTTTGTATTATGAATCTGGCTGTGTGATCAAGGAGTCGTCCCTGGATGTGTGATCAGCGGGACTGCCCTGGCTGTGTGATCAAGGGGCTCACACCCGAGCTACCGTTGCAGTGTGCTTATGGGGGTTTATAGGGCGTATACCCACTTGACGTTAACACATCTGCGTGCTCGGTATGGTGAGATTATGAGGCCAAGTACGCAATAACACTTCGGAAACTCACCTCTAGTGATGTCACATAGACTAATCACTAGGCTTTCGCCCGATGGGCTCATGTAGTCATGATGGCGTTTTGCATTTGACGTTAACACACGTGCGTGAAGATGATTAATGGGATAATGACGCCACTTAGGCAAAGGTCATCTCACGGCTACATAGGCTTGAGTGAACCCAATTGGTCAGTCTTGCATGTGCTTGTGCAAGTTTCTTGAAAATAGGCATGGGAGGTAACCCATCGAGGGTGTGTTTGTGTTACCTAGTAGTGGCATTAACGTGCTTCTGGAGCCTGTTTGTTTTACTATCTCTTTGGCTAGTTAGGGGACTACCAACGGTGATATTGCCCTTGTTGTCTATTTGTACCAGATCGTGAGGAAAATCTGGATTCTCGGTGAATCCGTTTGTTTGCATGCACCTTGTAGAACCGAGCGAACCCGTAAGATAGGGGAACTCACTGAGATTTAGTAATCTCACCCCAATCCTCTTAATATTTTTCAGGAACAGGTAGAAGTAGGCGGATTGCTTGATGGATTGCTTTGAAGCCTATGGATAAGCAATTGGCAGGAAGACCTCGTCAGACGTTATCTTTCCGCTATGCAATGTTGAAGACAAGCCGATTGTATACATTTTAGTTGGAAACTTGGATTGTATATGATTTTAATTTTTTGTCTTTATCGCTTATGTATGTTTCTTGTACCATTTATAACATCACTACATATTATTCTAGACATATATGTACGGGGTGTTACATCTAGGTTGCACTATGCTACATTTTCAAGTAACCATAGGATGAATGTTGTCATGATACAAAAAAGGTAAAGTAGGAGATGAAGCAGAAGATACTGAATGAGAAGTGAAAGTAGATGTGTCAGTAGATAAGGGGGATTCTTGATCCAAAAGCAATGATGGAGAGGAAGCTGCTTGAGCTGTAGGAGAACCAAGTGAAGATGAAGAAAACTCACAGAGTGAGGAAAACTGTTGAGATCAAGCAGGGCTACCTGAATAAGAGACAGAATTAGAAGGTGGACTAATAGGTGAAGGTTAAGAGTTATTAGAGGGTTTAGAAGAGGGATAAGCAGGTTGACTGGGAGGATAAAATGTAAGAGGAAATGGGGGAGGAAATAGAAGTCTTATTAGATGAATGAGGCTAAATGAATTTTGATACAAATCATGGAAAGTTACAAATATCATTCAGAATGGTAAGGTAAAGACGGTTTTTGGCTCAGGTTTTTATATATCTCTTGATGAATGACATACGCATTAACCTGCCTCAATCTATGTTCAATCATCTGTGGAACTCAATTTCTGACTCCAGAAATCGCACTAAGTCCTATATTCCTTTTGGAAGAGTGCTGTCAGAATTTTCATTCAAGATGGAATTGTAGAACTCATCAAAGAAATGATAGAGGAAGATGAAGTTGAAAACTTCCCTAAGAATATGTTATTACGGACTAAGGGTAATCTCTTTATAAATTAGTAAAGCTAAGTTAAGTGCGTAACTCTTCTCCCTTAGATGAAGTTATGCCATGGTATTTGCAGTATGCTTTATATTTTCCTTGTTTTCATAGGCTATACCATAAGTTGTAAGACTTTTTGGGATAATCTCTTAAGGTATAAAATCATATCAAAACATTCTAAAAATACTGTCTTCAAAATCTGGACTATATTTGTTAAGAAAACAAAAAGATCAGAATTTTAAGGTAAGCTAATAGGTAACTCTGAATTCATGAACAAAACATCCTACTAATAAAAAGATCATTAACATCTCTCAAGACATGTGTTTGATGGATACGCGTCGTAAGCCTACCGAAAGGACGCATGCGGTCAAGCTACTAAGACTAAAACTCTAGGAGTCTGTTCCAAATCTCTTCGTATCACGCTATCCCTCCCAACCGTCGGGATCAATAAATACTAATAATAATTAGGTTTAACACAGTTTCTTTTTCAAAACATTCTCCGAAACTATTTATACCCCTAAAACCACTCCTTAGCCTTTCATCAATCTTCTTTTGAATCACTTCTCTCTCTAAACCTCCTCTCCTGCATCTCTACAACCAGTTCCTTCCTTTATAATGGATGTCCAACCAAGTCTTACTGTTCTTAAAGAAAGGTTTATTGGCGTTGCTGGAATAAATCAACAACTGACAGAATCACTAGTGGCTCAATGATGTTACAGATATGCCATCCTTCTCTGCGGTCCAATCTTCACAAATCTGGTAAAAACCTTTTAGGGAAATGCTATCATCAGTGAAGATAACCTCAACATCACAACCAACATTCATGGCATTCCCTTCATCATCACTGAAGAATCCATCGCTGAAACAATTGGATTTGCTCCAAACCCTTCTGCCACCGGCTTTGAAGAGTTTGATCAGTGGAATACTGCCAACTTTCTGAGTAGAGATGTGACACACATTTTTAATAATGCAGAATTTCTAACTCCTTTCTGTCATACCCCAAATTTGTCCTACCTTTTATTTCTAACTGGTTTAGGCTTTACATTTCATTTGCATACCTCCATTAGGGCCTTAACATAACTTCGCATACATTCATTAAATAAAGCATCGAAAAGCATGGGATCAAGAACCATTAAGGTCAGGTTCTCAGTGTGATTTGAGGTTAAAGATGTTTAAGGTTCGTAGAGTTGGAAAGAAAATACAAGAAGGATCCAAATGAAATGCATATATTCAATGTCCAAGCTACACTCTCCATCTGATACAAGAAGGATCCAAATGAAATGCAAGAAGGATTCTAATTACAAGTCATAAATTCAGCTCAATAAGGGACAAGAGAAAATGCAAGTTCAAAGGAGTGAGTGATATATGCCACCATTGTACAAGTTTTGTCTAATTGAATGGTATAAAAATAAGCTGCCAGGAGAAAGTTCTATACATCATCAAATTCATCCAATGTTCATACAATACCATTACATTCCATTACAAATCCATTTACAAAGAGAGTACACAGAAATTACACAAAAAATATGCATCCATCATATTCCATCAAAGTCCAACATACATCAAACCACAAAACTCCAACATTCACATCATCATCCTCCATTATACATTACGTTTAAGAATATACCATTATATCACCCATATTCATTACACCATTCAAATATATCACATCCAAAATTCTTTACAAAAAAATCAGACCTACTTGCTAGAATCTACTTTTCCTCTTTCTTCAGCCACCACATTTCTTGCTGCCCCAATATTTAGAACTATACCCATGGTTATTAGAATCATCTTCATCAAAATCTATCTTCACTTCATGTTGGAAAGCATGCTGGTGTAAGAGATGAGGAACTTGTTGCTGTTGTTGTTTCTGTTTGTCAATCTCAAAAGATTAACCATACACCTAAAGTTGAACTCTCTTTGCTATGCCAAAACAGAAAAGAATAACCAGAGCAAACTCAAGCCAAATAAACCTGCAGCATCAATACAAAAGCAGTTCAGCATAGCAATTCTCACAAAACCGAATAAAACCGGTTCAGCCGCATATCATAATGTCTAAACCAATCAATCCACATATCAGTCCCTGCCATAAAACCCCATCCAATCCATACACTACCCTTTCTTTAACCCTTAACCAACCATTCTAACCTTTCCTAAAATAACAGTCGCTAACCACATAAAACATACAGTGCTGTAACCAAAACACACATACACCACGATTTGAAATACAATCCAACACTATGAAGCATACAAGAAAGCCAAGGTCAGCCCTGCACAATACACATGATCATTGCCAACAGCCCTGCATACATACCATTCTACTGCATACAGAAAATACAAAGAAATTAAATATCAGTTCACAACCATCCTTAAAAGTTACCAAGCAATTAACCTCATTTCTAAAACTCCCAGTTAATAAACTCTCCTAACTAACTATGCCTACATCACAACAATCGAGTCCTTGCATAAAATCAGAAAACAAACAATTTTAGGGCAGCCATACACATCAACATCCTGTATATACCAATCTGCATCAATACAACAAAAGGAAACCATAACTCTGTTTACAATAGCCTTACGTTTTACTCCCTCTTAAATTAACCTGTTTTCGAAAAAATGAAACAAAAGAAAGAGCCTGCAAGTGCCAAATCACAAAACCTGTCCAAAACAATTAACACCTGCATACACAGTCAGTTTCATTCACACCACAAATCCAAACCCAGCCTCACACTTCGATTTACTAACTTTTATTCCTATCAAGCACTCTCAAACTAACTGTTTCTAACCTAACAGAACTCCCAACCACCAAAACAGAATTGTAACCAATTCGTAACCGAATTTGCCAGCTCACAACTCAAGCTCTAACCAACTCAATCTTCATCCTCCAATCTCATAACTTCCTCCCTCAATCTAACAACTCTCAGTTCTCTTCTCTAACTGCCACTTTTCAATCTCCTCAACCTATATATTCAAACCTCACTCTCCAATTCTCTTCTTCACGCTATTTCTTCTTCTCATTCACCTTCAACTCTCTCTAATCTTCACGCACCAGTCAACCTCTCATCATCTTCATCAATCACGCACCATAACCACCACCACCTATCATTCATCACCTCTCATCTTCTTCTCACTCTATATTCATCTCCCTCTCTGCAATTTCAATCTCTCTCCTTGCTCAATCTTCACACACTCACCTAGAGCCCTTCATCTCCACCATTGAAGGAGCTTCAACATCTGAAGTTCCATTCAATCGGGCTAGACCTCCTCTTTATACCTCACTACATCAACAACAACACTCTAATTCACTCAGAACAACAACTCTCACAGAGTTTTCAGAAGGAGTCGCAAATCCAAGAAAGAAGAAGAAGAAGAAGCGGAAAGCAAGAGCTAAAGAGGAATCGAGACTCACCTGAAGAAATTCTCCGCTTATCTCGTTCATTTCGCGCATCCAACAATTGCAAGCCGTTCTTCATTATCAAGATCGTTGCAGGTAAGTACGTTCCTCTCTGCGCCTCGTTTTTCTTTCTCTGATGCCATAGTAGCTTGTAGCATCTATCAAACCTCGGATTTACGTTGATACCTCGCGTTGTTTGAGCATTGTACACCGATCCGTTTCACACTTAGGGTTAGATTTGAGTAAGGTTTGAATTGGATGTGAGAGGTGAGAGAGGTAAATGTGGTGGTCGATTCACGGCGGCGCGTTAGAACGAATCGGTGGAGGGATAGAAAATCGCCGCCGTCTGTTTAAAAGAGAAGGAGAATCTGAGAACGTGAATGTCACTATACTGAACCCTAAATTCCTCTTTTACTTGTTTTTAATTAACATTAGAATTAGTTAGATTTAATTAGTTTAATTGGTGCTAATTGGTGTTAATTAGAGTTTAATTGAAATTAAGTGAGGTTAATTGAAACTAATCTGAACAAAAAACCGGACTCTTTCCCTTGGGCCACGAATTGCCCATCTCACCATGTAGGCCTGTTGCCACTTCGTTTTTGGCCAGAAGCTGAACAAAAATAATCACATTGGGCCTTGTAACATTTTCCAGCATTCCCCTTAGGCCCGGTATCTCTTATTTTTTGTTTGTTTTGTGCTGAAATCTGAAACAATAACAGCCTTGGGCCATTGAATTGGGCCCTGCGCCCAGAATCTACTATTCAGACCCTTAAATCCATTTCACACCCCCTGACTCACATAAAACTTGATAGACTTTAGGTTTTTTTAGAGTTTAATTTGTAGTTTCTTTTAGGAATTTTCCTCCATAAAAATTCACAAAAATAGTAGTATTTTTAAGGTTAATCTTTGTACTAATGCTTGAATTGTTTTTGTACCATTTCCATGTTATTTTTGTATGATTGTTATGTGATTTTGTTGCTTAGCTTTTGGCCATATTTTAGGCCTACTTTGTTAATACCATTTTAATGCTCCTTTTAGAGTTTAGTCTCCATGTTAACATTAGACTTAGACTAGAATAACAACAATCTCTAGGCTTAGAAATTAGGCTAGTCCCCCTCTTTTCTTTTTCTTTTACAACACTAAAACTCCTAATAAATACTTCAAAATAAAATCCCTTTAAAAAAATACAAAGAAAATACTTAAAAAACATTAATAAAAAAGTGAAAATCATTAAATAGGGAATGGAAGCTTGAATCTCCCTTGCTTAAGGGAATCATTCGAGTGCTTGGATCTCCCTTGCTTAAGGGAACCATTCGAGCGTAAGTTCCCAATTTCTAAAAAACACCAACCAAAGAGTAACTCGAGTTTCCCTTGCTTAAGGGATTTCCTCGAAACACTCAAAATCTCTCTCTCATCTCTTTTCTTAAGGGCAATGTTATTTCCGCTCGTACGCATCGTAGGTCGTCCCTTATGCAAGAGCGCGAACGTTAACTCCGCCCAACTAAAAAACACAAAAAACAAACAGAAAATCGTGAGCCGAGCTACGATAACTCTGATTCCTGAAAAGGATACGTAGGCAGCGGGGTAGGGCCCGTGCGAGTACAATTCTTTCTTTTCCCTACATTTTGCATTCATTTTGCATATAGACATAGACATAGTACACACCCTTTAGATAGAAACAAACATAGGTGGATACCATCGAGTACGATGGGCGCGAGGGGTGCTAATACCTTCCCCTTGCGTAACCGTCTCCCATACCTAGATTCTCTGGTCGCAAGACCCTATTCCTTCCTTTGCTAGGTTTTCTGATATTGGTGGCGACTCTGTTTATTTTTCGCGAGCGTGCGACAGCTGGCGACTCTGCTGGGGATGTTAGACCTATTGCGGGTCCGTACTTAGCGAGTCGATCCTAGCCTTTGTTTGTTTCTTTTATTGGGTGTTTTTGTGTTTGTTTATATGTTTACATCTTGTATATATGTTTGTATATCATGTATATTTCCTGTTTGCATATCATGTTTACTTTCCGCATGCATCTGGATTATATTATGGGTCCCCGTGGGGGCCACATATTTTTCTGTTTTGTTTTGCAGGTGGGGGGTTTGTGTGAGGTAAAAGGCCCACTACCCAGGCCGGTGACACCTAGGATTAGCGTGGATGCTCATGTTGACTCCTGTGGCGCTTGCTATGATCGAGTTTGACATGAGGTACCACAATTGGGCGAGGTTCTTTCATGGAAAACTGTGTCTGGCACGCTTGTTGCCTCAAACACTATGTACCCCATGGGAACTGTAGACCCTAGTGACCATTAGGGACCACTTGTCCGTGTCTAGACTTCATACCCGTGAGATTGGGGTGGGACAGGAAACCTTGGCTCCTACATACCATTGGCTCTTCATATTTGAGGTCGGACCTTTATTTGGTCTGTTCTCATGGTGCTTGATATCCTGGTATTCAAAAAAGGCATCAAACCTTTGATCCTGAGACATTTGACCTATGCAGAGATTTTACATAAGTTATCCAGAGATTGCACTAATTGCTACTCAGATTATGTGGACCCTTGATCCCATACTTTTGCATTGCATAACATCACTGCTTTATCCACTTCATTTGTGGGGGATCCTGTAACGCCCGTAAATGTGTTTTTCTGATTAATTGTGATGTTTGCTACATTTTCCTAATTTTACCGTTTTCGAGTCGAGTCAGTCGGTAAATATTAATTATGTTAATATTTTACTTATTACTTTCCATGTGTGTAATTATTATGTTTTGGGTGTTAATTGGTTAGAATTAATGTTTAGTGACATTTGGGCCAAAATTAGAATTAATGAGAGTTAAGTGGGTGAAAATGAGAAGTAGAGAAATAGAAAGAGATATAGAGAGAAAAAGAGATATTTTGAGATAGAAAGAAAGAGAGATATTTTGGAGAGAAAGAAAGAAACTTGTGAAGAGAAGAGAAGAAGAGAGTTGTAGAATCCAAACCAAGCTAGAGCCAAGAATCCAACCAAGGTAAGGGGGATGAATATAGTTTATCTTGATTGTATGATCCTTGTAGTTTGTTTTTGTTCTTGTTCTTGAACATTTTCTATGCTTTTGCCAAAAATGTTAGGTTATGAGTTTTGTGAGTTTTGAATTTATGAATATGACTTTGTGGTGTGTATGTGTTGTATGATGATAGATATCTTCATTGATCATGGTTGCTTTACATTTCCCCATGTTTTTATTATTGATGAAGGAATTATTAGGTTATGTACATTTAGTGAATGAACCATGAATCATTGGTTGTTAGCATGAATATATGGCATGTATGGATTGTGTAAGAGGTGTAGGGAAGTTTACATGAGGTTTTGAGATGGTTGATTTGGGTTTAGCAGGTCTGTTGCAGAACTGGTTTTTCTGAGTTTTCGCAGGTTCGCTAAGCGGCCCTGGGTCCGCTAAGCGGAAGAAGATATTTTTGGAAATTTCGCAGAAACAGCTAGTGCGCCGCTAAGCAGAGCTTCTTGCATTTTTTTCATTTTGCTACTGGAATGTTCGCTAAGCGACCAGTTGCGACCCGCTAAGCGGCCAGTGCTGAAACTTGTTTTTCCAAACTTCGTTTTGCTCTATCTTTTGAACCGGAGGTCGTTTCTATGTGCCGTTCGAATCGTTATGAAGCTTATTGAGCATGCTTTATGATAAAGAGGAGTGTATTTGTGGTTGAATGAATTTTTCATAAATGTATTTTGTGAAATGATATTTGCTAATCAAGTATGTTATGACGATATATGTGTGTTGTGTGAATATGAACGCCTGAGTGGCAATTTTGATGATGTATCCGTGTGGATTAATATAACCGGTGTGATGTAGATATGTGACCGAGTTATATTGTTGATGTTGTTGTTATGTAATTGAGTCGTTTGTATGCACAGCATGACATTTCATTACGTTAATGGCGGAATGCTATTAACAGGTGGCCTGAATTGGCAATTATTACCAGTGGGAGCTTAGTGCTCGGTAAAAAGGTGTATTTTCCCGAGTGGCAAGAGGTCATCAGTGGGGGCTAGATGATCGATGACGGTTAGTCGTAGCTTACTGCTCGACAAAGGTGTATTTTCCTGAGGGAAAGAAGTCCCAGCATAATGCTCGGCAAGGTGTATTTGTCATAATGACAAGGAGGAGTTTTTCTCCGGATTTGGTACCACATGCATACGCATAGTCGAGTCTCATTCATCATCGTCAGTATTTATAATTTATGTTATCTTTCATGTACCGCATTACTTATATATTGACTTATCGGATTATCTTGTTATATGATTCTTAATGATATTTGTGGGCATTACTATATTGATCATGCTTTCATTATGAATTATATTCTCACCCTTCTGCCTTAATGTTACCTACTCGTGGGTAATGTGCAGGTGATCCGCAAGTGTAGGTGCTCTCTTTGTAGTCGTCCGTTTTGGTGTCGTCCGCTCGTGATACGAACACCTAGGGGGGGATTGAACACTTATTTTGTAGATAATGCTTATAGGATCCTTTTGATGTATATTTGATCCTTTAGATGCATTCGTATTATGTATTTTGGATACCTTCTCATGTGATGTATTTTGGAGGAATGTTGTGGATATTTTGTTACCGATGCATTTATATAAGTGTGAATTCATTCAGGTGTTTATGAATATCCGTCCTCTTTGATTATTTGTGTTACGCATCTTTTGCGAGTATGTTATGTTTGGTTATGTGGTTACTTAAGTGTAACGCCCTAATTGTTTTTATGAATTTAATTTTTATACTCTGATATTTGTACCTATATGCCTGGGTAGAATTGGGGTGTTACATTAGTGGTATCAGAGCGGGTCGGTCTTGTCCGACCAAGTGTCTTGTCGTTTGGTCTAACAATTCTTGTGTTATTCTTTGGGCTTACTTCTCTTGGTGTTATTGTGAAGTTTAGAGATGGCTGGACGTAATGACGCTGCTATTGCTGCTGCATTGCAAGCTATGGCTGAAGCTATGCATACGGATGAGAATGCAAGGTCTCGGAGTTTAGCGACTTTCCAGAGGGAGAATCCTCCTGTGTTTAAGGGAACGCATGACCCCGAGGGAGACTTGACTTGGATGAAGGAGATGGAGAGGATCTTTCGTGTGATGGATTGCACGCAAGAGCAGAAAGTCAGGTATGGCACTCATCAGTTAGCTGTGGAGGCTGATGATTGGTGGCTGGAGACTTTGGCAAGGTTAGAAGAAACCGGTGAAGAGATTTCCTGGACGGTGTTCAAGAGGGAGTTTTTGAGGAAGTATTACCCGGAGGATGTCCGTGGAAAGAAAGAGACTGAGTTTCTGGCGTTGGTTCAAGGCAACATGTCTGTGTCTGAATATGAGGCAAAGTTTAATGAACTTGTGAAATTCTACCCACACTTTGTTGGTGAGGGGGCAGAATTTTCTAAGTGCATTAAGTTCGAGAATGGGTTGCGTTCTGATATCAAGAAGGCGGTAGGTTATCAGAAGATTCGGGTGTTTCCAGATTTGGTGGACAGTTGTAGGATTTATGATGAGGATAATAATGCTCATCATAAGGTGATTAATGAAAAGAGGAACAAAGGTCCGCAGAATCGTGAGAAGCCGTATGATGGAGGGAAGGGTAAGCAAAGGATGAATTATGGACCAAGGTTTAGTGGGGGAGATGCTCCTGCTAAGATTGTATGTTTTAAGTGTGGTAAACATGGCCACAAAAGTAATGTCTGCTTTAGTGACGCAAAGAAATGTTTCAAGTGTGGAAGGGTAGGACATGTGTCATCCGACTGTGCATCCAAGGGAGTTGTGTGTTTTAATTATGGTGAAGAGGGACACATGAGCGGTCAATGTCAGAAGAAGAAAGTTCAAGCTGGTGGGAAGGTGTTTGCTTTGGCTGGAACTCAGACGGACAAGGGTGATCGACTGATCAGAGGTACTTTTTTTATTAATGGCATTTCTTTAATTGCTATTATTGATACGGGTGCTTCGCATTGTTTTATAGCCGATGATTGTGTTAAAAGATTAGGTCTTGTTCTATCTGATTTGGGTGGCGAGATGGTTATCGATTTACCAGCCATGGGGTCGGTGACTACTTCTTTAGTTTGTAAGAATTGTCCGGTATCAATCTTTGGTAAGGACTTTACTGTTGATTTGATTTGTTTGTCGATGAACGAGTTAGACGTGGTTCTGGGAATGGATTGGTTGATGAATAATCGTGTCCATATCGATTGTTATCATAAGTTGGTGAGGTTTCCATTTCTTGAGAAGGATGTGGAATTTGATGTCTTATCTACCAAGGAGTTGAATCGACTGTTAGAAGATGGGGCACAATTGTTTGGTGTGTTTGCATCGTTGATTGTGGAGAGTCGAGCTGCAGTTGGGGATTTTCCAGTAGTGCGAGAATTTCCCGAAGTGTTTCCTGAAGACTTTTCTGATGTTCCGCCAAAGAGAGAGGTGGAGTTTTCCATAGATCTAGTTCCTGGTACGAGGCCTGTTTCTATGGCGCCATATAGAATGTCGGCATCAGAGTTAGTGGAATTAAAGAAACAATTGGAAGAGTTGCTAGCAAAACATTTTGTGAGGCCTAGTGTTTCACCATGGGGAGCTCCAGTTTTGTTGGTAAAGAAGAAGGATGGAAGCATGAGGTTGTGTATTGATTATCGCCAGTTGAACAAGGTGACGATTAAGAATAAGTATCCGCTTCCTAGGATTGACGACTTGATGGATCAGTTGGTGGGAGCCAGTGTGTTTAGCAAGATTGATTTAAGATCTGGTTACCATCAGATTCGGGTGAAGGAGGAAGATATTCAGAAGACTGCGTTTAGGACTCGGTACGGGCATTATGAATTTTTGGTGATGCCGTTCGGGGTTTCTAATGCACCTGGTGTGTTTATGGAGTATATGAATCGCATATTCCATGATCAGTTGGATAAGTTTGTTGTGGTCTTCAAAGATGACATCTTGATTTATTCTAAGTCTCCGGAAGAGCATGGGGAGCATTTGCGTGTTGTGCTACAGGTTTTGAGGGAGAAGCAGTTGTATGCTAAGTTATCCAAGTGCGAGTTCTGGTTATCAGAGGTGAGTTTTCTTGGTCATGTGATTTCAGGTAACGGGATTGCAGTGGATCCATTCAAGGTAGATGCAGTGCTACAATGGGAGGTTCCGAGATCAGTTACTGAGATCAGAAGCTTCTTAGGTTTGGCGGGTTATTATCGAAGATTCATAGAAGGCTTTTCGAAGTTGGCACTTCCGTTAACTCAACTTACTTGCAAGGGTAAGGCGTTTATTTGGGACATAGTTTGTGAAAGGAATTTTGAAGAGTTGAAGAGAAGGTTGACTTCAGCTCCGGTTTTGGTTTTACCTGATCCTAAGGAACCGTTTGTGGTGTATTGTGATGCATCGCATATGGGGTTAGGAGGTGTTTTAATGCAGGAAGGTAAGGTGGTGGCTTACGCTTCGAGGCAGTTAAGGATTCATGAGAAGAATTATCCCACTCATGATTTAGAGTTGGCTGCGGTTGTTTTTGTATTAAAGATTTGGAGGCATTATCTCTACGGTGCAAGGTTCGAGGTCTTTAGTGATCATAAGAGTTTGAAATACTTATTTGATCAGAAAGAGTTGAACATGAGACAACGTAGGTGGTTGGAATTCTTGAAGGACTATGACTTTAGCTTGAATTACCATCCTGGTAAAGCTAATGTGGTTGCCGATGCTTTGAGTCGGAAATCTTTGCATATGTCCGCTATGATGGCGGAGGAGTGGGAACTTTTGGAGCAGTTTCGTGATCTTAGTCTAGTATGTGAATTGACGCCAGGTAGTGTGAAGATGGGTATGTTGAAAGTGACGAATGATTTTCTGTCGACCGTTAGCGAGAAACAGAAAATGGATGTGAAACTTGTTGATTTGTTTATGGTGGCAAATCAAAGTGATGATGGCGAATTCAGAGTGGATGGTCAGGGTGTTTTGAGATTCCGTGGTCGAATTTGTGTACCTGATGATTCCGAGCTGAAAAAGATGATTTTAGAGGAAGGTCACAGAAGCAGTTTGAGTATTCATCCGGGAGCCAATAAGATGTATCAAGATTTGAAAAAGATCTTTTGGTGGTCTGGTTTGAAAAGGGATGTGGCTCAGTTTGTGTATGCCTGTTTGGTATGTCAGAAGTCGAAAGTGGAGCATCAGCGTCCTGCAGGGTTGTTGCAACCGTTGGATATTCCAGAGTGGAAATGGGATAGTACTTCTATGGACTTTGTGACGAGTTTACCAAATACTGTGAGAGGTTTCGATGCGGTTTGGGTGATTGTTGATAGGTTGACAAAGTCTGCTCACTTTATTCCTATTAACATCACTTTTCCAGTTGCGAAGTTAGCTGAGATTTATATCAAAGTGATTGTGAAACTACATGGTATACCGTTGAGTATTGTGTCGGATAGAGATCCAAGGTTCACATCAGATTTTTGGAAAGGTTTGCAAGAGGCTCTAGGTTCTAAGTTGAGGTTGAGTTCGGCTTATCATCCTCAGACAGACGGTCAGACCGAAAGGACTATTCATTCGTTAGAAGACTTGTTGAGGGCATGTGTTCTAGAGAAGGGAGGTTCGTGGGATACTTATCTTCCGTTGATAGAATTCACTTACAACAACAGTTTTTATTCTAGTATCGGAATGGCACCTTTTGAAGCGCTATATGGTCGTAAGTGTAGAACTCCATTGTGTTGGTTTGAATCGGGCGAGAGTGTGGTACTCGGACCTGAAATAGTAAGAGAGACTACAAAGAAGGTGAAATTTATTCGTGAGAAGATGAGAAGTTCACAGAGTAGGCAAAAGAGTTATCATGACAAGCGAAGGAAAGATTTGGAATTCCAAGCGGGGGATCATGTATTCTAAAGAGTTACGCCTTTGACGGGTGTTGGACGAGCTTTGAAATCGAGGAAGCTTACTCCGCGTTTTATTGGTCCTTATCAGATATCGGAGCGAGTTGGCAAAGTTGCGTATCGGGTGGCGTTACCGCCAAGTCTTGCTAATCTGCATGATGTATTCCATGTGTCTCAGTTAAGGAGATACATTGCGGATCCGTCCCATGTGATTCAGATGGATGATGTGCAAGTGCGTGAGAACCTGACGGTTGAGACGATGCCAGTGCGTATTGAGGATCGTGAGACTAAGACTCTGCGAGGCAAGGAGATCATCTTGGTGAAAGTCGTATGGTTAAGTGCGGCAGGTGAGAGTATGACCTGGGAGTTGGAGAGTAAGATGCGAGACTCCTATCCTGAGTTGTTTGTAGCAGGTAAATTTTTATTTTCGAGGACGAAAATCTTTTAAGTGGGGGAGGGTTGTAACGCCCGTAAATGTGTTTTTCTAATTAATTGTGATGTTTGCTACATTTTCCTAATTTTACCGTTTTCGAGTCGAGTTAGTCGGTAAATATTAATTATGTTAATATTTTACTTATTACTTTCCATGTGTGTAATTATTATGTTTTGGGTGTTAATTGGTTAGAATTAATGTTTAGTGACATTTGGGCCAAAATTAGAATTAATGAGAGTTAAGTGGGTGAAAATGAGAAGTAGAGAAATAGAAAGAGATATAGAGAGAAAAAGAGATATTTTGAGATAGAAAGAAAGAGAGATATTTTGGAGAGAAAGAAAGAAACTTGTGAAGAGAAGAGAAGAAGAGAGTTGTAGAATCCAAACCAAGCTAGAGCCAAGAATTCAACCAAGGTAAGGGGGATGAATATAGTTTATCTTGATTGTATGATCCTTGTAGTTTGTTTTTGTTCTTGTTCTTGAACATTTTCTATGCTTTTGCCAAAAATGTTAGGTTATGAGTTTTGTGAGTTTTGAATTTATGAATATGACTTTGTGGTGTGTATGTGTTGTATGATGATAGATATCTTCATTGATCATGGTTGCTTTACATTTCCCCATGTTTTTATTATTGATGAAGGAATTATTAGGTTATGTACATTTAGTGAATGAACCATGAATCATTGGTTGTTAGCATGAATATATGGCATGTATGGATTGTGTAAGAGGTGTAGGGAAGTTTACATGAGGTTTTGAGATGGTTGATTTGGGTTTAGCAGGTCTGTTGCAGAACTGGTTTTTCTGAGTTTTCGCAGGTTCGCTAAGCGGCCCTGGGTCCGCTAAGCGGAAGAAGATATTTTTGGAAATTTCGCAGAAACCGCTAGTGCGCCGCTAAGCTGAGCTTCTTGCATTTTTTTCATTTTGCTATTGGAATGTTCGCTAAGCGACCAGTTGCAACCCGCTAAGCGGCCAGTGCTGAAACTTGTTTTTCCAAACTTCGTTTTGCTCTATCTTTTGAACCGGAGGTCGTTTTTATGTGCCGTTCGAATCGTTATGAAGCTTATTGAGCATGCTTTATGATAAAGAGGAGTGTATTGGTGGTTGAATGAATTTTTCATAAATGTATTTTGTGAAATGATATTTGCTAATCAATTATGTTATGACGATATATGTGTGTTGTGTGAATATGAACGCCTGAGTGGCAATTTTGATGATGTATCCGTGTGGATTAATATAACCAGTGTGATGTAGATATGTGACCGAGTTATATTGTTGATGTTGTTGTTATGTAATTGAGTCGTTTGTATGCACAGCATGACATTTCATTACGTTAATGGCAGAATGCTATTAACAGGTGGCCTGAATTGGCAATTATTACCTGTGGGAGCTTAGTGCTCGGTAAAAAGGTGTATTTGCCCGAGTGGCAAGAGGTCATCAGTGGGGGCTAGATGCTTAATGACGGTTATTCGTAGCTTACTGCTCGACAAAGGTGTATTTTCCTGAGGGAAAGAAGTCCCAGCATAATGCTCGGCAAGGTGTATTTGTCATAATGACAAGGAGGAGTTTTACTCCGGATTTGGTACCACATGCATACGCATAGTCGAGTCTCATTCATCATCGTCAGTCTTTATAATTTATGTTATCTTTCATGTACCGCATTACTTATATATTAACTTATCGGATTATCTTGTTATATGATTCTTAATGATATTTGTGGGCATTACTATATTGATCATGCTTTCATTATGAATTATATTCTCACCCTTCTGCCTTAATGTTACCTACTCGTGGGTAATGTGCAGGTGATCCGCAAGTGTAGGTGCTCTCTTTGTAGTCGTCCGTTTTGGTGTCGCCCGCTCGTGATACGTAACACCTAGGGGGGGATCAAACACTTATTTTGTAGATAATGCTTATAGGATCCTTTTGATGTATATTTGATCCTTTAGATGCATTCGTATTATGTATTTTGGATACCTTCTCATGCGATGTATTTTGGAGGAATGTTGTGGATATTTTGTTACCGATGCATTTATATAAGTGTGAATTCATTCAGGTGTTTATGAATATCCGTCCTCTTTGATTATTTGTGTTACGCATCTTTTGCGAGTATGTTATGTTTGGTTATGTGGTTACTTAAGTGTAACGCCCTAATTGTTTTTATGAATTTAATTTTTATACTCTGATATTTGTACCTATATGCCTGGGTAGAATTGGGGTGTTACAGATCCTAAAGTCTATTTCTAAAAAAAAAGAAAAAGAAAAAAGGAAAAAGAAGAGATATTCTATACAAAAAAGATTTGATTCCAAAAGAAAAAGAAAAAAAAAGTGTGTGAAAGGACTTTAGGATTCTCCATAAATGAAACATGCATTCATACTATCATGCATTTCATGGTTCTCTCAGAAGCATATGGGCCCCTTTCTACTCAGATTCTGACTTCAGCAACAAAATTGACTTCTCACCGCTATGTGCTTGAAAGTTAACAATGGAACAACTTCGCGGGGTTTTGACTGAGATGAGAACAGAAATGGAGACTGACATGAATCAGTGTATGAAGGTTATTCAAGCGTTTTCTCTTTGACAAGAAGAATTGAGACAAGTTCCTCCTAGGCCAAATGCAAATGTTGATCTCACCCATGAAAAGGTCTTATGTATCAGAATGTTTGAAATAATGTTGAGATTCCTATTCTTGGTAAAGAGAATTCACATCATTGAAGTCTGCAAGTTTCCAATTATTAAAACTGACAAAAGGCTCCACCTCTTGGAGAAAAGATTGAAAGCCATAAAAAGTCGTGACGCCACTGATTCAGATGTTGTTGATTTGTGCCTAATGCCTGATATCAAGAAACTTCAAGGTTCATTTACTCTCACTTTAAATGGTTTGGATATTGAAGCCAAAGTGGTAATCATCTCTTGTACATGTGTGGAAGTTGCTTGGGGCTCCCGACCGAGGGATAAGCAAGACGTATTCTTATCTTGAGCTTTGCACCACTTGCATTGCTCGAATCCCTTAAAGCACTACAAATTCCTATGTGATTTCGTCAGAATCTTATTCCAAGTGGTAATCAAGAGTGTTCTACACAACGCTTCTCTTTCTCAAGGTTTTGCTTCATACCTCAGTTGCCTCTTCTCGGAATTTCCCTCTCATTGGCCTTCGTTTGTTAATAGAGACAAGAGGAATATGAGAAATAAATTGATGTGATTCTATTGCCTTGTGCCCATTTGCTTCCCTGTTTGTTGGGATTTCAATTGGTTAAGATTCGAGTATTGGGTCTTCTCCACCACAAATAGATCTCCTCAATTTGATGACCATACAAGGTTCTTTCCATTTATGATGGCGAATACTACTCTAGCAACATCTATGCTTGGGGCTCTCGATTGAGGGATAAGCAAGACGTACTCTTATCTTGAGCATTGCATCACTCGCATTGCTCGAATCCCTAAAGTGAGAAAAAAATTTACAACCCTTGGGTGACTTCGTGGGAGTTTTCTTTTGAAGTAATCTGAAGTGTTTGGAAGAAATTGCAGAAAGTATTCAAGAGCAATAAGTCCAGTCGGAGTCAAGCCCCCTCAACTGTGGAAATCATCAATTCATTTTTGCATTTTCATTTGTAATTTTCCTTGTTTTGTTAAATATTTCTTCCATGTAAAACTTGTTTGGTTTGAATAAAAATAAAAATGCATTGCATATGCTAGTTTCGAATCAATCCATTCGTGTTCACTCATATATTTCTGTCTATCGATATCAAACTCTTGACTAAAGCAAAAAACATCAAAAGGAGAATGATGAAAAATAATAAAAACGCAAAATCTCTAATTGTGTGCTTTCGAATAAAACCCCGCTAAGGATGTACAGACATTATTTCAAATCCCCAAACACTGGAGACATAAGGGAGATAGACCCTCGTTAACCCCTTTGAGCCTTGAAGTAGGAGTTTCTTTTCTATTATGAAAAAACCCTCGCATTTAACCCAGGGGCAGGGTAGCATTCAATTAATCTGATCGAGCATTCAAAATTCATCAGGAGTATGCATCTAAGGATACGACAATGGTTATCCTTCAAAAGATTGAGGAAAGTCAACACCACAAAGGTAATCCTTCATCAATCAAAGAATGAGGCAGTCACAATCACCTCTCGCAAATCAAAGATTCATGATCACACGACTTGTTCAAAAAATGTAAATCAAAATAAAGAAAGAAAGAAAAGCCCGCTAAGTCAACAACTTGAGAACAAGTGACTTAGGCAAAAATTAGGGCATCCCGCTGGACTCCAAAATAAAATTCAAAAGAATTTGTCCAGGAAAAAGTTAGGGAAACAAAAAGGCAGAAGCGAAAAACGAGGATTACAAAACAAAGATCCTCATCAAAAGAACAAAGTCGTGTGACCAGACACCAATATCGAAAGGTAAAGTGACCGCCATGTCCAGAAGGCTTCAGTGATTCCTCAATCATCTCAAACTCCTATTGAAGGATGAACGCTCATATTGGGTTAAGTTGAATTTAGGACTGGAGAACATCGCGAAGAATGGGTGGGTTAGGTTAGACTTTGAGCCTTAAATCCTTTGTTTCTAAAAACCGTGAACCAGGCCGCGTTTCAACCCTTAAAAGACCTAATTGAAGCTGGGTTTATTTCAAAAACATACTATACCAAGTTGCGTAAAACTGACTCCTAGATGTTTGCTTACCATTTATGTTGATATCGATATGACAAATAATTCAAACACTGAATGTCACAACATCGTTTCAATAAACTTTGATTTCAAAGCTAGCATAAACATTGCATTAGGACTATCATCTTCAAAACAAATATCTTTTACTTGTGAATAAACACTTGACATCAAGGAAGATCAAACAATGAACAACTGCAGAAAAAGTTGATCGATTCCATGAGCCATTCACTTTAAAGGCTGATCACTCCGAGGGGCAAGTTGTGTGAAGACTCTATCAACTGAGGCATCCATTCACCGTTGGTCAATCTGGGGCAATCAAGTCGAGGAATCTCTCTTGAGTTCAACCAATCTGGGGCAGTTATGTCGAGATTCGGAAAATCTCTCCAAGGATCCTGTCATACCCCAAAATTTGCCCATCATATTTCAATATATCTTGACTCATATGATCTTCAGTTAATCAAGCATATGCAAGAATTGGGCACACTTACTTATCTCCTAAGCAATCAACCCACAACTAGGGTTTTGTTTATCTCGAGATCAAATCAAGTTCTAAGACCTCAAATGGATCCCATGGCCTCTCATATGCTTCAAAGGCTCCTTATGCCAAGTTTCAAGCCCTGATTCAAAAGATTGCTCACTCAATGGCCCAAACGATCAATAATCGACTGGTTGACCTAAAAGTCAATTGTGGTCAAAGTACAGTCAAAACTCCTGATTTTTTGTCAAGATCCTAATATTGAAGTATCATTCACCATTTGATAAATAATTGATCATGGTTCATCATGGAAAGATCAGAAGTCAACAAAACCTAAAGTTTCTAAATTAGGGTTTGTATATGAGAAAGTCAACTGAATTTTGACCAGCCATAACTTCCACACGGAACATCAAAAATTCTCCATCCAAAGCTCATTTTGAAGGAAATTGGATTATCTACAATTTTGTCTCTCACATGTCAAGTCTAAAAATGCTTCATTTGAGAGATATGGACCAAAACATTATAGGTCCTTCTCAAAAGTCAACAAAAAGTCACTTTTTTCAAAAGGCCACACAAGGAGCGTGGAGAATGATTTTGATATGAGACAAAAGACACTGGTTAGAGGACTCTCTAAGATTTCCAAAAAGTCCACAAACTTGAAAAAAATATGGAAGTATGAGGAAATTGCAAGGTGCACAAGTTCACCTATTTTAAAAAGGCATATATGAAGAGAAATGGTCCAAAACTTCAAAAATCTTCAAATGGGCCTATATTCTTCTTATCATACCTCCATATTAGGCCCATAAAATTATTCTCATATTTTTGTGCCAATTATTTGGTTTATTTGAGTTTTATCCTTTTAAATGCAAAATAAATTAAATAAAATCACAAAATTATAGAATAAATTGAAAGGGTTTGTTTTTTATCACATGGAGGCCCAAAGATGTCTTGAGGACCCAGCAAAATTCGTGTGACACATTATGAGAGGTTTTTGACAATTTTAGAAAGATTATATACAAACAATTTTCATATTTCCATGAAAAAAAAAGATTTGATTCTCTTCTAAATTTTGCCCTAATCCTACTCATTATAAGTAGCAAAACATATTCAGAAAAGGAGGACGAATTCACAAGGATTGCAGCCCCAAAAATCGTGTCCAAACTTCAACAAATTCAAAGAAAAAAGAGAAATCGGTTTTGAAGATTGAAGGAAGTTTAAAGGCTCTTGAAGGTTCTTAGACAATCATTGAAGGTTCAGGAAGCTCTATCAATCATTTTCAACGCGTGGGGGAACTGCAATCGCGTCCGGATTTTCACGGTTTGTTCATGAATTTCAATTTTTCGATTTCGCCAAATCATGCACTGCAAACATGATTCAATTGTATATTCGTGTTTATCATCTTGCTTGGAACGTGTTTGCATTGTTTAATTGGAGTTTCGGTGCAGATTAAGCGTTCCACCATTGTTAGGTTTTAAGAGTTTTGTTTTAGGGCTTTAGGTTACAGGTGAAATCAGACCAAATCGCTGCCACCAATACGTTCGTATGAAGATTCTGAGCCGGAATATGTTGTCACCCGGAATTTATTTGATGTCTTCGTGAGTTTGATATATGCAGGTATTTAGCTAGGACCGGATTCGCAGCAAAACCGTATTTAATTCGTAGCAGAATATCCAGACTAAATGGGGAAGACGATGAAGCATTGGGCGCGAATTTTGGTTTCAAAAATTTGATTCGTTTAATTTTATTTATATTGGTTAATAGTTATGTAATTGACATCGAGAGAGAGGCAGTCCAGTGGTAGCGCTTTAGACTCTTTGGCCACCATGACACCAGTTCGATCCCTGGTGAGAGGTCTGTTTTTGGTTTAATTCGCGTGCTACATGATGTCCTCCGATCCAGTGCTACGTGCCCACCCCTGTGCACGCTGCGCCTTCGTCCATCCACCGTTGGATCTTCCCTGAGGCTAATCCAAGGACTCATAGGACGCTGGTCTATGGTACATCTACAAGAGCCATCCACACCAGAATATTCAGCTAAGTTTTCTTTTAATTAGTTTTTTTATTTTATTCTTAATTATATAAACTTAGTTTTTATATATTGTTTGCTTATGTTTTTTTTTAAAAAACTCTTGTGAATATTCTTTTTTCTTTAATAAAACTTTTTTTCTAAATTCCTTTTTTTAACATTATATGATTAAATTGTTAATGATAATTCTTAATGGATTTAAATAATTAAATAGTTAATTAGGTTAGGGTTTTTATTAATTGATCAAAAATACACATTCGGATTAAGTAATTCAATCGAAATTTCATTTCTTCCGATTTAATTAATTGGGTTGAAAACCAATAATTAATTAAATCGATTATTTATTCTATTAACTAGGGTTAACTTGTACCCTAATCAGGGTTTACGAAGATCATGCCCTACACTGAATATTTCTTTTTTCTGTGCCTTTTCAGGGTTACTTTTTCAAACGCCTCCCGACTGCGCGCTACGTCAAATACGAAGCTAAGTGCCCTATTTACTTTAAAAAGTCTATTTTGTTTCCTTTTATTAGGGTTTGTCTTTTAATGAACATTGCCTACATTCATCTTTTCTGCCTTTGCCCCTTTTTTAGGGTTACCTCCGAGGTTTCCTCCGACCGCCAACCATATCAGATCAAATGCAAAGCTAAGTATCTTTCGTTTATCTATTCGTTTTTTTGTCTTCTTATTTTTAGGGTTAATTTCGTTTGCCTCCGAACCGATAATGCACTCACCCATTTTTCTGTTTATTCTTTCTTTTCCAATCTTCAGGGTTTGTCAATCGCCAAAGCTACGCGTATCGGTAACCCTAAACCCTAAACTCTAATATTTTCTGTTTTTATTTTTAATTATATCCCGCTGGTTTCAATTCCCCTCTCCTCCGCTGGTTACAATTACCCTTCCCCATTATTACTTTTGATATCTATTGCGTGGTTAGTGATCCTAGGGAGTGCAAGTCTTGAATTGGATTAGGATAACTAATTACAAGATAATTTTCTGAATATAATCACATGATTGTTGCACCCACGCACACTTTTGGGGTAACCTCTCTGTTGCCTTGTTGCCTGTTGCCTTATGTTTTGCAGAATAGCCATGTCCCTCAAATACGAGGATACCTCAGCCATGCTGCCTCGATAAATAAAGGTCATACGACCCTAATGATGCTGCCTTCGATACACTAATATGACCTCGACCCTCGGAAGTTGCCTACGAAAAAGGCTGAGGTATCCGCTGGTTGCCTACGAAAAAGGCTATTCTGATCTTTCCCTTAGACTACCTGCCTCTCTATGGCATGGGACAGTCTTAAGGCGAACGATAACTCGACGACCCTTCAATCTCCAAATGAAAGGCTTCCTGCCCTCTTATGGCAAGGATAGACCCTTTCACCCTGAAAGGCTAAAAGAACCTCATTTTCAAAACTTTAAGGTAATTGCCCCTAATTGCTTTGCCTTGCTCTAAAATTTTCATATTCTTTCTCATAATTCTTCAATAAGGCAATGCTCATTTACGAGCTAAAGTCCTTATTTTTCTTCTTCTACATTTCTTTTCAAAACGAGCAAAGCAATTAAGAGCCCATGGAAAACCCTGGATGCAAAGGGTGCCTTACACCTTCCCTTTGCATAATTATCCCCCGAATCTGTTTTCTCTAAAAGGTTTTTTTTTCCTGTTCTTTTAGCCTTTCTATTAAATTGGATAAAATAAAAGTCGGTGGCGACTCTTGCTATCCGCGACATTTCGATAAAAAGTCAGTTCACCATGTTACAAATCCCTTGGGGCAAATTCCTTTGTAGTTCACGAAGCTCGGGGCATAATCTTCTGAGTTTTATTGTCCTCTCCCCGATCATAGGAGTTTATTTCTCCTAGAACTTTGGTCTCTCCCCAAGCACATGAGTTTATTTCTCATGAGAGTTGTTCCACTTCCCCAAATGGCCTCCTTATCTAGATTTCTCATCCCCAACATGGTGAATCGAGGGAATCTCCTCAAGCTCACAATCCCCAAGCAATTCAAGATGTAGGGAAAGTCAGACGAAGTCACTTCCTCCCCAACAAAGCTACATTTCAACCCTCAGTGCAGTTGCCAATGATCTTTGGTACTGTAGGGTTTCCAACACCGATTCATATTGGCATCTCAAGACAACAAGCAGCGGACCCCAATGATCCTGCTTCTCTATCTCACCGAGGCCTTTATTTGGCACTTTTCATATAGAATACATTGCATAAAACATTACATCCTCAAAAGCGTAGCATTTCCATCAAGGTGGAGCATTACGCCATTGAAAAATTCAAACATGCATCAATGCATAAGCCAGTTTGTATATGCCCAGAAGGTACGAAGTAATATATATCCCCAAAAGAAGTCTCATCTTCTCTCTCCAGTGTGGATCAGACACAATGTCTTTTTTCATCAGAATTGTTGTCTCCGAGGTTATTTCTCGTATGTTGTGTGCAGATTAGAGTGTGAATGAGAGTGGGCATTCAATCCATCTCATTTTTCAATCGTTTGAATAACCATACTTGGTGTGTGGCAATTCGAATAATTGCCGCTCTTGAAGAGTTACACCCCGCCTTTGGCCTGAGGGATTAATGTAATTCTTATGCTTCGCAAGCATCAATATCTCCGTGATTCTTCAGTGTTTACTGATGTCTTTTGGTCGATTCTAGTCGTCACTAGTCTCCGTGGTCATCTTCCCTCATGTAGACGACCTTTTCAGATCCAACCCCCGTGTTGTGAATCCTTTGCCTTCCGACCTTCAAATCATTTCAAAACCCAGTTCTTGTCCTGGTAATCACTTCAAAACCCAGTTCCCGTCCTAGTAATCATTTTCCAAACCCAGTTCCCGTCCTGGTAATCATCCTTCCAAATCCAGTTCCCGTCCTGGTAATCATTTTCCAAATCCAGTTCCCGTCCTGGTAATCATTTTCCAAACCCAGTTCCCGTCCTGGTAATCATCTTTCCAAACCCAGTTCCCGTCCTGATAATCATTTCCAAATCCAGTTCCGTCCTGGTAATCCTTTTCCAAAACCCAGTTCCCGTCCTGGTAATCATTTTCAAAGCCCAATTCCCGCCTTGGCAAACCCTTTCAAAGTCCAATTCCCGTCTTGGCAAACCTTTTCTCAAAGCCCAATTCCCGCCCTGGCAAACCTTTTTCAAAGCCCAGTCCCCGCCCTGGCAAATCCTTTCCATCATTTTCAATCCTCGCCTGACGGTGAAGTCAGTTCCCGCCTGACAACCACCATTCATCCATAATTTCTTACCGTAAAACCAATTTCCAATCCCCAGCAAGTCTTTATTTGTATTCTCTTTTTATGGGTCGTGAGTTCGTTATTCTCACCCTGGATTTGAGTCGTGAGTCTGTTATTCTCACCCTGGATTTGAGTCGTGGATCTGTTGATCTCACCCCGGTTTCGAGTCATTTATCCTTGTTTTCAATTTTTGAATCCGTAGATCCTACCTCTCAGTCAAACCTGTATTCTCCAATCACTTCCGTCGAGAACCTTGTATTGGCATCATTACCATGTTACAAGCTATCGCCATTCAACCATTAATCACCATAATCTTCCCCATCAGAAAAACAAACATTTCTCTTTCCCCAGCAGATATAAAAACAAAAAAGAAGCACTAACTCACACACTAAGAAGTAAAGACAACAATCACACCATCTCCTCTTTAGGACAAATTTCTGGTACTTTGATATTTAATCTTCTTCTACCTTGAATGTTCGAAAGGCTAACACCAATCTCACCTTCAAGTTTAAGACAATTAAATAGGGGCAGCTGTCATACCCCAAATTTGTCCTACCCTTTATTTCAAACTGGTTTAGGCTTCACATTTCATTTGCATACCTCCATTAGGGCCTTAACATAACTTCGCATACATTCATTAAATAAAGCATCGAAAAGCATAGGAACAAGAACCATTAAGGTCAGGTTCTCAGTGTGATTTGAGGTTAAAGATGTTTAAGGTTCGTAGAGTTGGAAAGAAAATACAAGAAGGATCCAAATGAAATGCATATATTCAAGGTCCAAGATACACTCTCCATCTGATACAAGAAGGATCCAAATGAAATGCAAGAAGGATTCTAATTACAAGTCATAAATTCAGATCAATAAGGGACAAGAGAAAATGAAAGTTCAAAGGAGTGAGTAATATATGCCACCATTGTACAAGTTTTGTCTAATTGAATGGTATAAAAATAAGCTGCCAGGAGAAAGTTCTATACATCATCAAATTCATCCAATGTTCATACAATACCATTACATTCCATTACAAATCCATTTACAAAGAGAGTACACAGAAATTACACAAAAAATATGCATCCATCATATTCCATCAAAGTCCAACATACATCAAACCACAAAACTCCAACATTCACATCATCATCCTCCATTATACATTACATTTAAGAATATACCATTATATCACCCATATTCATTACACCATTCAAATATATCACATCCAAAATTCTTTACAAAAAATCAGACCTACTTGAAGCCTATGGATAAGCAGTTGGCAGGAAGACCTCGTCAGACGTTATCTTTCCGCTATGCAATGTTGAAGACAAGCCGATTGTATACATTTTAGTTGGAAACTTGGATTGTATATGATTTTAATTTTTTGTATTTATCGCTTATGTATGTTTCTTGTACCATTTATAACATCACTACATATTATTCTAGACATATATGTACGGGGTGTTACATCTAGGTTGCACTATGCTACATTTTCAAGTAACCATAGGATGAATGTTGTCATGATACAAAAAAGGTAAAGTAGGAGATGAAGCAGAAGATACTGAATGAGAAGTGAAATTAGATGTGTCAGTAGATAAGGGGGATTCTTGATCCAAAAGCAATGATGGAGAGGAAGCTGCTTGAGCTGTAGGAGAACCAAATGAAGATGAAGAAAACTCACAGAGTGAGGAAAACTGTTGAGATCAAGCAGGGCTACCTGAATAAGAGACAGAATTAGAAGGTGGACTAATAGGTGAAGGTTAAGAGTTATTAGAGGGTTTAGAAGAGGGATAAGCAGGTTGACTGGGAGGATAAAATTTAAGAGGAAATGGGGGAGGAAATAGAAGTCTTATTAGATGAATGAGGCTAAATGAATTTTGATACAAATCATGGAAAGTTACAAATATCATTCAGAATGGTAAGGTAAAGACGGTTTTTGGCTCAGGTTTTTATATATCTCTTGATGAATGACATGCGCATTAACCTGCCTCAATCTATGTTCAATCATCTGTGGAACTCAATTTCTGACTCCAGAAATCGCACTAAGTCCTATATTCCTTTTGGAAGAGTGCTGTCAGAATTTTCATTCAAGATGGAATTGTAGAAATCATCAAATTAATGATAGAGGAAGATGAAGTTGAAAACTTCCCTAAGAATATGTTATTACGGACTAAGGGTAATCTCTTTATAAATTAGTAAAGCTAAGTTAAGTGCGTAACTTTTCTCCCTTAGATGAAGTTATGCCATGGTATTTGCAGTATGCTTTATATTTTCCTTGTTTTCATAGGCTATACCATAAGTTGTAAGACTTTTTGGGATAATCTCTTAAGGTATAAAATCATATCAAAACATTCTAAAAATACTGTCTTCAAAATCTGGACTATATTTGTTAAGAAAACAAAAAGATCAGAATTTTAAGGTAAGCTAATAGGTAACTCTGAATTCATGAACAAAACATCCTACTAATAAAAAGATCATTAACATCTCTCAAGACATGTGTTTGATGGATACGCGTCGTAAGCCTACCGAAAGGACGATTGCGGTCAAGCTACTAAGACTAAAACTCTAGGAGTGTGTTCCAAATCTCTTCGTATCACGCTATCCCTCCCAACCGTCGGGATCAATAAATACTAATAATAATTAGGTTTAACATAGTTTCTTTTTCAAAACATTCTCCGAAACTATTTATACCCATAAAACCACTCCTTAGCCTTTCATCAATCTTCTTTTGAATCACTTCTCTCTCTAAACCTCCTCTCCTGCATCTCTACAACCAGTTCCTTCCTTTATAATGGATGTCCAACCAAGTCTTACTGTTCTTAAAGAAAGGTTTATTGGCCTTGCTGAAATAAATCAACAACTGACAAAATCACTAGTGGCTCAATGATGTTATAGATATGTCATCCTTCTCTGCGGTCCAATCTTCACAAATCTGGTAAAAACCTTTAGGGTAAATGCTATCATCAGTGAAGATAACCTCAACATCACAACCAACATTCATGGCATTCCCTTCATCATCACTGAAGAATCCATCGCTGAAACAATTGGATTTGCTCCAAACCCTTCTGCCACCGGCTTTGAAGAGTTTGATCAGTGGAATACTTCCAACTTTCTGAGTAGAGATGTGACACGCATTTTTAATAATGCAGAATTTCTAACTCCTTTCTGTCATACCCCAAATTTTTCCTACCTTTTATTTCTAACTGGTTTAGGCTTTACATTTCATTTGCATACCTCCATTAGGGCCTTAACATAACTTCGCATACATTCATTAAATAAAGCATCGAAAAGCATGGGATAAAGAACCATTAAGGTCAGGTTCTCAGTGTGATTTGAGGTTAAAGATGTTTAAGGTTCGTAGAGTTGGAAAGAAAATACAAGAAGGATCCAAATGAAATGCATATATTCAATGTCCAAGCTACACTCTCCATCTGATACAAGAAGGATCCAAATGAAATGCAAGAAGGATTCTAATTACAAGTCATAAATTCAGCTCAATAAGGGACAAGAGAAAATGCACGTTCAAAGGAGTGAGTGATATATGCCACCATTGTACAAGTTTTGTCTAATTGAATGGTATAAAAATAAGCTGCCAGGAGAAAGTTCTATACATCATCAAATTCATCCAATGTTCATACAATACCATTACATTCCATTACAAATCCATTTACAAAGAGAGTACACAGAAATTACACAAAAAATATGCATCCATCATATTCCATCAAAGTCCAACATACATCAAACCACAAAACTCCAACATTCACATCATCATCCTCCATTATACATTACACTTAAGAATATACCATTATATCACCCATATTCATTACACCATTCAAATATATCACATCCAAAATTCTTTACAAAAAATCAGACCTACTTGCTAGAATATACTTTTCCTCTTTCTTCATCCACCACATTTCTTGCTGCCCCAATATTTAGAACTATACCCATGGCTATTAGAATCATCTTCATCAAACTCTATCTTCACTTCATGTTGGAAAGCATGCTGGTGTAAGAGGTGAGGAACTTGTTGCTGCTGTTGTTTCTGTTTGTCAATCTCAGAAGATTAACCATACACCTAAAGTTCAACTCTCTTTGCTATGCCAAAACAGAAAAGAAGAACCAGAGCAAACTCAAGCCAAATAAACCTGCAGCATCAATACAAAAGCAGTTCAGCATAGCAATTCTCACAAAACCAAATAAAACCGGTTCAGCCGCATATCATAATGTCTAAACCAATCAATCCACATATCAGTCCCTGCCATAAAACCCCATCCAATCCATACACTACCCTTTCTTTAACCCTTAACCAACCATTCTAACCTTTCCTAAAATAACAGTCGCTAACCACATAAAACATACAGTGCTGTAACCAAAACACACATACACCACGATTTGAAATACAATCCAACACTATGAAGCATACAAGAAAGCCAAGGTCAACCCTGCACAATACACATGATCATTGCCAACAGCCCTGCATACATACCATTCTACTGCATACAGAAAATACAAAGAAATAAAATATTAGTTCACAACCATCCTTAACAGTTACCAAGCAATTAACCTCATTTCTAAAACTCCCAGTTAATAAACTCTCCTAACTGACTATGCCTGCATCACAACAATCCAGTCCCTGCATAAAATCATAAAACAAACAATTTCAGGGCAGCCATACACATCAACATCCTGTATATACCAATCTGCATCAATACAACAAAAGGAAACCATAACTCTGTTTACAATAGCCTTACGTTTTACTCCCTCTTAAATTAACCTGTTTTCGAAAAAATGAAACAAAAGAAAGAGCCTGCAAGTGCCAAATCAGAAAACCTGTCCAAAACAATTAACACCTGCATACACAGTCAGTTTCATTCACACCACAAATCCAAACCCAGCCTCACACTTCGATTTACTAACTTTTATTCCTATCAAGCACTCTCAAACTAACTGTTTCTAACCTAACAGAACTCCCAACCACCAAAACAGAATTGTAACCAATTCCTAACCGAATTTGCCAGCTTACAACTCAAGCTCTAACCAACTCAATCTTCATCCTCCAATCTCATAACTTCCTCCCTCAATCTAACAGCTCTCAGTTCTCTTCTCTAACTGCCACTCTTCAATCTCCTCAACCTATATATTCAAACCTCACTCTCCAATTCTCTTCTTCACGCCATTTCTTCTTCCCATTCACCTTCAACTCTCTCTAATCTTCACGCACCAGTCTGTAGCGGCAAAAATTTTGAGTTTAAGTCATTCATTGGTTAACTTAAATCGTTAAAAAGCAAGAGTCGCCACCGAACTTTTTTGATTCCAAAAGAGGAAAGGGAAAAAACTCAAAAAAAACCACAAAAGAAATCTGGATACGGGGGTTGGTTATGTAAGGGGAAGGTGTTAGCACCCCTCACATCTGTGGTACTCCACAGGAACCTTTTGAAAATCTGTGTTTATGTTAAAACCATTTTGTTTGCTAAAGAAAGAAATGAGAAAAGAAATATATACAAAGAAAAAGGTTATTTACAAAAGTTTGCTCGGCAAGACGTTGTGTCTTGGGCCTACATACCTCCACAGTGCAATGGAGAAGTCAGAGCATTTGTAGTTCTGCTCAAAAGTTTCGAAAAAGGTTTTATTGAAAACAGTTTTAAAGGAAAGGAAGTGCGAGTGCACAAAAGGATTTTAAAGAAGATCACTCAACAAAAGTCGAGGTTTTATTATGAAAAGAGTTTTGAAAAACAGGTCGATGGCGGTGCTCAAGGCAGTCGACTTACAAAGAGTTGGTTGGGAGCTTGGTATATGGACCAAGTAATGCGAGGGTGAACATTTTATTAAAAAAGAAGATGGAAGAAGTAAATGGAAACATACAAGCTCATACAGGTAAAATCCATACAAACAAGCATACAAGTTCAAGCATAAAGGGATGAACATGAAAGAGGTAAAATAAGAGT
Organism: Vicia villosa; assembly: GCF_029867415.1. NCBI lineage: Eukaryota > Viridiplantae > Streptophyta > Magnoliopsida > Fabales > Fabaceae > Vicia > Vicia villosa. The sequence continues at coordinate 66,370 of NW_026705365.1, forward strand.
GTACGTGCAAGTGTGGTTGATGGCGATGCGTGGAGTGCAATCGACTTATGGTAGAAAACGGCTAAGGCCCTAATTTTATTTTGAAAAACGGTTAAAAGCATGCAAGCAATAATAATAAAGCGGTAAAGGAAAGCGATAAAAATATTACAAGGCTTCGGGGATGGGGATTACAAACTTAAACGAATGGGGATGAAAATTAACTACTAATTATTACAACCCAATCGAAATATTAAAGCGGAAAATAAAAGGATAATATATACAAAAATTATAATGAATTATAAATGTCCACAATAAAGTTCAACGCCTCAATGATAGTAGTACCTCACAAAAGTCAAGAAAACATTAGCAACGGATATATATAATGATGTATGAGTGAATGACAAAAATATACTAACAAATATTAATCAAAAATAACTAAAGAAAGTCTAGAAATAAGCATATTAAATCCAAAAAGAAATAGATAAACATATTTTTTTTGTATTTTTAATAATAGTAGAGAAATAAAATCTAACTAAGCATATTTTTTTGTATTTTTTGATATATAATAAAAAAAACAATTAGTGAAAAAACAAATTAAAATATAATCAAATGGGCTCAAAAACAGAAGTAAAATGGGGTGTGAAAAGGAAGGTCTCGCTGGGCTTGAGGCAATTGGCCCACAGTCAAAACATCCAGCCAACAGAAGGGGTGGATCCGCAAAAAGGAAGGTGCAATAGTAAGGAAAAACAAACTGGGCCAAGGATAGGATCCGGCCCATAACAAAAATGAAACAAAAACTAAACCCTAAAGATGAAGAGAGAGTCCGATCCATCTCTTATCTCTCTCAAAAGAACTCTCACGGCCTCTCACTCAAACTATCTCCTCTGTTCCTATTCTCTCAGCCAACGACTCTGTTCTTATCTTCCTCTCCGATTTCTCGAGTTCTGTTCTCTCTTAATCGCTTCATACGAAAACAACAACAACAACAACCAACAAAAACCTCACCTCTCTCTATTTCTAAGATTTCATCACAACCTTTATTAAAACATAGTGAATCAACAAGCAATCATTTCATACATGGAACGGAAACAAATCAAATGCAGCAAAAACAAATGGATTCTCAGTATTCAAACAACATTGATTTAACACCGTCGGCATAAACAAGAGAACGTTACCGTTGGAGATGTGAGTTCGATCGGACGTGATGATGATGTGGCTCGCGATCTGACTGAGTCGGCGAAGCGTTGTTGATCTGAGTTGTTCGTCGGAGAGGATTTGATGCGCCTTTCGTTTCGGCTACGATTTGCAGTGCGCAGATGTGCTTCTGCTTCGAACCGCACCGATTTGATGAGAAGCTGCGTATGAAACGTTGCTCGCGTGAAGGCTTTGGTTCGGTTTGTTATGAAATGAAGATTATGATGTTGAACTGTTGTTTTTGTTAATGAAGAGCATCGGTGATGATGAATCGTTAATGAAGTTGTGAGGTGATGAAGTTGTGAGGTGATGAAGTGTGGGTTTATGAATGGATAAAGGTTTATGATATGGTTTATGAGAGTATTATGCGTATGGATGAAGATGGATCGGATTGATGAATTTTGGAGATTTTGGAGGAAGCTTTGTAGTTATTTTGGCAGAGTAATGTTACGTTTTTCTTCCTCCCCTTAATTCTGATCTGAGAGTGTCATTATATAGCAAATGGAGAGTGAGGGCAAAAAGGAGATTTGAGTGTGGATTGAAGATCAGATTTCTGTTTTTCCGATCCACTTTTTCAGGGAAATTGGGGTGAAAACGCGTGAGAAGGAAAAAGATTCCATGAGGTGCTGAAAACATTTGTTACCAATTTGTCTGTAGTGAAGATGAAGAGTGTATGAAAAGTGTGAAAAGATATTTGCTTCCTTGATGCATCCGGGAGGAAATTGTGACCTCCTTGCTTGAAAACGTGAGAAATCTTTAAAGTGGTCCCACATGGACTTTCTTGGCTTCATGGTTTGGGCTTTGAATCAATGACTTGCAAATGGGCCAACTTGAATCAAATAGATCTTTCCTCTTTATTGGACCAAAAGATAATCCTCACTTTTGAATTACACCTATAAAAGAAAGAAACTAAAACAAATAATAACAAGTAATAATAAAACAAAAATAAAATTGTTTTAACATTTTAATAGAAGTTCAAAATAAATTGAACCAAAATTAAAATATTAAAATCATGCAATGGTTAGCCTATAAAAAAAAACTATAAATTGTAAGATGATATATGAGATGAATGTATTATATATATATTTTTTGATTATTTTTTCTAAATGAGAATGATGCAAATGAATGTATAAGAAGCTACATATATTTTTTTCAATTTTTGAGATAAAATAAGGAAACTAGATGAAAATGAAGTATATGAAAAGTCGGGGCAAAATTTAGGGTACAACAGCTGCCCCTATTTAATTATCTTTAGCCAGGTAACTTGAATGACCTAGTCATCAAGATATCATTGGCAGAAGGTAATTAAATACTTTTAAAAACCTGAATTTTGCCCCTTGATGCAATGATATGTGGTGCCATGAATGCAAGGACTCTTTTTTTTTTCTTTTTTTTTTTTTTTTTTTTTTTATATGATATGAGACAGACTCGAATCTCTGTGGGGAATATAGCGCCATGAGAGATAAACAATTGACGGAGAAACTTAGTAAAGCAAGTAAGAACTCCGCAGGGGAATAACAAAATGAATGAGCAATAGACTCGAATGAAAGAAACAGTTGGGGAAAAGATAAGCGTACCCAGGAATAAAACTGGACTTCGCAAGGGAAAGAGACAGTCAACAGAAGATTTCAAGAGTAAAACATGAAAGGAAATCTGGACAGAAGATCAACAGAGAAATTCAGAATGAAAGATCTCTGAAACCCACATCAAAAATCATTCAAGAGTAAAACGAGAATGAATTTGGAAAGGAAGATACACAACAAAGGCGATCAAGATAAAACATGACTGGACTTCGAGGAGAGAATATATGAGGCATTCAAGATAAATCATGAATGGATAACGTTAAGGGCAATCAAGATAAAACATGATTTGGATAACATCCAGGACAATCAAGATAAAACATGATTGAATGGCATCAAAGGTAATCAAGAGTAAAACATGATTGAACTTTGAGAAGAATGTATCAGAGACGTTCAAGATAAAGCATGAACGAAGCAGCATCAAATGACAATCAAGATAAAACATGATTGAAGGTAACCAAGATAAAGCATGGTCGAAAGCGATCAGGATAAAGCAAGATCGGAGGCAATCAAGATAAAACATGATTGAAGGGAACCAAGATAAAGCATGGTCGAAAGCGATCAGGATAAAGCATGATCGGAGGCAATCAAGATAAAACATGATTGAAGGGAACCAAGATAAAGCATGGTCGAAATCTTTCAGGAATGGCATTGAAAGAAGAGAGAGAGAACATAACATCCAGGAATGGCACTGAATGAAGAATGGATACATCAAGGAACAACACTAGACAGAGAAGACAAACAAGTATCTGTTTTTGATAGGTGCCAAATAAGTTGGACTTTGATCTCAAGGTGAAGATGTTGATAGCAACAGGACCTCGGAGAATGTAAATGAGCATGAATTTTGTTTCAATGCATGATGTTGAATTTTTCTATGCATGATATATGATCAATGCAATGCAATTGTGTGTGACAACTGAGGTAGACTCTTTTGTGAGGCAAGATTGGAGCTCTGATTCCTCAACACGGGAACTCTTCCAACTCTGCTTGGGAAGAAGATGCTTGAACACACTTCTATTGTACTGTAACTGTATCAAAATGATGATCCTTTTGGGAAGGACTGATAAACTGCTTGGGGATTGCTAACGAACATTGCCCCTGATTCACCAATTGTTGCAAGTTAACTGATCATGGCTTCAGTTGAACTGTACTGGGGATGAACTGATCATGGCTTCAATTCTTGAAATGCATGTTGGGATGGCTTGCCCCAGTATAAGTCTTGAAAGGATATTTTGATCAACAAATCTTGACTAAACATCTGAACAACAGGATCTTGAAGTAACGTGCCCCTGATAGGATCACTAATCAAATTTCTCGACTGTTTGAACTTCCTGAAAGATGAGTGCTTACTTGCAAATAAAATGTTCATTCAAGAATGGTAATTTTAATGCAATGCTCAAAACATATTTTTGAAATCAAAATCATTGGAATGATGTTATTGATGTAAAGCAAATGGAATCACTGGTCAAAACATAGAGGTTAAGACATTCAAAGCGAAAGATAAAGCAAAGGCATGATATCAAAACAAATGATTGGAAAATCTCTTGGGAGTCAGCTTACGCAACCTTGTTGTAGTATGCTTTCAAAATAAACCTTGCTTCAATTAGGTCTTTTAAAGGTTGTAACGTGGTCAGGTTCACGGTTTTAGAAACAAAGGATATAAGGCTCAAAATTTGATTGTACCCACCCCATCTTCGTGATGATCTCCAATCCTAAGCTCAGTTAATTCAAACTATGCATTTAGATTCTAAGAGACTTCTGGATTTGCACCTTTGATAATGATGATAGTTCACAAGCAAAGAGAACTATTGAGATGACAATCACTTCTTCCTTTTCATAGTCACAACATTTTGTTGTTTAGGAATTTATTGACTTCTCTTTTTTCACCTTTTTCTTTTGATATCCCTAACTTTTGCCTGAACTGTTTATTTTTGAAGTTACAGTCAGCGGGATGACCTTGTTTTTGCCTAAGTCATTTTTGGTCTTGACTTAGCAGGCTTTTCTTTGATTCTATTTTTTGATACTTTTTTTTTTAAAAGATAGCAACCGCCTTGCTTAATGATTGATGAACCATCATTGGCTTTTGATTGACATCTCCAATATTTCTTTGATGTGTGCGGAGGAACGCTTGCGATTGAAACCTTTGTTGAAAGGTGTACTGAATGATTCTCTTAAAATAGAATGCACAGCCAAATTAACTGAGAACTGCCCTGCCCCAGGTTTAAAATGCGGGTTTTTTCGTACAGAAAGAAACTCCTACTTCGAAGGCTCAAAGGGGTTGACAAGGGATTAACTTCCTTATTTCTCCAGTGTCTGGGAATTGAAACAATGCCTGTACATCATCAACAAAGTTTTATTTGAAAGCATACAAATCAACAACTTGGGTATTTCGTTGTCATCATCCTCCCTCAAATCTCTGCATAAAACACAAGTTTGATAGAGAAAGCAAATGGAAGAAACTTTTTGTAAAAGAAGGAATAAACATAAACATAGTGGATGTGAATGAATTCAAAATATGCAATGCTCATTTCATTAAAATTAACATTCAGGAATAAACAAGTTTAAAAGTAACACACAATACAAACAAGGAAATTGTAAACAGTAAAGAAACAAGGCCTAGTGACTAATCAGCAACAAAGATGAGCTATCCCGTCGGAAACACTTGGCTTTAGGAGACCATCTGGCTTTGACTTGTATTCAGCCACTTTGATCTGGCAAAGGATTAGTGACAACGTTAGGACCCATATCCCTGAAAGATAGCATCTTTGATCTAACCAACTCTTGAACTCTTTCCTTCAGGGGGAAACATCTTTCTAAATCATGGCCTGCTGCACCTTGATGGAAAGGACAACGAAGATCAGATCTGAAACCATCAGGGAGAGGATTTCGAGGAGGAGGCATAGCTCTTGTTGTAATCAACCCTTTCTGGACCAAAGCAGGATATAGTTCAGTATAAGTCATAGGGATAGGATCAAATTCAACCCTATTACGAATCCGATTCTGGTTAGCCGCTTGAGGTTGACGAGCTTGAACTTGCACAGGAGCGACAGCGGCTACATAAGGTTGACCACCATTCTGAGGTCTATGACGAGGTCTTCTTCTATCATTCAACACAGCATTAGTCTCATTCTCTTTCTTCTTCTGGAAGCCCCCAAAAGGTTTCTTTGAAGAATCAACAGCAACAGACACTTTTCCTTTCCTGATTCCTTCTTCTAGCCTTTGACCAATTGTTACCAAATCAGTGAAGTTTGAAGACACACTTCCAATCATCTTCTCCCAAAAGAAAGGAGAAAGGGTATCCATGAACAAGCTAGTTAATTCCTTCTCAGACAAAGGTGGTTCAACTTGGGAAGCCAATTCTCTCCAACGTTGAGCATATTCCTTGAAAGATTCCTTTTCCTTCTGAGCCATATTCTGAAGTTGACGACGATCAGGTGCCATATCCAGATTATACTTGTACTGTTTCATGAACGCATCAGCTAAATCTTGGAAATTCTGAACACAACCCTTTTCCAAACTCATGTACCACTTCAACGAAGCACCACTTAAACTGTCTTGAAAGCAATGAATGAGCAAATTCTGGTTGTTGGTGTAAGCAGTCATCTTTCTGTAGTACATGGTCAAATGACTCCTTGGACAAGTATGCCCCTTGTACTTCTCAAACTCGGGAACTTTGAACTTGGACGGCATGACAAGATTTGAAACAAGACCCATATTATCAGCATTCACACTAAAGAAATTGCTTCCTTCCATAGCTCTTAGTCTCTTTTCCAATGCCTGATATTGCTCACGGACTTCTTCAACTTCACCACAATCTCCTTGACTAACACTTCGAGAACCAACAGAACGGTAATCATAGAGAGGATTGTCATAACGAGCTGGAACAGCTTGAGCAGTAGTATGAACAACAGGTGGAGGTTCAGAAAAGACCGGAGGTTGGAATATCTGCCTCGAAGTTTGACCCACCATAGAAGCATTAACATATGTTGGAGAGAAATTCTCAGGTAACCCAAATTCTGGCCAAGTAGAAGGTGGCTTCTGAACCTGTAAAGGATCAACAACAGCAGTGGAGACTTCGGAAATAACAGTCCTCTGAGGTGGATCAGTCCTAGCCATCAACACTTGCATCATCTCGGTAAGCTTAATCATGCCTGATTTCAACTCATCAATTTCCATTCTAACTTCCATGTTATGTTTCTCTTGGTCTGCCATTCTTTGTCTAACAGCAGCTCTAGTTCCGTACTTGTGCGGAGGAATCAGCTTGACGGTAGACAGACAACTCTGAAGATGGAGACAGACAAGGATAAGTGTTCTGGACAACCTGGATAAATGCATGAAGTATGCAAATGATGCAATGCAAATGCAATGTTGTTTGATTTTCAAAGAATTCAAGTTATTAATTTGTAAACATCAAAGCATGAAGGAAATAAATCCTAAATTGGATCAAAGCATTGATCAAGTTATCATCAAGATCAATCATCCATTTTGGTGGATTAAAGTTTTTACCCTATCAACACCCAAGATCCATTGAGTTTGATGAAACTTATGATGTTTACAAAGAAAGACCTATGAGTTCCTTGGAAATCAAACGAATGCATGGTTTATGTATCCATCATAATCAAGGTCACACAAGGTCACACAAACAAGGTTCAAAGTCACGAGCATGAAGTCAAGATTAAGAACAACCCACAAAGGTATGTACTAGGGAATTTTGTACCTGCCAAACGGGTTCTACAAAGGTTCCCAGAGTTTTCAATCTTCTATCGGATACTACCAGCACACACAATTGCTCATGGGCACCAATAATATTCCTAAAAAGACCTCGTCTGAGCGTAGCATCGCATGACAACAAGAACAAATTGGTACTTGAACTTGTTTCTGCGCTACATCCTAAAAAAGGCTTAGATGGGTTAAAAGGGTTCTAGGTCATTCAGCTTCTACGGACACTCACTATTGAAAATAATAGCGTTCTTACGATAGCTCGTAACAACATCTACTACCTTCCATGAGGCCTCCACTGATTGGGGTTCCACCATATGATGCTCATGTTAAGGATCGCTCCTGACATGCAACTATTGGTCTTACCACCTCCTATCTCAAGTTACTCACAAAAGTCCGGGTTAGGACTTTATCTCATCACAAAGTATCACCCAAGTAACCACATAAACAGATAAGAATATATACAAAATAAGATATATACAAAAAGAAAAAGCAAACAATAAGCAATAACATAAACACACAGATAAACAAAATAGGCTAAACCCACTTAAGAAATAGTCCCCAGCAGACTCGCCACTTTTCTGTAGCGGCAAAAATTTTGAGTTTAAGTCATTCATTGGTTAACTTAAATCGTTAAAAAGCAAGAGTCGCCACCGAACTTTTTTGATTCCAAAAGAGGAAAGGGAAAAAACTCAAAAAAAACCACAAAAGAAATCTGGATACGGGGGTTGGTTATGTAAGGGGAAGGTGTTAGCACCCCTCACATCTGTGGTACTCCACAGGAACCTTTTGAAAATCTGTGTTTATGTTAAAACCATTTTGTTTGCTAAAGAAAGAAATGAGAAAAGAAATATATACAAAGAAAAAGGTTATTTACAAAAGTTTGCTCGGCAAGACGTTGTGTCTTGGGCCTACATACCTCCTCAGTGCAATGGAGAAGTCAGAGCATTTGTAGTTCTGCTCAAAAGTTTCGAAAAAGGTTTTATTGAAAACAGTTTTAAAGGAAAGGAAGTGCGAGTGCACAAAAGGATTTTAAAGAAGATCACTCAACAAAAGTCGAGGTTTTATTATGAAAAGAGTTTTGAAAAACAGGTCGATGGCGGTGCTCAAGGCAGTCGACTTACAAAGAGTTGGTTGGGAGCTTGGTATATGGACCAAGTAATGCGAGGGTGAACATTTTATTAAAAAAGAAGATGGAAGAAGTAAATGGAAACATACAAGCTCATACAGGTAAAATCCATACAAACAAGCATACAAGTTCAAGCATAAAGGGATGAACATGAAAGAGGTAAAATAAGAGTGTACGTGCAAGTGTGGTTGATGGCGATGCGTGGAGTGCAATCGACTTATGGTAGAAAACGGCTAAGGCCCTAATTTTATTTTGAAAAACGGTTAAAAGCATGCAAGCAATAATAATAAAGCGGTAAAGGAAAGCGATAAAAATATTACAAGGCTTCGGGGATGGGGATTACAAACTTAAACGAATGGGGATGAAAATTAACTACTAATTATTACAACCCAATCGAAATATTAAAGCGGAAAATAAAAGGATAATATATACAAAAATTATAATGAATTATAAATGTCCACAATAAAGTTCAACGCCTCAATGATAGTAGTACCTCACAAAAGTCAAGAAAACATTAGCAACGGATATATATAATGATGTATGAGTGAATGACAAAAATATACTAACAAATATTAATCAAAAATAACTAAAGAAAGTCTAGAAATAAGCATATTAAATCCAAAAAGAAATAGATAAACATATTTTTTTTGTATTTTTAATAATAGTAGAGAAATAAAATCTAACTAAGCATATTTTTTTGTATTTTTTGATATATAATAAAAAAAACAATTAGTGAAAAAACAAATTAAAATATAATCAAATGGGCTCAAAAACAGAAGTAAAATGGGGTGTGAAAAGGAAGGTCTCGCTGGGCTTGAGGCAATTGGCCCACAGTCAAAACATCCAGCCAACAGAAGGGGTGGATCCGCAAAAAGGAAGGTGCAATAGTAAGGAAAAACAAACTGGGCCAAGGATAGGATCCGGCCCATAACAAAAATGAAACAAAAACTAAACCCTAAAGATGAAGAGAGAGTCCGATCCATCTCTTATCTCTCTCAAAAGAACTCTCACGGCCTCTCACTCAAACTATCTCCTCTGTTCCTATTCTCTCAGCCAACGACTCTGTTCTTATCTTCCTCTCCGATTTCTCGAGTTCTGTTCTCTCTTAATCGCTTCATACGAAAACAACAACAACAACAACCAACAAAAACCTCACCTCTCTCTATTTCTAAGATTTCATCACAACCTTTATTAAAACATAGTGAATCAACAAGCAATCATTTCATACATGGAACGGAAACAAATCAAATGCAGCAAAAACAAATGGATTCTCAGTATTCAAACAACATTGATTTAACACCGTCGGCATAAACAAGAGAACGTTACCGTTGGAGATGTGAGTTCGATCGGACGTGATGATGATGTGGCTCGCGATCTGACTGAGTCGGCGAAGCGTTGTTGATCTGAGTTGTTCGTCGGAGAGGATTTGATGCGCCTTTCGTTTCGGCTACGATTTGCAGTGCGCAGATGTGCTTCTGCTTCGAACCGCACCGATTTGATGAGAAGCTGCGTATGAAACGTTGCTCGCGTGAAGGCTTTGGTTCGGTTTGTTATGAAATGAAGATTATGATGTTGAACTGTTGTTTTTGTTAATGAAGAGCATCGGTGATGATGAATCGTTAATGAAGTTGTGAGGTGATGAAGTTGTGAGGTGATGAAGTGTGGGTTTATGAATGGATAAAGGTTTATGATATGGTTTATGAGAGTATTATGCGTATGGATGAAGATGGATCGGATTGATGAATTTTGGAGATTTTGGAGGAAGCTTTGTAGTTATTTTGGCAGAGTAATGTTACGTTTTTCTTCCTCCCCTTAATTCTGATCTGAGAGTGTCATTATATAGCAAATGGAGAGTGAGGGCAAAAAGGAGATTTGAGTGTGGATTGAAGATCAGATTTCTGTTTTTCCGATCCACTTTTTCAGGGAAATTGGGGTGAAAACGCGTGAGAAGGAAAAAGATTCCATGAGGTGCTGAAAACATTTGTTACCAATTTGTCTGTAGTGAAGATGAAGAGTGTATGAAAAGTGTGAAAAGATATTTGCTTCCTTGATGCATCCGGGAGGAAATCGTGACCTCCTTGCTTGAAAACGTGAGAAATCTTTAAAGTGGTCCCACATGGACTTTCTTGGCTTCATGGTTTGGGCTTTGAATCAATGACTTGCAAATGGGCCAACTTGAATCAAATAGATCTTTCCTCTTTATTGGACCAAAAGATAATCCTCACTTTTGAATTACACCTATAAAAGAAAGAAACTAAAACAAATAATAACAAGTAATAATAAAACAAAAATAAAATTGTTTTAACATTTTAATAGAAGTTCAAAATAAATTGAACCAAAATTAAAATATTAAAATCATGCAATGGTTAGCCTATAAAAAAAAACTATAAATTGTAAGATGATATATGAGATGAATGTATTATATATATTTTTTTTGATTATTTTTTCTAAATGAGAATGATGCAAATGAATGTATAAGAAGCTACATATATTTTTTTCAATTTTTGAGATAAAATAAGGAAACTAGATGAAAATGAAGTATATGAAAAGTCGGGGCAAAATTTAGGGTACAACACAGTCAACCTCTCATCATCTTCATCAATCACGCACCATAACCACCACCACCTATCATTCATCACCTCTCATCTTCTTCTCACTCTATATTCATCTCCCTCTCTGCAATTTCAATCTCTCTCCTTGCTCAATCTTCACACACTCACCTAGAGCCCTTCATCTCCACCATTGAAGGAGCTTCAACATCTGAAGCTCCATTCAATCGGGCTAGACCTCCTCTCTATACCTCACTACATCAACAACAGCACTCTAATTTCACTCAAAACAACAACTCTCACAGAGTTTTCAGAAGGAGTCGCAAATCCAAGAAAGAAGAAGAAGAAGATGAAGCGGAAAGCAAGAGCTAAAGAGGAATCGAGACTCACCTAAAGAAATTCTCCGCTTATCGCGTTTATTTCGCGCATCCAACAATTGCAAGCCGTTCTCCATTATCAAGATTGTTGCAGGTAAGTACGTTCCTCTCTGCGCCTCGTTTTTCTTTCTCTGATGCCATGGTAGCTTGTAGCATCTATCAAACCTCGGATTTACGTCGATACCTCGCGTTGTTTGAGCGTTGTACACCGATCCGTTTCACACTTAGGGTTAGATTTGAGTAAGGTTTAAATTGGACGTGAGAGGTGAGAGAGGTAAATGTGGTGGTCGATTCACGGCGGCGCGTTAGAACGAATCGGTGGAGGGATAGAAAATCGCCGCCGTCTGTTTAAAAGAGAAGGAGAGTCTGAGAACGTGAATGTCACTATACTGAACCCTAAATTCCTCTTTTACTTGTTTTTAATTAACATTAGAACTAGTTAGATATAATTAGGTTAATTGGTGCTAATTGGTGTTAATTAGAGTTTAATTGAAATTAAGTGAGGTTAATTGAAACTAATCTGAACAAAAAACCGGACTCTTTCCCTTGGGCCACGAATTGCCCATCTCACCCTGTAGGCCCGTTGCCACTTCGTTTTTGGCCAAAAGCTGAACAAAAATAATCACATTGGGCCTTGTAACATTTTCCAGCATTCCCCTTAGGCCCGGTGTCTCTTATTTTTTGTTTGTTTTGTGCTGAAATCTGAAACAATAACAGCCTTGGGCCATTGAATTGGGCCCTGCGCCCAGAATCTACTATTCAGACCCTTAAATCCATTTCACACCCCCTGACTCACATAAAACTTGATAGACTTTAGGTTTTTTTCGAGTTTAATTTGTAGTTTCTTTTAGGAATTTTCCTCCATAAAAATTCACAAAAATAGTAGTATTTTTAAGGTTAATCTTTGTACTAATGCTTGAATTGTTTTTGTACCATTTCCATGTTATTTTTGTATGATTGTTATGTGATTTTTTTGCTTAGCTTTTGGCCATATTTTAGGCCTACTTTGTTAATACCATTTTAATGCTCCTTTTAGAGTTTAGTCTCCATGTTAACATTAGACTTAGACTAGAATAACAATAATCTCTAGGCTTAGAAATTAGGCTAGTCCCCCCTCTTTTCATTCTTTTTCTTTTACAACACTAAAACTCCTAATAAATACTTCAAAATAAAATCCCTTTAAAAAAATACAAAGAAAATACTTAAAAAACATTAATAAAAAAGTGAAAATCATTAAATAGGGAATGGAAGCTTGAATCTCCCTTGCTTAAGGGAATCATTCGAGTGCTTGGATCTCCCTTGCTTAAGGGAACCATTCGAGCGTAAGTTCCCAATTTCTAAAAAACACCAACCAAAGAGTAACTCGAGTTTCCCTTGCTTAAGGGATTTCCTCGAAACACTCAAAATCTCTCTCATCTCTTTTCTTAAGGGCAATGTTATTTCCGCTCGTACGCATCGTAAGTCGTCCCTTATGCAAGAGCGCGAACGTTAACTTCGCCCAACTAAAAAACACAAAAAAAAAACAGAAAATCGTGAGCCGAGCTACGGTAACTCTGATTCCTGAAAAGGATACGTAGGCAGCGGGGTAGGGCCCGTGCGAGTACAATTCTTTCTTTTCCCTACATTTTTCATTCATTTCGAATATAGACATAGACATAGTACACACCCTTTAGATTGAAACAAACATAGGTGGATACCATCGAGTACGATGGGCGCGAGGGGTGCTAATACCTTCCCCTTGCGTAACCGACTCCCGTACCTAGATTCTCTGGTCGCAAGACCATGTTCCTTCCTAACTTGTGTATCAGAAGTATTTGATTTAAATACAAGTAAATCTAAAACTTAAGGAATACTTTGTTAGAACTTCTAGAAAGATGATGCTCATAGCTAAAACATCTATCAATCTTCTGAAGAAACAAACTGAAGAAATTATTTCAGGGGGAGCCTTAAAATCAAAAATTTATTCATAGGGTGATCTAATTCAGGGGGAGACTATAGGGGAGAAATCATCTTAGTAAACCTAGAATGTTCAACACCATCGGATCCTCTTAAAAGCTTTTTGATTATGACAAAAAGGGGGAGAAAGAATAATAGATTTTGATGAATAAGTTGTTGAAAAATAAGTTGCTTGATTGAACATATAAAAGGGGTACTTTCTTAATTATTATCACCTCATAAAATTGTTCCATCAAAATACATGGCTTTTGTCATCATAAAAAAGGGGGAGATTGTTAGAACAAGATTGAGAATATGTTCAGAATCTGGTTTTGATGATAACAAACATATATTTTGTGAGTAACAATTTTACCACTAATGGTTTCATTTAGTGTGCAGATGTTAAGCTTAAAGCATTATACAAGATACATCAGAAACTGGCTCAGATGTGAAAGAATAAGGATCCAACAGTACAAGAGTACAATGACTACATCAGGAACTGGCTCAGATAAGAAAGAATATATGAGGAACCAAACATCCAGAAGATTGAAAAAGCCAAAACATCATTCATCAAATGTTCTGATTAAGAACACGTCAAACAAGCCAAAGTCAGCAGATTAGAAGCAACGATGAAAAACAAGCCCACTCAGAAGAACAAACAACATCAATGTCCACATGCAACAAGCAAAGTATCAGAAAGAAACTCAGACAAGCTTCATGGAATTACAAAGAATTATCAGATACATGAAGTCTTGGTACAACAAGAATAGATGATCAAAAGTTCTGAAAGTGTAACGTAGTGACATACAAAAGCCACAACAACAAAGTCACATGTGAACCAACAAAGAAAAGAAAATACAATTTCAGCATACAAAAGTTCAGAATCAAAAGACAAGAAAAGAAAATACAATTTCAGAATCAAAAGAAAAACCGTTACAAACATCATCATTAGCAAAACGGTTGCAACAAGTTAATGGAACAACTCCCAAGGGTGATTGAAGAAGCACATGCAGCGCGTTGGAAAGACAAGCTTAACCAAAGAAACACGCCTTCAACTGTCATCATCACGCTAAGGATAAGACTCTGCCAAGAGCAACACTTGTCATTCATGATTCAATCGAGACGAAGCATTCAAAGCAACATTCAAAAAAATCTCAACGGCTAGATTCCAACGGTAACTCATCAAGCTATATATATAGATCAAACTTCAAACTTGAATGTGTGTCCATTGTATACCCAAAGTGCATTAAGTGAGTATCTAGAGTGTGTATCCATGGTGCGACTATACAGTGCAGCAAAAGAGAAATCCTGAGAGAAAATCTGTAGAGAGAGAAGCTGAGCATGAAAGTATAAAAGAAGAAATGTGAGATCATGCATCAGAAGTTACACAAGAGGCAACACATACTCAGTATGTGATGAATCAATTCATAGTGTTGTTATACACCAACTATAAGCCTACGTGAAGAAATCATAAAAGAGTGAAAAAGAAATATCTACTGTTTAGAAGTATTCTCCACTGGAGTCATTAGAAGTTCACTGATACTTGATCAGTTCATACATTGCTCACATTGAATGACTTGAGAAACTGAATACACTGAGTTGTTGCTTGAAGAGTGTTTCATGTTTGCTTATGATCATTAATTGTGTTATCAGCTGTAACAGGCTTCATGATCAGTATTCAAGAAGAAGATGAAGATCTACAAGAAGCAATCAACATGAGAGCTGGTGCTCCATATCTACTTATGAAGAAGAAAAGAAGATGGTCTTACAAGAATGAATTAGCTCTTAATCTGCTTTAAGAAGAAGAAGATCTCATCTAGAAGTTGAATAAAAGAAGACTACAAGATTATTTATTATGTCTTGTAATTATTTGTAAAACACATAGAGTTGTTGCTCGTAACGTGTTATATCTTAGGAAACCTCTGATAGGATGTTTAGGCACCAGAAGTGACTTCTAGTCAGTGTGTTGTAAATCGATGTCCTTAAGCATAGGATAAATCTGCTTATCTAAGAAGCACTCTTGTAATCACCAGAAGATTGATGAACCTTATATCCCACTGAGATCACTGAACGGTTCATCATCTGTAGTCAGTCACAAGCAGTTGGCTTGTGCGAGGTTAGTCACAACAGGTTGGCTGTGCAGGTTGTTAGTCACAACAGTTGGCTGTGCGGGAGTCAATGGATGTTATATCTGTGGATCGGATCACTGAATAGTCCATTGCAGTTAGTCACGAGCAGTTGACTTGTGCAGCTTACTAGATCGATGAACGCTATATCTAGATGGGATCACTGAACGGTTCAGTCATATAGGGGTTAGTCACTCGCGGGTAGCTTGTGCAGGGTTAGTCACAACAATTGGCTGTGCAGGTTGTTAGTCACGACGAATGATCGTGCAGATGCAATCAAGTTTGGTTATAGTGGATTAAGATCTCTGTTGAAAGGAAAATCACCTGAGGAAGGTGGACTGGAGGTAGCCTTATTCAGAAGGTGAACCAGGATAAAAATGAACATGTCTTTTACTTTCTGCTCAATTCATTTAACTCAGCAGATTCACGCAAAATGTCTTTAGAACTATACTGGAACAAGCCAGAAGTTCTGATGATATAAATAAGTTAAAATGAATATCTCATTGGTTATGCAACTCCATTTCAAGCATGCTTCTATAACATTAAAAGCATATCCAGAAGACAAGATACTAAAAGAAAGAAAAGAATTTGGAGAAAGGGAATTTTTAATTGATAAAGAACACAACTCAATCCCCCTTTCTTGTGTTTTTCTCATCCTTCAGTGCCGAGCGACACTCCCATTGTGCTGAGGGGAACATATTTATGTGTTGCATTCCTGGGCTTATATTTGGGCCTCTTCTTTTCTGTTGGCCTTTTTCTTCGTCCCTACGTTTTTACTCTTTCTACCAAGCAGACATTATATTTATTTGAAAACCTGAAATACTACAAAATGCCATAATATTACCAATATAAAATATAATTATAATTAAATAAAAAACTGATTCATGTTATATTCGATCCAAATATGCAGTATATTTTCGTGTTATCAAATTACAAATATCATTCAGAATGACGAGGAAAAGACCGTTTTTGGCTTGAATCTGGTTGGGATAAGTTTGTTGAGGAAGAGAAATTAACTTCATGCATACCTTTATTTTCAAGAAGAACACTAAATCTGCAGCAATATTTGTTTCCTTCCAAAGGAAGAATAACCCTTCCGCCAAGAAATACGGGAACATGGTAGAAGGTTATGGTTTGGATGGGTACATTTTTTCGTCCGCAATAAGTGCACACGCTAGAGAAGACTTTACGGTATTATATTTTCCACACGGGATTGAGTTCCTTGAACACCTGTATATTTTAATGATCTACAAGAGTATGCTCGCTTAACAATATGAGAGTTAAGATATCATACTCGCAAGGTACTAGCCCTAATTTTGTAGGTTGTACATTGCAAATGCTTGATGAATCAAATGCCCTTAATTGGTCCATGTGGTTTTTTTCCGTTTTTCTTTGTTCTTTTTTATTCCATGTTTTACCTTTTTTATTTATTTTTTATTTGTGTTTATCATATTTATGGTATAATTGTTAACATTTTGGGTTCTACACAATATGATTTGATTGTATATGGAGCATTTGGTAGACTAAGATTAAAAATATTTATGCAAATCAAACAGGTCAATATTAGAAATGTAAAAGCAAAGAAAGGGAAGGAGAGAGAACCATTGTGTTATAAATCTGATTTATTTTTATCTTTAGTGTTTTTTTTCTAATTTATTTTTTATTACTTTTAAACTTTCCGTTATAATTGTTTTGCATGTGATGACAAATTTTAATTAATTTACTTTGTTTTTTTATTTTTTCAAACAAGTCACTCTTAAGTTCATTGTACAACTGTATATTTCAATGAGCTCCAAGTGTAAGCTCGCTAAAAATATGAGAGTTAAGATATCAAACTCGCAAGGTACTAGCCCTAATTTTATATGCAGTACATTGCAAGTGCTTGACAAATCAAATGCCCTTAATTGGTCAAATTCAAAGGTGTGTGATTTTTTTCCGTTTTGCTATGTTCTTTTTAATTCCATGTCTTATCATCTTTTTCTTTTTTAATTGTGTTTATCATATTTATGGTATAAATGTTAACATTTTGGGTTCTACACAATATGGTTTAATTGTATGTGGAGAATTTGGTAGACTAAGATTGAAAAATATTCTTACAGGTTAATATTAGAAATATAAAAGCAAAAAAGGGGAGAAGGGAGCGAACCACTCTGTTATAAATCTCATATATTATTATCTTTTGCTTTTTTTCTGATTTTTTTTTATTACTTTTAGACTTTTTTTTATAATTCTTTTACATATCATGACAACTTGTAATTAATTGACTTTGGTTTTTATGATTTCAACCTTTTATAAAGTGGTGAGACTTAGTAAAAGAAATATAATAAAAACTACAACTAGCTATTCTTCTACTGTCTCACTAGCTTACTAGGCACAAGAATTTTTTATATGATACTTGATTGTCACTGAAAATGTATGATTACCTAAAGTGAATTTAGACCTGCATATTTTTTATCATAAGATTTAATAATTTTTGTGTTCATCTTTTATTTTTGTTTTGCATCTTTTTATACATTGTGTTTTTAACATATCCTTTTTTTTATATATTTTTGTCTTCTATGTATTTATATCTTTTTTGATATGTTTTATTTTTAAAAAATACTTATTTATTGGCAAAAGTTTATTTGTTTTTCTTTTTTTATTTGTTGTTTTATGTAGGTTCAAGTTCTGATAGAAACTGAGGGGGTGAAGTATAGGTTGCATTATGCCACATTTTCTAGTAACCATAAGATGAATGTTGTCAGGATGTAAAAAAGGTAAAGTAGCAGATGAAGCAGAAGATACTGAATGAGAAGTGAAATTAGTTGTGTTAGAAGGTAAGGGGGAGTCTTGATCCGGAGGCAACAATGAGGTGGAAGGTTTCTGAGTTGTAGGAAAACCAAGTGAAGATGAAGAAAACTCAGGGAGTGGGGATGACAATTGAGATGAGGTAGAGCTAACTGAGTTACATACAAAGATAGAAGTTGGACTAATAGGTGAAGGTGAAGAGTTATTAGAGGGATTAGAATAGGGAAGATGAGCTTGACTGGGAGGAAGAAATTTAAGAATAAATAGGGAGGAAATAGAAGGCTTACTAGGTGAAATAATGAAGGAATGAAGTTGAACCGTAGGAAACAGAGTTAACATTTGGACTAGTAAACTAGTGAGCAGGCTGAAGGTTGCCAAACATATTTAGACCATTTGAGCCTACTGAGCCTTGAACTAGAACTTTAGAGTGTTCCTGAGTTTTAACTAGATACTTATCAACATGAAACTCGAAAAAAACATTTTCTCACTAGCAAACCTTCTGACAGAAATGAGGAGTTCTTGTGATATCAGCAAGGAGAGGGAGTACCTTGTAAAGCATGAAGTGTATTCCATGCAATGGGCATCACAGGCATCGTAGATGAGTTCCTGCGATAGCCAGATGCATGCTTCATGTCCATATTTAATGCATATTTGGCATTTCACACGAGATCTACCTTAAAAAGACCTCAACTTGAACTTATATCAGTCGGCGATTGAAGGTGAACGACAACTTCCTTTCTCTTTACGTAATATTAATTAGCTTATTGAATGCATTGTTCTGTTCTTTATATTAATTATCTTACTGAATTCATTTGTCTTTTTATGTTCCCGAAGCTTATTGAATGCATTTATGTTCCTTGATATTAATGCATTTCCTGTTTTAGGTTCATTGGGATGGTGAAGGCCTCTCATCATGGTTTAACCATTGGATGATCCATCCACTCGCAGATCCAATTTCGGGAAGATTGAAGCCTTGCATATCCAACCTTCGCCCTCGCAGATAAAATCCTATGAGTGCAAACCACCCTAAAGCTCCAACACTAGATAAAGCTCCAACACTATTATAAGTTATAATCCATACATTTTCTTTACACATATTATTTCTCAATGGATCCTCTACATTTTTTAACTGCATCATTAGATGTATTATTCAATCTAAAACAATATAAACTTTATTTTCTTAATTATTTTTTATTTTCAATATTTGATTTTTTTAATATTAGTATTTTTATAACTTTTCCCATTTTGACCCAAATTTAATCTTTTACAAATACCTTTTATTTTCCTCAATCCAAATGCGCGAAAACGACGGATACCTGTGCAAACGCACAGGTATCACACTAATTGAATTAAAACTTGAAACTTCAAATACTCGAACAAACCACCACAAGCCGGCTGGATTTGTCTCGTAGAATTCCTCGAATAAAAATAATAAAAACAAAGAAATAGAAAGACTAAAATCTAACATAAGGTTAGATTCAGTAAAATTTTCACAGTAATTTCCGTTGTAAAATTATTGTGAGAAAAATGTATCTGCTTAATAGTAATGAAAAGAATTATAAAAATGGAATGTGAAATGCTTGATTGTTGGAAAAATCTCCTCACCGGAAATGTTCTGAAAAGTAGTATGGAAAATTGGACGAGAGGCTTTTGGTTGCCAACTGCCTTGCTTTTATATCCCCTGTGTAACCGTGTCTTCAGAAAATATTGGAAAGTGGAGTAGTGACTTTGTTCATTACGTTGAGAGAAACCAGGCGAGAATTTGACTCAGCATGGAGAGAATATAGGAGAAAGTGGAGGCGTCTGTGTGAAGCGTGAAATGTGCACCAGGGCACATTAATTTTGTAGCTGCACCGAGGGGTACACATTTTGTGCATAGGGGCACACAATTTGTTCCTGTGCCGAGCGGAACTCCCATTGTGCCGAGCGGAACTCCCATTGTGTTGCGTTCCTGGGCTTATATTTGTGCCTCTTCTTTTCTGTTAGCCTTTTTCTTCGTGCCTCCATTTTTACTCTTTCTACCAAGCAGACATTATATTTATTTGAAAACCTGAAATACTACAAAATGCCATAATAATACCAATATAAAACATAATTATAATAAAATAAAGAAATGGTTTATGTTATAATCGATCTAAATATGCAATATATTTTCGTGTTATCAAATTACAAATATCATTCAGAATGACGAGGAAAAGACAGTTTTTGGCTTGAATCTTGTTGAGACAAGTTTGTTAAGAAAGAGAAATTAACTTCAAGCATACCCTTATTTACAAAAAGAACACTAACTCCGCAGCAATATTTGTTGCCTTCAAAAGGAAGAATCACCCTTCGGCCAAGAAATACGGGATCATGGTAGAAGGTTATGGTATGGAGGGGTACATTTTATCCTCCGCAATGAGTGCACACGCTAGAGAGGAGTTTACGTTATTATATTTTTCACACTGGATTGAGTTCCTAGTACATCTGTATATTTTAATGATCTACAAGAGTATGCTCACTTAACAATATGAGAGTTAAGATATCATACCTGCAAGGTACTAGCCATAATTTTGTAGGCGGTACATTGCAAGTGGTTGACGAATCTAATGCCCTTAATTGGTCCATTTTTTTTCTTCTGTTTTTCCCTGTTTTATTCCATGTTTTACCTTCTTTTTCTTTTTTATTTGTGTTTATCATATTTATGGTATAATTGTAAACATTTTGTGTTCTACACAATATGGTTTGATTGTATATGGAGCATTTGGTAGACTAAGATTAAAAATATATCTACAAGTCAAACAGGTCAATATTAGAAATGTAAACGCAAAGAAAGGGAAGGAGAGAGAGTTCTGTTATAAATCTAATTTATTTTTATCTTTTGCGTTTTTTTCTAATTTATTTTTTATTACTTTTAAACATTCCGTTATAATTGTTTTGCATGTGATGACAACTTTTAATTAATTGACTTTGTTTTTTATTTTTTCAACCTTAAAGATGCCAGACTTAGTAAAAGAAATATTATAAAAATTATATTTTCCACACTCGATTGAGTTCCTTGTACAACAGTGTAATTCAATAAGCTTCAAGAGTAAACTCGCTAAAAATATGAGAGTTAAGTTATCTAACCTGCAAGGTAATAGCCCTAATTTTTTAGGCAGTACATTGCAAGTGCTTGATAAATCAAATGCCCTTAATTGGTCAATGTGATTTTTTTCTGTTTTCCTCTATTCTTTTTTATTCCATGTTTTACCTTATTTTGCTTTTTTATTTGTGATTATCATATTTATGGTATAAATGTTAACATTTTGGGTTCTACACAATATGGTTTGATTGTATGTGCAACATTTGGTAGAGTTAGATTTAAAAATATTTTTACAAATCAAACAGGTCAATATTATAAATGTAAAAGCAAAGAAAGGCAAGGAGAGAGAACCATTATGTTATAAATCAGATTTATTTTTATCTTTTTGTGTTTTTTACTGATTTATTTTTTAATACTTTTAAACTTCCTGTTATAATTTTTTTGCATGTGATGACAACTTGTAATTAATTGACTTTGTTTTTTAATGTTTTCAACCTTTTATAAAGTAGTCAGACTTAGTAAAAGAGATATAATAAAAATAATATTTTTCACACTGGATTAAGTTCATTGTACATTTGTAAATTTCAATGAGCTCCAAGTGTAAGCTCGCTAAAAATATGAGAGTTAAGATATCAACTCGCAAGGTACTAGCCCTAATTTTGTAGGGAGTAAATTGCAGGTGCTTGACAAATGAAATGCCCTTAATTTATTGGTCAAATTCAAAGGTGTGTGATTTTTTTCCGTTTTGCTATGTTCTTTTTAATTCTATGTTTTACCTTCTTTTTCTTTTTTATTCGTATTTATCATATTTATGGTATAAACGATAACATTTTGGGTTCTACACAATATGGTTTAATTGTATGTGGAGCATTTGGTAAACTAAGATTGAAATATATACTTACAGGTGAATATTAGAAAAATAAAAGCAAAGAAAGAGAAGAAGGGAGAGAGCCATTCTGTTATAAATCTGATTTATTTTTATCTTTTTTCTTTTTTTCTGATTATTTTTTATTACTTTTAAACTTTCTGTTATAATTGTTTTGCATGTGATGACACCTTTTAATTAATTGACTTTGTTTTTTATTTTTTCAACCTTTTATAAAGTGGTCAGACTTAGTAAAAGAAATATAACAAAAATTACAACTAGCTATTCATTTACAATCTCACTAGCTTACTAGGCACAAGAATTTTTTTTATGACACTTGTTTGTCACTGAAAATGTATGATTACCTAAAATGAATTTAGACCTGTATATTTTTTTATCATAAGCTTTAATAATTTTTGTGTTTATCTTATATTTTTGTTTTGCATCTATTTATACATTGTGTTTTTAACATATACTTTTTTATATATTTTTGTCTCCTATGTATTTATATCTTTTTTGATATGTTTTATTTTTAAAAAATATTTATTTATTGGAAAAAGTTTAATTGATTTTCTTTTTTTATTTGTTGTTTTATTTAGGTTCAAGTTCTGTAAGAAACTGAGTGGGGTGAAGTCTAGGTTGCACTATGCCACATTTTTCAAGTTACCACAGGATGAATGTTGTTAGGATGCAAAAAAGGTAAAGTAGCAGATGAAGCAAAAGATACTGAATGAGAAGTGAAAGTAGTTATGTTAGAAGGTAAGGGGGAGTCTTGATCCGGAGGCATCAATGAGGTGGAAGTTTCTTGAGTTGTAGGAAAACCAAGTGAAGATGAAGAAAACTCAAGGAGTGAGGAAGACCGTTGAGATGAGGCAGAGCTGACTGAGTTACATACAGAGATAGAAGGTGGACCAATAGGTGAAGGTGAAGAGTTATTAGAGGGATTAGAAGAGGGAAGATGAGGTTAACTGGGAGGACAAAATTTATGAAAAAATAGGGAGAAAATAGAAGGCTTACTAGGTGAGATAATGGAAGAATGAAAGTTGAACTGTAGGAAACAGAGTTAACATATGGACTGGTAAACTAGTGAGCAGGCTGAAGGTTGCCAAACATATTTAGACCATTTGATCCTACTGAGCCTTGAAGTAGAACTTTAGAGTGTTCCTGAGTTTTAACCAGATACTTATCAACATGAAACTAAAAAATACATTTTATCACAATATTTTTATCTTGGTTCGTTGTTAACGAAACTACTCTAGTCCACCCCCTTAGAGTGATTTATCTCAACTGAGGATTTAATCCACTAATCAATCTTGATTACAATGGTTTTCCACTTAGATACCCTCTAAGTCTTATAGAGTATTCTGATCACGACTTGATCACTCTAGGAATACACCACTTAGAAACTTCTAAGTCTTCTAGAGTTTACTGATCTCACTGATCACTCTAGGAACCTTTTACAAATCAATGTAAAATAAATGTTTACAAGATTATTCAAATACTTCTTAGAAAGCTATAATCACAACTGTGATATTTCTCTTAAGTTTTAAGCTTAACTCTCACTAAGATATTACAAGTGAGGTTGAAGATGAAGTTCGTGAGTAATGAATTCAGCAGCGTTTCAGTATATTGCAAGAGTTGTGTATTTTGCTTCTGATCAGAACTTCATATTTATAGGCGTTTTGAGAAGATGACCGTTGGGAGCATTTAATGCGTCGCGTGTTCCGTACAACTCTGCATTTAATTTTTCACTCTTTTGTTAACTACCTCTAGCCTTGCTTTTGTTGCTTTTACTGACTTTGCCTTTTGTAGCTTCTAACGTTCTTTTTGTTAGTCAGCGTAGCCTGTCATCTTGTACTTTCTTCTGATTCCGATGTTTGTAGATACAAGAATAATCAGAGTCAAACAGCTTGGTGCAGAGCATCTTCTTGTCTTCTGACTTTGAAGTGCTTGAGCGTGATACCATAAGAACTTCAGTGCTTCTACTTCTGATCTCATGTTCTTCTGATGCTTCATAGACCATGTTCTGATTCTGCTTGACCATCTTCTGATGTCTTGCGAGAGCATGTTCTGATGTTGCAATCTTGAACCTTCTGAGTCAGTGCTTCTTGCGCTGAATTGTGCATACTCTTTTTATATTTCCTGAAATGGAAAAAGCAAAGGATTAGAGTACCACATTATCTTATACAAAATTCATATATATTGTTATCATCAAAACAAGAATATTGATCAGAACAAATCTTGTTCCAACAAACTCCCCCTTTTTGATGATGACAAAAACATATATATTTGATATGAATTTGCAATCAGAATATCACATGACCAAAGACAATTACACAGATATAGCATAAGCATATAAATAGAGTGTGTGAATATGTCTCCCCCTGATATTAGCAATCTCCCCCTGAAATAAATACTGGAAGAATTTTTAAATAAAAGACTTCCCTGAGTATTTTTCATTTCAGCAGAGACGTTCACTTTGCCTAGAACTTCAGAATATTCAGAGCTTCTGCTTCTTGCTTCCATAGGACAGCTTCAGAGCTTTGAATTTCTTCTTTGTTGTCATAGCATGCTTGATTGAATCAGAAAATTCTTGAATGTATCAGAGCATCTGTCATACCCCAATTTTTGACCTAAGATACCACCTCATATCATTTGCATATGCATCATTTGCATCTCTAACAAATTGCATAGCTTGTGTTTGCTACTTGTGCTCAGCAGGATTTAATCTGGAAATCACTCATCAGTACAAGTAACAATCAATTAGGGTTTTGTTCTCCCTTCATCTCAAAAGAACTATCTTCATCAACAATCAACATTTGGTCCTCAGAGATTCATTTCAACAAACTCAACAACTTTGAATCGACTGAATTAGGGTTTTGACTGAAGACAGCACACTCCTGACTTTTGCTCAGAATTTGACCTAATGGCTTGGGACATGATATCAAGACCTCAAGTGCATCATTTTGACCTAATCCATTGGCTCATAATATCTCCTACACAAAGATTGATTAGACAAATCCTCAGATCAGGGTTTTGAACTATCAGGGACTGAAATCAGGGATCACATTTGGGAAACCATAAAAACCCCCAGGAAGTCAATCAAAGGTTTCAATCATCCTCAAATAATCCCTATGACAATATCCCATGGAAATTGCATCTCAATTCAAGACCTACAGTCATCAATTTCATCAGGTCGACAATTAGGGTTTTTTGACCTAATTCACTGAACAACTGACTTTTTAATCAGGACATGGTGCCACAACTCAAACCATGGCTCAATATCCTCTAATACCTCAATATAATCCATTCATACCACTCATTTGATGAGGATAGCCTGTTTCATTTGAAATCTCCAGAAACACGATTCGTCTGAAAAAGTCAACTGTACAAGATCACCATTGACTTTTGGGGAATTTTGGTCAACCATGACTTTTGAAGTTTTAAATCATCAATATATGATATGAGAAGTCATTTGATCAAGAAAAATCAAGAAAATCAATCAAGAATCAAAAAGTCAAAAGTTTGACTTTCCATACTTAGAAAAATTTCTAAGTGTTTTTTCATGGTTTTTTCCAAACTTTGAAAGGGAATTTCTCAAAATTTCACCTACAAACTGAAAAAAACTCCCAACATGAAAGTTGTAGATTTTGATCCAATAAACAACTTTGACACATATAAATTTTTTCCATAAGATCAACCATTTAAGAGATATGGTGCTTCAAAGTTGGTATCTTATGAAAATTTCACTTAAAACTTCATTTTCTTCAAAGTTCATGGATCTTTTTCACCCATTTCCTTAAGAGACTTGAGGAAGCTTTCAACTAGGCTTTTGAAGTGTGTAACATGAGCTTTCCAAAATGTCCAAGAGCATGAAAAAATATGGAGTGTAGCCATGGTTTTGAATTTTGTCATTAGAGGTCATTATGCTTAAAGTTACACACCATTTTCACCAAGTTTCAACATTACATAGTCTATGATCCATACAATGACCTCTTGCAACTCCAAAGGGCAAGATTCTTATCATAAAAGATCAGATTGGAAAGAATATTATGGCATTTGAGTTCCTTAACCATGGTTAAGCTTTGTAATCATTGAAAAAATATTCCATGCCATCTTTTTCCACAAAATTCATCATGGCATTTTCAAGTTGCAAACCATCCAAGCCATTCCTTGCTCTCACCATATCAGAATGTTTGCCTATAAATAGAGGTTTCTATTTCACTTAAGACACACACCAAAGCATTGAAAAACTTGCTTTCTCACTTCTTACTTATTTGCAAGTTCTTTCCATTTTTCAAAGAAGTTAGAACTCCAACTTTCAAATCTTAAGAGTTCTAACTATTGGTGTCATCCAAACATATTCTAAACACTATTTTGAAGTTGTTTGAACCATTAAACCATCACAAAACTATCCAAAAGTCAGTTTCATCACAAAAACTCCATGAGTGCACAAATTGAGCCTTAAACCTCCAATTCTCAATTTACTCGTGTATTTACCAAACTGTCACTTCAAACATCTTCCATACATCAATTAGAAGTGATCCAAACATCTGGAACGTTTCTGGATGTAGAGAAACACCATGGCCGTTTTCAATTTGGAGCCAAAACAGGTGGAGGTCTGTAGAATGATTCAAAAGGTTTCAAGCAGGTTTAAAAGCATCAACATGATCCTTGAACGTTCCTGAAGCTATTCCAATCAATCCCAAGCCTTGAAGGGCCCAGAATCAAGCCCCATAGCACACGGTTTGTCAAGAACAAAACCAAGTTCTAATTCATACTTGCACGCACTTTAAACTTAATTTGATTACATATTATTGATTGTCTATATGCTCTGATCATTTCTGGAGTTTTAATTGGATTTTAATGGTTGTTTGCAAGATATGCCATTTTAGGGTTCTTGAAGCTCAAAAGAGGGGTCTTCGTTTTTAGGCGAAATTTCAGGAAATTAATGGTTCCATTGGGTTCGTGAGATCCATACGAGCTCAACCATATCTTCATAATCAATTTCCATTGCTTGTGTCACGTTTTGCTATGTGCAGGGGCTATGGCTACGGATAAAATCCGTAGCTAAATGTTTTAGCTACACTTGCAGGGTTCTAGCTACGGAGAGAGGAAGAAGATGAAGAGGTGGCAGCTCCTCATTGGAGGCCTTGCGCGCGTTTGGATTTGAAATTCTGACCATTCTGGTGTTTCTCAGTCCACGCACCTATGATGCTCTCTCACGCTTGCAGCCATCAGATCTCATTTCAACTTTCATCCAACGCTCCTAAAAGCGCGAGTCCACCATGGACCATCAGCTTTGCCACACAGGATCATATATTAATATTTTCTTAATTAATTTGTTTTTCTTTGCATAATTAATTAAAAATACTTTCAAAAATCCAAAAATCATTTTAATTTCACTTTTTGGTTGATAAAATATTTAATTAATTTTTGACATGAAAATATTTTATTTTTATACATAATTAATTTATTTTGTTAATTAATTAGTAATTGTGTGATTATTTACTATTAATTAATATCAACCAATCAAAAAAACTCCAAAAAATATTTTCTTGTTATATTTAGGTTTATACTTGTATAATCTAATTTGTGACATAAAAAGAATTATTTTTCTTGTTAAGTTTAATTATTTTTATAATTATTTGTTTAATTATCTTATTAATTAACTTAATTCCATTCAAAAAACACAAAAAAATATCTTCTCTTAGATTATTTTCTTTTGAATTTGATATCATCATATAACCTTCGTGTAATTAATCATTTGAATTTTCATGTTCTAATTTTTGATTACTGTTGCAGATCACTTGAATAATTACAATTCATTTAAGGTTTCGAGATATGTTTCTTTGTCGTCTTCTGGCTTTGTCTATTTTTCTGTCTTCCATTTGCTACAGAGGATGATCATGAAATAATTTATTTCAAGCATACCACTTGAGGATCAAGGTAACACCTCAAACTCAGAAATCCAATTTTCTCATTCTTCGAGGTAAGCCTAAAACTCAATCAACTGTTTTTACAACAGTAATCAATTCACTTTCAAATCACCCATTGTTTTTCAAAACAGTGGGGCCTCTCGAATATTAGAGAGTATAAGTCCCTTTCGTCTTTCTTTGTACAGTTTTTGTTTTAACAGAAAACTTTTTTCCAAATAAACTTCCAAACAGTTTTTTTTAACAAACAAATCTTTCAACTCTTTTTTAAACCATCCACCATGTTTTATGAAAATAAAACATGGGCCTCTCGAATATTAGAGAGTATAAGTCCCTTTTCTTTATACAGTTTTTCTTTGTACAGAAAACTCTTTCAAAACAAATCTTCAAACCGTTTTTTCAAACAACGCGTCTGTAAATAAACAGTCAACCATGTTTTGTAAATAAAACACGGGCCTCCACGTAGGTATAAGTCCCAAGCCCTTTTGTACATACCCACTCTAGTACATGAAATTAGGTATTTCATTGTACGCCTTTTGCACATATCTCAATCTGTTTTTTAACTTTGAATAACAAACCAAAAATGAAGGTTTCTTTAAATCTTCCCAAAAATATACCATGGGCCTCCATGTAGGTATAAGTCCCAAGCCCTTTGTAAATACCTGTTTACATAGCTTTGAATAAATTCAAGTGGACCTCTCCCCGAGTATGAGTCCCGAGCCCCGTGTATACAAATGGATCATGCTTACAGGTATATTTCCTTCATAAACTCCATTATATACACACACTCTGTCATATATGTATAACTGTTCATATTTGTTCATGTACTTGTTCATGTTTGTTCGTACTTGTTCATATGTGTGTTTGTGTTATATGCTTATTCAACTTAGTACAACACTAGGTTCCCCATAGCCTCCTATTGGGCTTCGTGCAAAGAATCTCCACTAGTTTAGGTTAGGACATAGAGTATGGTTTCTCGGTGAAATCGCTCTAAGAGCTCAAACCAACTATACCATGCCTCCCCTTGGGCTTTGTACAAACGAGTGACCCTCCCATAGCCTCCTCTTGGGCTTACAATGCAAGGACCCTGGATTGTCCCTCCCATAGCCTCCTCTTGGGCTTACAATGCAAGGACCCTCGGATAGCCTCCTCTTGGGCTTCGTACAAGGACCCACGGGCTTCTTATAAGCATCCCCAATATCCAAAACAAAATACCCTAGGAGATTAGACATTTTTCATCTCTATGCTAGGAGTATCTCTTATATATCATCACAAACAATCAATCAATCAAACTTTTTTGCCACAAGGCTGGCTAATCAATCAAATTTCTTTTTGCCACAAGGCTGGCTAATCAATCAAACTGTTTTACCACCGTACTGGATGATTAATCAAAGTTTTTGTCACAAGGCTGACTTCATTGAAACTTTTGCCACAAGGCTGGCTGATTAATTAAAGTTTTTGTCACAAGGCTGACTTCATTAAAACTTTTGCCACAAGGCTGGTTAAACAAACAAAAACATCTTTATCATTCTAAGCACCCTAAGTGGCATGGCCCCGGGCTTATAATGAAAAGATTTTCAAACAAAAACAAACAGATGTATGTGATGATATAGATTAGATACATCTAGCATTTAGACGACATTTGTCTATTTTTCTTTGCTTCCACTAGCATAAGTGGGAACTACGATTGCTCTGACTTTCTCAACATCCCTTTGAGAATACGTAGGCACAAGGTCGATCCTTGGCGAGCAAAACAAAACAAAAAAAAAACCATTCAAACCTTAGCACCCGTAGACCCCGAGCTACAGATGCTCTGATTCCCTTTAGGGGATATGTATGCAGAGGATCGCGATGATCTTTGCGAGCATAATCAAACAAACACCTTAGGTCCCACCTCCTTCTCACAAGAACCTCCACCAAAACAAGAATGGAATAAAACATAACAAAGAAACCTATAGAGTACTATAGATACGTTGGGTGCTAATACCTTCCCTTCGTATAACCAACCCTCTTACCCAAAGATCTCTCCCCCCACTTTTAGGTTATTGCAGCTTTTTTCCTTTTCCTCCTTTGGAAATAATAAAAAGTTTGGTCGGTACAAAAGAAAAATCATTTTTTTGAGCACTCGAGCCCAAAGAAGGCATCAGGTGTCTCATCCACAAAAAAGAGGAACACAAAAACGATTTTTCGCCCGCGACAGCATCATCAGAGCATCTTCACATCCTGAAATGTTTCAGAACATACTAGACAAAAAATATCAGAATCAAGAATGTATCAGAGCATTCTTAATGAATAGCATATATCAAATCATTCTTGATAGATTCTTAATAAGTAGCATGTATCAGAGCATATGAGAGAAGAAAATGTATCAGAGCATATTCTGCCACGAGAATATCAGAACATCCTTCTTGCTTCTGATCTTGAAGCTTCACAGCACTAAGCTTGCTTCAATTTTCCAAGAACATGCTTCTTTATAGAATTGCTTTTCCTATGTATTTGCTTCTCATGTTGAGCTTTTTCAGAATATCTTCAATCCTGCAAAAAAATCTCAAAAACATAGAACTTGCAAATAATGTTAGGAATGTTGAGACTTAATCCCAGCAACTGATATAATAAACCAAATCAATTATCATGTTTCTCCCCCTTTTTGTCATAACATCAAAAAGTATTAAAAAGATTCAGATGATAAAACAACATAAGTGAAGAAGATAATATTTCATTGATTAACAAAATATTAGAAGTACACGAGGGATAGAAGCAGATGCAAGAAACAGATGCAAGAAACAAGAAAACATCTAAGACTAAGACACACTACGACTAGCCTAGCTTAGAAGCTATCTTGGCTAGAAGGTTTTGAATCTCAGCAGTGCTTTCTGTCTGCATCTTCATAAAAGATCTGAATTCTTGGTGAGTATTCTCATGCTTGTCCAGACGAGAAGCAAGATCAGCTTGATTCTATTGAAGAGCCTTCATGGTGTTCATCATAACAGAAGGTCCAGCAGAAGAAGCATCAAAGCTATTGTCCAGAAGAGGAGTCTCAGCAGCAGCATCGACCATGAGAACATCAGCTTGATTTTTCTTAAGAGGAGGTTGCATAGCAGGATGATTCTCAACATCTTGAGTTTCAGAATCTTGATTTCCAGCATCAGCTTCAGCAAACACAGGAGAAGGGATTTCATCTTCAGAATTCTCTAAAGCCTGAAGAATTTTAGCTAAATTCTTTGGAGATGTAGGAGCAGAAGGTTCTGATGGGTATTCAACTTCTGGATATACCATATTTGGCGCTTTCTCAGAGGGGTTCTCCCTTAGCCAGTTGAATATTGACTGAAAGTCTCTAGTCAGAACATTGTAATGAGGCTTCCACACAACCATAGCAAGTGGATGCACTTCCTCGAGCTCATCACTGAATTCCTTCTCTTCAAGGGATTTCCAGCTTCTGATGGGATGATAGTACTTACCATCATCTAAATCCAAAAAGTAGCTAGAAGATCTAGTACTTTCAGCCAAGCATATCTTCTGGATGTTTAGAAAGTCAGTCTGAATATCCTTCTTGAAAATTTTCCACACTCTGCGAGTAGTAACATGATCCATATTAGACTCATGAGCAGCTTTCAGAGTCTCCAATCCAGTTTTGACCTTATTCAACAACAAGTCATAGCAAGCATTAATAGAGGGTTCAAGAGGATTGTAAGTGAAACAAAAGTCAGGGTAAAGAAGACTATAGGGTTTTGATTCTCTTGAGAACAAAGCAGGGGTGGTAGAAGATGAAGAATCTGTGGTGGAGGTGTTGGAGAGAATATTTTAAGAAGGAAGAAGGGGAGAGGTAGCATTTTGTGGTTGAGGGTTTAGAAGAGGTGTAGAAAGAAGTGGTTGGTTTCTGTTTGTGGTTATGGAAGAAGATGGAGTGACAGAAGGAGGAGGCTTTTTCTGAGAGGGACGGTCAGAAGAATGGTAAATTTTATGAATGAGCTTCTCAAGCTGTTCATCATTTCCTTTAGGTTTGAGAGACTCTTTGGGTTTCTTCTGCTTCTTTGCTTGCTTAGAATCAGGGCCTTCTTCTGTGGCCTTTCTCCTCAGTTTCTTTTCTTTCTTCTTTTCTTTCTTTCTTAACTCATCCAGAGATGGAAGAGTTCTTCCTCGAATCCAAGCAGGATCAACAGAAGTTTGAGCTAAAACGCATGACTTCAGATGACGTTTGACAGATTTGTCTAGCTCCTCTTTGAACATGTGAGAGAAACTCACAACATGAGTTTTTCTGGTCAGAATATCTGGAAACATTATTGAAGGAGTGGTGAATTCTTCAATCAGTTGCATCCTTTTTAGAGTCTGAGCATTCAGAATAACCCCTTGGATAGTAGTTAAGTTCTTAGATGGGCCAACTGTTCTCAGAACATCTATCAAGCCACTCTCAATCAAAATATCTGAAATCATCCTTCCCAAAGGGATATTATTCTTCTTGAGTTTGGGATACTTCTGAAGTTCTTCATCTCTTGATTCTTCAATATTAGTCTTCAGATGATGAAAAAGAATGTGTGGTAGATTAACTCTCATGCCTTTTTCAATGCAGAATAATATATACTTCTGATCCTGGTTGACAAAGGTAGCAGCACTTGATGTTTTTCTATGATAGAGAGATCCCAGAATGATCTCAGCCCATACTCTGTAGGAAGGCTTCAAGGCAGTAGTGAAAGGAGAGGCGACACTAGAAGTAAACAACTCTCGATCACTTTATCCCAATCAGTTCTTCCATGAAGAGCACTAGTGATTCCATCCAAACCATCAAGACCATACAGTTTCCTTATCAGTTTCTCAATCACAACAACTTCATGCCCTAACACGAAGGAGATAATGGCAGTTGACTTAACCGTTGCATGTGTCCAGAATTGCTTAACCAATATAGGATAAACTGGTCCAATCAACCTTTCAAAGTAGTTTGACCATTCTTGTACCAGCATTGTAGTTTTGGTTTTGAAATCATGTGCCATAAGGTTTTCAAAATCCACCATTGTTTCGCAGAGAACTTCCAGTTCATTAAGAGGAATCAAACAAGACTTCAAAGGAGTAAAAGCATATCTCTTTTGTTGAACTTGATGTTGCGATGATACCTTGTGTTGAACATTCGAAGATGAAGCCATGGATTCACACTGAGATTCAGGTTTAGTAACTAGGGTTTATGCAAAATGAGAGAGAGATGAACAAAAAGAGACAACGAACAAAGAGAGAGAATGTAAAGAGATGAAATGTTATGGGAATGAGTTTATATAGTCACGAATTTGAAATAAAATGCAATATGTTTCTGAATGAACACGATTACAGAAACATAGAGAATCAAATGCATTTAATGTTGAGTGACGTTAGGGTAAAACGTGATATTTGAAATGATTTGCATAGTTACCTAGGGCGGCGTCTCATCAACTGCACGCATGCTTGTCAAAATAGAGTGAACACGTGTTCATCTTCTAGAATAGCTAGTGACAGCTGGTTTGATTTAAAAGAGATTCAGAATCAACTTAGACATATGAAACGTTAGTAATAACATAATCAGAATATCTAACTGATCAACAATCAGAACTTCTTATAAGAAAAAAATAAAACTGATCATTTCAAATATAATCCATATATCAGAAATTTTCATCCTTTCATTCTGGGCATAAATCCATACTGATATTCTTCAGAATGAACTTAAACCTATCTTCAGCAAGGGGTTTTGTAAAGATATCAGCCCATTGATGGTCTGTATCAACGAAGTTTAAAGAAAGGACACCCTTATGAACATAGTCCCTAATGAAGTGATGTTTAATCTCAATATGTTTAGCTTTGGAATGTAAGATTGGATTCTTAGATAAACAAATAGCAGAAGTATCATCACAGAAGATAAGAATGTTACTCTCATATATCTGATAATCTTCTAGCTGACTCTTCATCTAGAGCATCTGTGTACTACATCCAGCAGCAGCAACATATTATGCTTCTGTTGTAGAGAGGGCAATTGTAGCTTGCTTCTTGTTGTACCAGGAGATCAGGCGACTTCCAAGAAATTAACAACTTCCAGAAGTACTTTTCCTTTCAACTCTATCTCCAGTGTAATCAACATCACAAAATCCTACTATGTTGTATTCTTCAGATCTTCTGTAGACTAAACCAACATTAGTAGTACCTTTCAGATACCTCAGAATTCTCTTAACAGCTGTTAAGCGAGATTCTCTAGGATCTGATTGGAATCTTGCACACAGACAAACACTGAATAAAATATCAGGTCTAGAAGCAGTAAGATATAGAAGAGATCCAATCATACCTCTGTAGAGCTTCTGATCTACCTTCTTACTTACCTCATCCTTACCTAGAACGCACGTTGGATGCATATGAGTTTTTGCCTCTTTGCTTTCTGAAAGATTAAACTTCTTCAGAAGTTCTTTCACATACTTGGTTTGATGAACATATGTTCCATCAAAAGTTTGATTGATTTGGATCCTAAGGAAATACTTGAGTTCTCCCATCATGCTCATTTCAAACTCAGCCTGCATAGACTTAGCAAACTCCTTTCCAAGTGTAGCATTAGAGGTTCCAAAGATAATATCATCAACATAAATTTGGCAAATTAAAATATCTTTTTTAAAGGTTTTACAAAAGAGAGTAGTATCCACTTTTCCTCTAGTGAAACCATTATCCAGAAGGAAAGAACTTAATCTTTCATACCAAGCTCTAGGAGCTTGCTTCAATCCGTATAATGACTTCTTTAGTTTAAAAACATGTTCTGGAGACTTAGAGTCTTCAAAACTAGGAGGTTGGTGGACATAGACTTCCTCATCTATATAACCATTTAAGAAGGAACTCTTAACATCCATCTGATACAGAGTGATGGTATGTTGAGTGGCAAAAGAAATTAATAAGCGAATAGATTCTAACCTGGCCACTGGTGCAAAGGTTTCTGTATAGTCAATACCTTCTTGCCGACTATAGCCCTGAGCAACCAGTCTGGCTTTGTTTCTTACAACTTCTCCTTTTTCGCTTAGCTTGTTTCTGAAGACCCACTTAGTTCCAATGATGTTAAATCCTTTTGGTATTGGAACAAGATCCCAAACATCATTCCTTGTAAACTGATTTAGTTATTCTTGCATGGCAATTATCCAGTCAGCATCCTCCAGAGCTTGATCAACAGAAGTTGGCTCAATAAGAGATACTAGACCAAATTGACATTCTGCATTATTCTTAAGGAATGCTCTCGTTCTGATAGGATCTTCTTTCTTCCCAATGATAACATCTTCTGAGTGAGCAGAGTTGAGTCTAGAAGATCTTCTGATAGTTGGCTCTTCAGAAATTCTGAGATTCTCTAGTGAAGAAGCAACTTGATCTTCTGACACTTTGCTTCTGGGTTCTTCAGCTTCTGAGTTAGAGATTTCAATATCTGCAAAATTCTCAAACTGCTTTGGCTTTTCAAGACCAAGCTTATCATCAAATCTGATATTGATTGATTCTTCAACAACCAATGTTTCAGTATTGTATACTCTGTAGCCTTTTGAGCATTCAGAATATCCAAGAAGGAAACACTTCTGAGCTTTA
Organism: Vicia villosa; assembly: GCF_029867415.1. Lineage (NCBI taxonomy): Eukaryota > Viridiplantae > Streptophyta > Magnoliopsida > Fabales > Fabaceae > Vicia > Vicia villosa. Next base: position 102,170 of record NW_026705365.1, read on the forward strand.
GAATCAAACTTATTCAGATGATCTTTAGTGTTCAGAATATAGCATATACATCCAAATGGATGAAAATAAGAAATGGTAGGCTTTCTGTTCTTCCATAATTCATAAGGAGTCTTATTAAGAATAGGTCTTATAGAGATTCTATTCTGAATATAACATGCAGTGTTTATTGCTTCTGCCTAGAAATGCTTATCCATATTGGTTTCATTGATCATGGTTCTGGCCATTTCTTGTAGAGTCCTATTCTTTTGCTCTACAACTCCAATTTTGCTGTGGAGTTCTAGGGCAAGAGAAATCATGGGAAATACCATTTTCTTTGAAATAAATCTCAAAGAATCTGTTCTCAAATTCGCCACCATGATCACTTCTGACCTTTATGATTTTACATTCTTTCTCAGATTGAATCTGAGTGCAAAAGTCAAAGAACACTGTATGAGACTCATCCTTGTGTTTCAAGAACTTTACCCATGTCCAATGGCTATAATCATCAACGATTACTAATCCATATTTCTTCCCTCTGTCAGATGTTGTTTTGACTGGGCCAAACAGATCAATATGCAGAAGTTCTAGCGGCCTAGAGGAAGAGACAACATTCTTAGACTTGAATGCAGGTTTGGAAAACTTCCCTTTCTGACATGCTTCGCAAAGAGCATCTTATTTATATTTGAGATTAGGGAGTCCTCTGACCAGATTTAGTTTGTTAATCTGAGAAATCTTTCTCAAACTAGCTTGGCCTAATCTTCTGTGCCATACCCATAGCTCTTCGCTAACAGACATAAGACAAGTTACCTTCTGATTCTTAAGATCTTGAAGATCAATCTTGTAACTGTTGTTCTTTCTCTTACCTGTAAATAGGATTGAGCCATCCTTCTGACTTACAACTTTGCAAGACTTTTGATTGAAGATTGTGTCATAACCATTGTCACTTAATTGACTTATGGACAATAAGTTATGAGCTAATCCATCTACAAGAAGTACATTAGTTATGGAAGGAGAGTAACCAACACTTATGGTTCCTGAGACAATTATCTTGCCCTTCTGATCTCCTCCAAACTTGACTTCACGAGCAGACTTAAGCACCAGGTCTTGGAACAAAGACCTTTTTCCCGTCATGTGCCGCGAGCACCCAGAGTCCAGGTACCATAACATGTTTTGCTTTGTCTTCTTTGCTGCCAAGGATATCTGCAATAGAAATTATCTTCTCCTTAGGTACCCACATTTTCTTGGGTCCTTTTCTTGTTAGTTCTCCTCAAGTTCTGATTGAACTTGGGTTTAGCATGATAAACAACAGGAGGTACAGCATGATATTCCTTAGTTTGAGCAACATGATATTTTCTATTTTGTGTCACATGCTTCTTAGTGTGTGTAATGTGAAAACTTTTAGCATGTGATGTGAGCCTAATATCATGGGAGTGGCCATACTTGAACTGGTCATACAAGGGCTTGTATGTTATTTTCATATCATCTACAGGTTCAAGTTTGTATGGGGTATCACCCTCATAGCCTATGCCAACTCTCTTGTTTCCACTAACTGCACATATCATAGAGGCAAGTTGACTTCTTCCAATACCTCTAGATAAGAACTTCCTGAAACTCAAGTCATATTCCTTGAGAATATTGTTCAAGCTTGGAATAGACTTTTCTGAACCAGAAGATGACTCAGCATCTTTGGATAGTTTTAAAACATTTTCTTTAAGTTCAGAATTTTCTAATTCAAGCTTCTTAGTTTCAGATGCAAAGAGCTTTCTCAGCTTTTTGTATTTGATACTAAGCTTAGCCTTGATTTCCAAAATTTCAGTTAGGCTGGAAACTAGCTCATCTCTAGATAGTTCAGAAAATACCTCTTTAGAGTCTGAGTCTGATTCTGATGTAGATTCTGATCCATCATCAACAGTGGCCATGAGCGCAATGTTTGCCTGCTCATCTTCAGAGTCTGATTCTGATTCTGATGAATCTGAATCGTCCCAAGTTTCCATAAGGCCTTTCTTCTTTTGAAACTTCTTCTTGGGCTTCTCCCTCTGAAACTTTGGACACTCACTCTTGCAGTGACCTGGCTCCTTGCATTCAAAGCACATGACCTTCTTTTTGTCAGATCTTCTGATTCCAGAAGATTCTTCTCTTTCAGGCTTTTTGGAACTTCTGAAGTTCTTGAACTTCCTTTGTTTGCTCTTCCAGAGTTGGTTTACCCTTCTGGAGATCATGGACAGTTCATCTTCTTCTTCTTCTTCTGATTCTGACTCTTCAGAATCTTCTTCTTCAGCCTGAAAAGCGTTAGTGCATTTTTTATTCAAAGATTTTAACGCAATGGACTTACCTTTCTTTTGGGATTCACTAGCATCTCTATTTCATGACTCCTCAAAGCGCTGATCAGCTCTTCCAAAGAGACTTCATTCAGATTCTTTGCTATCTTGAATGCAGTCACCATTGGGCCCTATCTTCTGGGCAAGCTTCTGATGATCTTCATGACATGATCAGCCTTTGTATATCCCTTCTCAAGCACTCTTAATCCAGTAGTTAGAGTTTGAAATCTTGAGAACATTATTTCAATGTTTTCATCATCCTCCATCTTGAAGGCTTCATACTTCTGGATTAAAGCAAGAGCTTTAGTCTCCTTGACTTGGGCATTTCCTTCGTGAGTCATCTTCAAGGATTCAAAGATGTCATGGGCAGTTTCTATGTTTGATATCTTCTCATATTCAGCATGAGAAATAGCATTCAGCAGAATGGTCCTAGACTTGTGATGATTTTTGAATTGTTTCTTTTGATCATCACTCATTTCTTATATTGACATCTTTGCTCCACTAGCATTTACTGGATGTTTGTAACCATCCACAAGCAAGTCCCATAAATCACCATCTATACCAAGAAAGTAACTTTCCAATCTGGTGGTCTAGAATATCCATTTCCATTTCCATTGTTGTGTTGATCATTTGAAGTAGATGTAGAAGTGGATGTAACAATATCAGCCATATTGACTTAGTGTTTTTCTCACCCTGAATCTTTTTCTAACACGGTTAAGTGCTTGCACCTAGAACCGGTGCTCTGATGCCAATTGAAGGATAGAAAAACACTTAGAAAGGGAGGGGGTTGAATAAGTGTAACTTTAAAAACTCTTAAGATAAAAACAATGAACACAATATTTTTATCCTGGTTCGTTGTTAACGAAACTACTCCAGTCCACCCCCTTAGAGTGATTTCCCTCAACTGAGGATTTAATCCACTAATCAATCTTGATTACAATGGTTTTCCACTTAGATACCCTCTAAGTCTTCTAGAGTATTCTGATCACAACTTGATCACTCTAGGAATACACCACTTAGAAACTTCTAAGTCTTCTAGAGTCTACTGATCTCACTGATCACTCTAGGAACCTTTAACAAATCAATGTAAAATAAATGTTTACAAGAGTATTCAAATGCTTCTTAGAAAGCTATAATCACAAATTTGATATTTCTCTTAAGTTCTAAGCTTAACTCTCACTAAGATATTACAAGTGAAGTGAGGTTGAAGATGAAGTTCGTGAGTAATGAATTCAGCAGCGGTTCAGTATATTGCAAGAGTTGTGTATTTTGCTTCTGATCAGAACTTCATATTTATAGGCTTTTTGAGAAGATGACCGTTGGGAGCATTTAATGCGTTGTGTGTTCCGTACAGCTCTGCATTTAATTTTTCACTCTTTTGTCAACTACCTCTAGCCTTGCTTTTGCTGGTTTTACTGACTTTGCCTTTTGTAGCTTCTAATGTTCTTTTTGTCAGTCACCGTAGCCTGTCATCTTGTACTTGCTTCTGATTCTGATGTTTGTAGATACAACGTTTGAATAATCAGAGTCAAACAGCTTGGTGCAGAGCATCTTCTTGTCTTCTGACTTTGAAGTGCTTGAGCGTGATACCATAAGAACTTCAGTGCTTCTGCTTCTGATCTCATGTTCTTCTGATGCTTCATAGACCATGTTCTGATTCTGCTACACCATCTTCTGATTTCTTGCGAGAGCATGTTCTGATGTTGCAATCTTGAACCTTCGGAGTCAGTGCTTCTTGCGCTGAATTATGCATACTCTTTATATATTTCCTGAAATGGAAAAAGCAAAGGATTAGAGTACCACATTATCTTATACAAAATTCATATATATTGTTATCATCAAAATAAGAATATTGATCAGAACAAATCTTGTTCTAACAGATTGAGTTCCTTGTACACCTGTATATTTTAATGATCTAGAAGAGTATGCTCGCTTAACAATATGAGAGTTAAGATATCATACCCGCAAGGTACTAGCCTTAATTTTGTAGGCGATACATTGCAAGTGCTAGACGAATCAAATGCCCTTAATTGGTCCATGTAATTTTTTTCCGTTTTTCTCTATTCTTTTTTATTCCATGTTTTACCTTCTTTTTCTTTTTTATTTGTGTTTATCATATTTATGGTATAATTGTTAATATTTTGGGTTCTACACAATATGGTTTGATTGTATATGGAGCATTTGGTAGACTAAGATTAAAAATATTTCTACAAATCAAACAGGTCAGTATTAGAAATGTAAAATCAAAGAAATGGAATGAGAGAGAACCATTATGTTATAAATCTGATTTATTTTTATCTTTTGCGTTTTTTTCTAATTTATTTTTTATTAATTTTAAACTTTCCGTTATAATTGTTTTGCATGTGATGACACCTTTTAATTAATTGACTTTGTTTTTTATTTTTTCAACCTTAAAGATGCCAGACTTAGTAAAAGAAATATTATAAAAATTATATTTTCCACACTTGATTGAGTTCCTTGTACAATAGTGTAATTCAATAAGCTTCAAGAGTAAACTCGCTAAAAATATGAGAGTTAAGTTATCTAACCTGCAAGGTAATAACCCTAATTTTCTAGGCAGTACATTGCAAGTGCTTGATAAATCAAATGCCCTTAATTGGTCAATTTGATTTTTTTTTCCGTTTTCCTCTATTCTTTTTTATTCCATGTTTTACCTTAATTATTTTGCTTTTTTATTTGTGTTTATCATATTTACGGTATAAATGTTAAAATTTTGGGTTCTACACAATATGGTTTGATTGTATGTGGAGTATTTGGTAGAATTAGATTTAAATATATTTTTACAAATCAAACAGGTCAATCTTAGAAATGTAAAAGCAAAGAAAGGGAAGGAGAGAGAACCATTATGTTATAAATTTGATTTATTTTTATCTTTTTGTGTTTTTTACTGATTTATTTTTTATTACTTTTAAACTTTCCGGTATAATTTTTTTGCATGTGATGACAACTTGTAATTAATTGACTTTGTTTTTTTAATGTTTTCAACATTTTATAAAGTAGTCAGACTTAGTAAAAGAAATATAATAAAAATAATATTTTTCACACTGGATTAAATTCATTGTACACCTGTAAAGTTCAATGAGCTCCAAGTGTAAGCTCGCCAAAAATATGAGTGTTAAGATATCAACTCGCAAGGTATTAGCCCTAATTGTGTAGGCAGTACATTGCAAGTGCTAGACAAATGAAATGTCCTTTATTGGTCAAATTCAAAGGTGTGTGATTTATTTTTCCGTTTTGCTATGTTCTTTTTAATTCTATGTTTTACCTTCTTTTTCTTTTTTATTTGTGTTCATCATATTTATGGTATAAATGCTTATCGAAAAAAAATATTTATGATATAAATGTTAACATTTTGGGTTCTACACAATAGGGTTTAATTGTATGTGGAGTATTTGGTAGACTAAGATTGAAATATATTCTTACAGGTGAATATTAGAAATATAAAAGCAAAGAAAGAGAAGAAGGGAGGGAACCATTCTGTTATAAATTTGATTTATTTTTATCTTTTTCTTTTTTTTTGATTATTTTTTATTACTTTTAGACTTTTTTTTTAATAATTTTTATTGCATGTGATGACAACTTGTAATTAATTGACTTTGGTTTTCATGTTTTCAACCTTTTATAAAGTGGTCAGACTTAGTAAAAGAAATATAATAAAAATTACAACTAGCTATTCTTTTACTGTGTCACTAGCTTACTAGGAACAAGAATTTTTTATATGATACTTGTTTGTCACTGAAAATGTATGATTACCTAAAATGAATTTAGGACTGCATATTTTTTATCATAAGATTTAATAAATTTTGTATTTATCTTATATTTTTATTTTTCATCTTTTTATACATTGTGTTTTTAACATATACTTTTTTTTATATATATTTTTGTCTTCTATGTATTTATATCTTTTATATATGTTTTATTTTTAAAAAATATTTATTTATTGGCAAAAGTTTATTTGGTTTTCTTTTTTTTTATTTGTTGTTTTATGTAGGTTCAAGTTCTGTAAGAAACTGAGTGGGGTGAAGTCTAGGTTGCACTATATCACATTTTCTAGTAACCATAGGATGAATGTTATTAGGATGTAAAAAAAGGTAAAGTAGCAGATGAAGCCAAAGATATTGAATAAGAAGTGAAAGTAGTTGTGTTAGAAGGTAAGGGGGAGTCTTGATCCGGAGGCAACAATGAGGTGGAAGTTTCTTGAGTTTTAGGAAAACCAAGTGAAGATGAAGTAAACTCAGGGAGTGAGGAAGACTGTTGAGATGAGGCAAAGCTAACTGAGTTACATACAGAGATAGAAGGTGGACTAATAGGTGAGGGTGAAGAGTTATTAGAGGGATTAGAAGAGGGAAGATGAGGTTAATTGGGAGGAAAAAATTTATGAAAAAATAGGGAGGAAACAGAAGGCTTACTAGGTGAGCTAATGGAGAAATGAAGCTGAACTGTAGGAAACAGAGTTAACATATGGACTAGTAAACTAGTGATCACACTGAAGGTTTCCAAACTTATTTAGACCATTTGATCCTACTGAGCCTTGAAGTAGAACTTTAGAGTGTTCCTGAGTTTTAACCAGATACGTATCAACATGAAACTCGAAAAATACATTTTATCACTAGTAAACTTTCTGACAGAAATGTGGAGTTCACGTGATATCAGCCAGGAGATGGAGTACCTTGCAAAGCAGGAGGTTTATTCCATGCAGTGGGCATCACAAGCATCGTAGATGAGTTCCTGTGATAGCCAGATGCATGCTTCATGTCCATATTTAAAGCATATTTGGCATTTCACACGAGATCTACCTTAAAAAGACCTATACGTGAACTTATCTCAGTCGACGATTGAAGGTGAAGGGCAATTTCCTTTCTCTGCACGAAATATTGATTAACTTAATGAATGCATTTTTCTGTTCTTTATATTAATTATCTTACTGAATTCATTTGTCTTTTTATGGTCCTGAAGCTTATTGAATGCATTTATGTTCCTTGATATTAATGCCTTTCCTATTTTAGGATCATTGGGATGGTGAAGGCCTCTCATCATGCGTCAACCATTGGCAGATCCAATTTCGGGCAGATTGAAGCCTTGCAGATCCACCCTTCGCCCTCGCAGATCAAATCCTATGAGCGCAAACCACCCTAAAGCTCCAACACTGGATAAAGCTCCAACACATATTATAAGTTATAATCCATACATTTTCTTTACACATATTATTTCTCAATGGATCCTCTACATTTCTTAAATGCATCATTAAATGTATTATTCAATCTAAAACAATATAAACTTTACTTCCTTATTTATTTTTTATTTTCAATATTCAATTTTTTTATATTATAACTTTTCACATTTTAACCCAAATTTAATCTTTTACAAATACCTTTTATTTTCCTCAATCCAAATGCGCGAAAACGGCGGGTATCTATGCGAACACACGGGCATCATACTAACTGGATTAAAACTTGAAACTTCAAATACACGAACAATCCACCACAAGCCGGATGGAATTTTCTCGTGGAATTTCTCGAATCAAAATAATAAACACAAAGAAATAGAAAGACTAAAATCTAACGTAAGGTTAGATTTAGTAAAATTTTCACAATAATTTTCGGTGTAGAAATTATTGTGAGAAAAATGTATCACCTTAAGACTAATGAAAATAATTATAAAAATGGAATGTGAAATGCTTGATTACTAGAAAAATCTCCTGGCCGGGAAATGTTCTGGAAAGTAATATGGAAAATTTGACGAGAGGCTTTTGGTTGCCAACTGCCTTGCTTTTATAACCCCCTGTGTAACCGTGTCTTTAGTGAATATAGGAAAGAGGAGTAGTGACTTTGTTCCTTCCGTTGAGAGAAACAAGGAGAGAATTTGACTAAGCGTGAAGAGAATATAGGAGAAAGTGGAGGCGTCCGTGTGAAGTGTGAAATGTGCAGCGGGCCCATTAAATTTGTAGATGCGCCGAGGGGTACACAATTTGTGCAGAGGGGCACACAATTTGTGCCTGTGCCGAGCGTCACTCCCATTGTGTCGAGGGGAACACAATCATGCGTTGCGTTCCTGGGATTATATTCGGGCCTCTTCTTTCCTGTTGGCCTTTTTCTTCGTACCTCCAGTTTTACTTTTTCTACCAAGCAGACATTATATTTATTTGAAAACCTGAAATACTACAAAATTCCAGAATAATACCAATATAAAACATAATTATAATAAAATAATGAACTGATTTATATTATAATCGATCCAAATATGCAGTATATTTTCATGTTATCAAATCACAAATATCATTCAGAATAACGAGGAAAATACCTTTTTTGGCTTGAATCTGGTTGGGACAAGTTTGTTAAGGAAGAGAAATTAACTTCAGACATACCCTTATTTTCAAGAAGAACACTAAATCTGCAGCAATATTTGTTCCCTTCCAAGTGAAGAATAACCCTTTCGCCAAGAAATACGGGATCATGGTAGAAGGTTATGGTATGGAGAGGTACATTTTATCCTCCGCAATGAGTGCATACGCTAGAGAGGAATTTAAGGTATTATATTTTCCACACTGGATTGAGTATGCTCCCGGAGGCAACAATGAGGTGGAAGTTTCTTGAGTTGTAGGAAAACTAAGTGAAGATGAAGAAAACTCAGGGAGTGAGGAAGACTGTTGAGATGAGGCAGAGCTAACTGAGTTACATACAGATATAGAAGGTGGACTAATAGGTGAGGGTGAAGAGTTACTAAAGGGATTAGAAGAGGGAAGATGTGGTTGACTGGGAGGACAAAATTTAAGAAAAAATATGGAGGAAATAAAAGGCTTACTAGGTGAGATAAGGGAGGAATGAAGCTGAACTGTAGGAAATAGAATTAACATATGGACTGGTAAACTAGTGAGCAGGCTGAAGGTTGCAAAACAACTTAAATCTATAATATAAAAAAATTAGATGTTCTTAAAATGAACTTCATGTCCTCCTCATTCCATAATGCACCACGTCATCTGTTTGCAACTCCACCTCTTCTATTTCCAAACATATGAACTACATTTTGTTGTTTGCAAATTTTTTGTTCTAATATCTTATTATAATTTGTCTGCTCCCATTTCAAAAATTATTTTACATTTAATGCATTCTGACATACATACTCATTACTTCTTCTAAAGTAATTAATTGTCAAATCAATTATTCATATTTTTATTTTCCTTTTTCATTCCCAATGTTATCTTTTCCAATCATCACAATCTTACCATATCTCTCATCGTTGTTTTTTGATTTCCTAACTCATTTTCTTCAACAAACAAAACTCATTTTCTTCAACAAAATAAATATGCATATATCTTCTCTCACCATACTCATTCACCTTTTCTCTCCTCTCACCATATTCGTCTCTATCTTCTTTCAAATCTCTTCTTTCAACAATGCATAATATCAACTTAGCATTGGATCTACCATTCAATATAAACAAGTTAAATATGAGTTTCAAATAATTTTTTGATTTCTTCCTTCAAACTATCTTGGTAAATACCAATTAGTTGGAGGGCATATTGGTCCAAAGAGAAAAGTATATCATTAAAAGGGTTTGTTTGGATTAAAGGATCAGAATTGAAAAGAAGAAGAGAGAGCTTAGAAGCATGGGAGAGAAGAGGAAGACTCATGTTCATCATCTTCATCCTCCATTTTCGCAACTATGGTACAACCCTCACTAATCAGGTAATAACTCTTCACTCGTAACTCCGATTGAGCTGATTCTGGTCTTGTTGGAAAGCTTACGAATTTCTCTACAATTTGAATATATGGATCGCCTCTTGCATGTTATTTATCATGGAGAAAAACATGTTTGAACATGGAGCATTATTGTTAGAAGTAGATAAGGGTATGCTACGGATTTGGTGATGATGGAAGAGGAGCTATGGCCTTGATGGGAGTTCTAATGTAGCAAGCTTGCCTTTCTAATCTCCATTTAAGTCAGGTGAGTTCCATTAGATAGAACTTGGATAGGAATGGGGATTAATTAAATGTTGAATGGGTTAGTGAGATTATGACTGAATGTGTCAGTGTTTGGATGTTTATTGTTGCATGCTTGATCAATTAGTACAAAATGTGTTCTTTTGATGCCCTTGCATGTCCTGGTATGTTGATACATGTTAAGATTTGATTTGGGATGGATTGGGATGTAAAGAATGGCTGTTAGAACCCAAAATTTGTGTTCTGCACTGTCAGGTTCGCTACATCGAAATCTGTGTTCGCCGCAGCGAATGCCTGCAGACTACATAATTGTGTTTTCACTAAAACGGCCATAACTTGAGTTCTACAACTCGAAACGGAGCACTGTCAGAAGCGTTGGAAAGGTCTTTCAGTTATCTATGTGTTATTGCTTAGATAACATGCTTTTGGTGCATATATAAATTATGGCACATGATTAGGTGTTGCTTGGTATTAGAATAAGCACAATTAACCTTGAGTTTATGTCAATAAGATGTTATCCTTGTGTTGAACTTAGACTAGGATGTTACCTTAACTATTAGGCTGTATAATGTTGTCCTAAACTGAGTATTAAACCCTTGGTCGTATTTTAGGAGTTAGACGAACTATAGAAATTCTGACTTTTCCTTGAGTTGGGAACTTCGCTGTAGCGAACATTGGCTCGCTGTAGCGAACGGGTAGCGAATAAGTCTGGGAGTTAAATTGAATTATTCGTTTGATCTCGCTACTGTTCGGTGTAGCGAATCAGGGCTTCGCTGGTAGTTGGCTGTAGCGAACTTGCCTGTGCTGAAGAGAGTTTGGCTTCTGTTTGGGTTCGCTGTAGCGAATAGAAGTTCGCTGTAGCGAACTGGCCTAATGCAGAATGTATACTTTTCCCTTATGAGTGCAGTTTTGTTCCAAATCGGGAATCGAAAGCCTCTTGTTTATAGATGAGAAATATCATGGAATTTTTTGTTTACATATATGTTCTATGATGATTGAATGCATCATTATTCTATGTTTATGACATTGGTATGCATGTTGATGAGTTATGAATCACATGTAATGTTATGTATTGTTATGCATTCGTTTCTAGTTTGTTTCGGTTGAACACTCAGACGTGATTGCCTGTGTGATGGCTTACACCGTGCTGTGTGATCTTTGTGAGGTGTGTTTATGCTTGAATCAGAGTGGGCCTATACTATTAGGGGGTAAATCGCATAGAACACTTAATAACGTTGCGATGTGCTTCTGAGGGCCGTAGGGGGAACTTCCACACTTGCGTTACACATCAACGTTCTCGGTATGTTCTACACACCTGAGTTACCACTGTGATGTGCTTGTGAGGGCCGTATGGGGCACTTCCACACTTGCGTTACACATCAGCGTGCTTGGTATGGTGGAGAAGTAATGCCATGTAGGCAACATTACTTCCGATTCACCTCTAGTGATGCCACGTAGGCAAGATCACTAGGCTTTCGCCCAGTGGGCTTGTATTATCAAGAAGGCGTGTTTGCACTCGGCGTAACTCATCTACGTATGGACAATGATGGGGCCGGATGCCATTTAGGCAATGTCACGGTGATAACTCATCTCGGATGGATTCCATTTAGGAGGAGTATTCGATTAGTCTTGCGATGTGCTTGTGCAAGTCACTTGATGCTATGTACTTGGTTACTCCCCGAGGGTGTGGATTGCATGGCCTAATGAGTGGGACGTAAACTTACTCCTGGATTCCTCGTACATGGGTACGGGTCTGCATACTTGTTTGTGATGGCGATGAGCCGGTTGTTGTTTGTCGTTGTTGCCTCATTGAATAGTTATGGGACTTCCAATGATGGTGTACCCTTGTTGTATATTTGTACCCGACCGTGAGGAAAACCCCAGATCCACGGTGGATCTGTTTTCTTATATGCACCTTATAGAACCGAGTGAACCCATAAGATAGGGGAACTCACTGAGATTTAGTAATCTCACCCCAATCCTCTTAATATTTTACAGGAACATGTTAGAAGTAGACGAATTGCTTGAAGGACTGCTTTGAAGACTGTGGACAAGCAATTGGCAGGAAGACCTTGTCAGACATTATCTTTCCGCTGTGCATTGTTGAAGACAAGCCGATCGTATGCATCTTAGTTGGAAACTTGACTTGTATATGATTTTAATTTCCTTGTCTTTACCGCTTACGTATGTTTCTTGTACCATTTATAGCATCACTGCATATTATTCTAGACATATGTTTATGGGGTGTTCCAGTTGGCATCAGAGCAGGTCGATTCTTGTCCCGGCCATGAGACATCAATAACAAATCTCTTCTCCCTCACATGTCTGTGTTGCTAGCCCGACTTTACTATCGTAGTATTCATTCGTTGATCTTGGCCAGCTCACTGACTGTATATGCGATAGATAAGATCATGGTGAAGCCACCACGAGGATGCGTAAGACCCAAAGTGACTCGAGCTGAAGTGGTAGAAGCCAGTTAAGTAAAAAGGATATGTTGGGATTGTCAGCTATAAGAGGAGTGTTGGTCGAGGAATCATGGACAATCCAACTATCGTAGGAAGGTTTGAGACGATTGGAAGTTCCAAGATTTTGATTGGACGGAGTGAACTTTCTTTGGATCCTTGTAGCAGTGGAGGAAATTTACGAAGCGACTAAGTAGGAATGGAGTAAGATAATTCTGTGATAAAGCCCAACTTAGAAATTTGTTGCTCGATCATGGTGTTAGTAGCATACATGGATGGAGAAACGGTTGAATGGAAGACTTCTGGGAGTTTGGACAGAGATATTGGATCTTTTAGTTACTCTGTCCTAGGCGATACTTGGATGAATAAGGTGCTACACTCCGACTCGTTCTGGTGTACCCCAAGTAATAGGTAGTTACCCAGTGAAGGACTGATCAAACAAGTGAAAGTGGTGACCTCCAATTGGGCAAATTATTGGACATCTGTTCTGGTGGAAGGAACTACTGCATCTCCATGCTCATTCTGAAATGCATGAGTCCTAGAACTACGCTAGGTGTTGGGTATTTGGGTGAATTGAACTAGTGGTTATCTGCTACGTCGGCGGGCTGACCGCAGTAAGTGATTGTTGTTGTAACCATAGTATTCCTCTATGGTGGAAGTTATCTTTGGGGATTCTCTCGTGTGTGTCTTGTGTGGCTAAGCACACACCTGGCATATGGACTCGAACTGAATTCTTATCAAGTCAGATCTAGCATGTTACGTTTAGAGGAAGTTAACCCTGAACGTGTAACACTCTTAGGTTTCATCATCCTAAGTAGGGTGTAGTAATGGAACTAAGTGTATTATGGACGGAGTGTGATTCAGAGGATTCCAAAGAGTGTGTGACCGATAGAAATCAGAGTAGCACAACGGATAGGCAGAATCAGATAAGTATGTAGTGGGTATGGATGGACTACTGGTAAGATTTTGTGTTGGAATAGAGATATCTTCCTAAGAGAACTCTATGGAGTAATGTTTCGTTTTCTTCTATCTCTCAGTGGTCCACCATAATCTTGAAAGGTATTGTTGATGGACCGGCTTAGAGGAGGCTTCATGATTGAGGTGTGATCAGATGTTCCCTTGGTCGACAGTCGAGCTTGTAAATATAGTGACCATTGGAATGATGAAGTCAAGTAAGACATGTTGCTTGACAAAGACTCATCATGGATATGTCTTGTGCACTTATGAGCGTGCGTGAAAACTTGGGCGAGGGTTGTAGGACCGCCATTAGAGTTCACCCTTTGTTAGTGGAGCCTTGTGGGAAGTTGTCGGATACCAAGGTTGTCGTTGCGGGATTCTACTCCCTTGTGGTTTGTAGTGGCAGTGATGTGATCTAAAATTGAATGAAGGATCTGTTTGGAAGTGAATCTGGAATATCGTCATTGAAGGAAAGTTTTAGTAAGATTTCTTGGAATGGCAGTGTTACCAGAAACCAAGGGCAAGAGTGGAGAGTATGTGGATTATGTTAAGTAAGGATGAGTTCGGTAGATATGAGGTACGATGAATATCCAACTAGGTATGGATTGTCACCTGTTCCAAGGCTACAGGCTCAGTATGATGAGTAGAGGTTGGGGACCTCGAAAGAGATGCGTTGTGTAAGGGCTAAGACTCACAGTCAAGAGTATTTGGACGCGAGTGTATAAGTGGGATGTTTTCTTGGATGAAATGACCTTCATAGAAAGTCGCGAGGGTATCCAAAGGAGGAATGTAAAGAACATTCATCCCCTCGTTGGAAGAAGATGTGAGAAGCTTGTTATCACGGTGATTGAAAGGAATTCGAGGGTGAATTCTATTTAAGGGGGGGAGAATGTAATATCCCTTAGTATCCAAGCATGTATATTTATATACTAAGAAGGATTAAAGAAAGGATTAGTAGTGATATTAAGGATTTGGTTGGAATTGAACCAAATGGCATCTTGGTAAATACCATTTAGTTGGAGGGCAAATTGGTCCAAGGAAAATAGTATACCATTAAAAGGGTTTGTTTGGCTTAAAGGATCAGAATTGGAAAGAAGAAGAGAGAGCTTAAAAGCATGGGAGATAAGAGGAAGACTCATGTTCATCATCTTCATCCTCCATTTTCGCAACTATGGTACAGCCCTCACTAATCAGGTAATAACTCTTCACTCGTAACTCCTATTGAGCTGATTCTGGTCTTGTTGGAAAGCTTACGAATTTCTTTACAATTTGAATATATGGATCGCCTCTTGCATGTTCTTTATCATGGATAAAAACATGTTTGAACATGGAACATTATTGCTAGAAGTAGATAAGGGTATGCTACGGATTTGGTGATGATGGAAGAGGAGCTATGGCCTTGATGGGAGTTCTAATACAGCAAGATTGCCTTTCTAGTCTCCATTTAAGTCAGGTGAGTTCCATTAGATAGAACTTGAGTAGGAACGGGGATTAATTACATGTTGAATGGGTTAGTGAGATTATGACTGGATATGTCAGTGTTTGGATGTTTATTGTTGCATGCTTGATTAATTAGTACAAAATGTGTTCTTTTGATGTCCTTGCATGTCCTGGTATGTTGATACATGTTAGGGTTTGATTTGGGATGGATTGGGATGTAAAGAATGGCTGTTAGAACCCAAAATTCGTGTTCTGCATTGTCATGTTCGCTACAACGAACTCTGTGTTCGCTGCAGCGAATGCCTGTAGACTGCATAATTGTGTTTTCACTAAAACGACCATAACTCGAGTTCTACAACTCGAAACGGAGCACCGTCAGAAACGTTGGAAAGGTCTTTCAGTGCTCTATTTGATATTGCTTAGATAACATGCTTTTGGTGCAGATATAAATTATTGCACATGATTGGTGTTGCTTGGTATTAGAATAAGCACAATTAGCCTTGAGTTTATGTCAATAAGATGTTATCCTTATGTTGAACTTAGACTAGGATGTTATCTTAACTATTAGGCTGTATAATGTTGCCCTAAACTGAGTATTGAACCCTTGGTCGTATTTTAGGAGTTAGACGAACTATAAAATTCTGACTTTTCCTTGAGTTGGGAACTTCGTTGTAGCAAACTTTGGCTCGCTGTAGCGAACGGGTAGCGAATAAGTCTGGGAGTTGAATTGAATTATTCGCTGGAGCTCGCTACTGTTCGCTGTAGCGAATCGGGGCTTCACTGGTAGTTCGCTGTAGTGAACTTGCCTGTGCTGAAGAGTGTTTGGCTTCTGTTTGGGTTCGATAAAGCGAATAGAAGTTCGCTGTAGTGAACTGGCCTGATGCAAAATGTATACTTTTCCCTTATGAGTGCAGTTTCATTCCGAATTGGGAATCGAAAGCCTCTTGTTTTGAGATGAGAAATATCATGGAATTGTTTGTTTACATATATGTTCTATGATGATTGAATGCATGACTATTCTATGTTTATGACATTGGTATGCATGTTGATGAGTTATGAATCACATGCAATGTTATGTATAGTTATGCATTCGTTTCCCGTTTGTTTTGGTTGAACACTCGGACGTGATTGCCTGTGTGATGGCTTACACCGTGCTGTGTGATCTCAGTGATGTGTGTTTATGCTTGAATCGGAGTGGGCCTATACTATTAGGGGGTAAATCGCATAGAACACATCAGCGTTCTCGGTATGTTCTACACACGTGAGCTACCATTGCGATGTGCTTGTGAGGGCCGTAGGGGGCACTTCCACACTTGCGTTACACATCAGCGTGCTTGGTATGGTAGAGAAGTAATGCCACGTAGGCAACATTACTTCCGATTCACCTCTAGTGATGCCACGTAGGAAAGATCACTAGGCTTTCGCCCGGTAGGCTTGTATTATCAAGAAGGCGTGTTTTCACTCGGCGTAACTCATCTATGTATGGACAATGATGGGGCCGGATGCCATTTAGGCAATGTCACGGTGATAACTCATCTCAGATGGATTCCATTTAGGAGGAGTATCTGATTAATCTTGCGATGTGCTTGTGTAAGTCTTTTGATGCTATGTACTTGGTTACTCACCGAGGGTGTGGATTGTGTGGCCTAATGAGTGGGACATAAACTTACTCCTAGATTCCTCGTACATGGGTACGGATCTGCGTACTTGTTTGTGATGGCGATGAGCCGGTTGTTGTTTGTCGTTGTTGCCTCATTGGATATTTATGGGACTTCCAATGATGGTGTACCCTTGTTGTGTATTTGTACCAGACCGTGAGGAAAACCCCGGATCCACGGTGGATCTGTTTTCTTGTATGCACCTTATAGAACCGAGTGAACCCATAAAATAGGGGAACTCACTGAGATTTAGTAATCTCACCCCAATCCTCTTAATATTTTACAGGAACAGGTTAGAAGTATACGGATTGCTTGAAGGATTGCTTTAAAGACTGTGGACAAGGAATTGGCAGGAAGACCTCGTCAGACGTTATCTTTCCGCTGTGCATTGTTGAAGACAAGCTGATCGTATGCATCTTAGTTGGACCCTTGAATTGTATATGATTTTAATTTCCTTGTCTTTACTGCTTATGTATGTTTATTGTACCATTTATAGCATCACTACATATTACTCTAGACATATATGTATGGGGTGTTACATTGTGATATGTTGGATTCTACCCTGTGACCTAAAGAGCAAATGGATTTTTTTTCTGTGTATGCAAAAAATTTCTTTCGTTTTTTGTCAATAATTTTATGATGTTAGGTTTACTGTACAAGTGTTAATTTTATGGTGTTACTTTCACTGATGTATGTTATTAATGGCATATGTTATTTTAAAATTAATGAGTGAATCTTAACTTTTTTTTAAATGAGAACAAGTTTTTTTATCCAAATATTTCTATAAATAATGTAAAAAAATATAATATTATATACTAGAAAATATACATGTCATCCAATTATTTTTATATATGAAAATATTATATTTATGATCCATATATAAATCAAAATATGTCTTTCTTTTAAAAATAATAAACTTTTTTGGTAAACCATTTTTTTTCTTTTTTACATTCTCTTATTATATTTTAAAAACAAATGCACCTAACACACTAGTACAATTGCGAACGCATGTATATCCTACTAGTTTTAATTGAAAATAATTTAACTTTATTTTCTTTTCAACATAAAACATTCTAGGGTTAATAGTAGTTCACCCCCTGTCATGTTAGCGAATTTCGCTTTTCCCCCCTCCCTGCCTTTTGGCAACGGTTTTTTCAAAAAAACCGTTGCCAAAACTTGCCTTTGGCGACAGTAGGGGGTAAACCAAAACACGCTCATATTACAGGGGGTAAACTACTATTAACCCAACATTCTAAAATAAACACTTAAACTAATACAAAAAATCCCATAACAACAATGGTTATACAGTATTAGGGGTGGCAATTGGATCCATTAATAAATTTGTTTGAGTCAATTTAATACTTATATCCCATAAAATAAGATATTATTTATTAATAAAAAATTATTAAACCAAAACCCAATTTTTTAAAATTAAATGTGTGACTCATTTTGTTATAAATAAAAAATAAAACGGAAGTAACTTATATTTTGAAATAACAACTAGTAGAAGACCCGTGCGTCTGCACGAGTAATTCATATTTTAATGTGAATAATATAGTACAAACAAAATGAACACATATACCTTAATGGTTCTTAAGAATATACATTGAAACATTAATGTGAAACATCATCCTTGGAAGTGAAATAATACAAATATCACTAATAACTATAAATACGTACAAATATTTTGTTGAATAAAATAAAATAAAAAAGGTATTGTGATGATAGTGACCCGTGAAAATAGTGAGTTTCAGTAATAAAATTTATAGGAGTTAGTAAAATTTACAAATATCACTCTCATTATTTTCCTAAAAATAAAGATTTTATCTCTCAAATAAAAATAAGTATCGATTAAAAAAATATGTATCATGTTGATAGTAATCCGTAAAAAAAATTAATTGTCTGCACGGTAATTGAATATTATCCATTTAATAAAATAAATTATTCATTTTATTAAAATTAAGAAATAGATTAATTCTTATTTTTAGTAATAATAGATAAATAAAATTGATTAAATATATTGTAAAACCAAAATTTTCAAACTTACATTTAGAATTAGATAGATGTCAACAATTATTTTTTTCCATTAAAGCAGTGGCGGAGCAAGAAATTTTAGGGAGCCTGGGCAAAAAATTTACACCCTATTTTTACTAATTTTGTCCTTGATTTTGTTTAAAAAATTTGCCCTTGATTTTGTCCAAAAATTTCACACCCTGTTTTTACTAATTTTGCCATAAATTTTGTCTGAAAATTACTAATTTTGCCCCTGGTGTTGTTTAAAAATCAACTACTAAATGGGGGAAGTATACAACGAAATGAGAAGTTGAACCCGGGCGCGTGTCCGGACTTGCTAGGCTGTAGCTCCGTCCATGCATTAAAGTGCATTAAGTTAAATTACTAACAAATCTTTTATTTTACTATAGATTTAATTTTTTTTATTAAAATGCATTAAACTGAATTAGTATAATATTTATATCTTAAATAATTTGATACAAATGCCCCTAAAAAAGTTGAATTGGTTAGGATTTGTCGAACATATGTGATAATCTTAAAAAAAAGATAAACAAAGATCAGGAGAGATATTTTATAGTGATATAAAGTTTAATATCAGTTGTGTCACTCTAATTAGATTGAACATTAAAATCTAAGTTCAATGGAGGTAAAGACGAAATTAATAACATAAACACATATATTGTTTGGTTGAGTTACATGGTTTTAAAGCACTAACAACATAACAATACATTGATAGGAAAATATTAACATCATATTAAAAAACCAAAAACACACATACTATTTTCCTATATTAAGTGGTCACAGAGACAACATTAGTATATTTTATAGGCAATTAGATTTACCTGTATTGTTTTCTACAATACTAAGTGAAGATCATGTGCTATTATTTAGAAATGATCATTAGCATTTACTAAGTGGAAAAACTTTGTTTATGTTAGTTTGAAAAAAATGAACCTTTGCTTGAAACTGTAAAAATAATACAACTTTAAATAAATATGCTCGAAGGTAACGTTTTTAGTACATCACAACCATTTGGACTATGACAGATTAAAGTTGCAACAGTTTGACAACAATGTCTTAATAACTTAGTTTCTAACCAAACAAAAGTAGATAAGGTATATAATTACTTAGTTTCTAAACATGTAATATTATTCATTAAAAATATGATTCAACAACATATCTTAATAAGCAAGAGAAGTTGCCTGCTAAGAGGTAAGATGACATTTAAATATAGACTTTTGTTTTGCTTGGTGTTATGAACATATCAAAATGAATAGACTGAATGTAACCTTTATACTATGAATTCAATACAACACTTCAATATTTTGCTTAACTGAAATGTTTATGAAATCAACAAAATGTATACCATGACACCCTTTCAAGTATTGTGTATTTTTATTGTCTGATATACATTAGCACAAACGACTGGTAGATACTCC
Source organism: Vicia villosa (assembly GCF_029867415.1). Taxonomy (NCBI): domain Eukaryota; kingdom Viridiplantae; phylum Streptophyta; class Magnoliopsida; order Fabales; family Fabaceae; genus Vicia; species Vicia villosa. The sequence goes on from NW_026705365.1 coordinate 122,397, forward strand.
CTCCGTCTCATAATAAATGTCTTATTTGAGTAATACACGGTTTTTAAGAAAATGATTGGATGTGTTGGTTTTAGTAAAAAAGTTAATATCATTTACTAGAATACCCCTATTAATAGTAGTTGAATAACGTGAAAGTTAATAAATAGGGGTATAATAGTGGAAAAATAATAATGATTGATGCATTGGAATTTTAAATGGACTATTAATTTGAGACAAGGAAAAAATGCAAATGAGACACTTATTATGAGACGGAGGGAGTAGCTTTTTAGCTCTGGGAACTGCAGCATGTCAGTGTCCAGACTGCTCTGGGAACTGCAACAGGTCAGTGTCTTTTATCCATAGGTTTTACACCACTTTTGCTATTGACATGTCTACATCACTATCTTGACATATTCACTTATTCTTTATCGTGCTTCTCTGCACCGGCTGCCATAGAGATGCTGTCAATCACCAATAAATGAATGTCAAACCATATTGTTGCATCTCAATTCTGTCAAACTAACTACCAATTCAAATTCAACTATTATGTATTTTGTTTCTCATGTATATAGCAGCAATAAACAAAATATAAATTTTGAAAAATGGTTAAATTGATTTTTTGGATAATTGAGAAGTTTCAAATTAAATCCCTATAAGTAAAAGCAGTAGTTGGGTTGGGTCCTTAACTCCCTATAGTTTCTTAAGAACAATTAATTGAGTATGTATCAAATAGATTTGTAGGAGCCAAACTGTGAACAATTTAACTATATTGGTGACTATCCTTACTTATGAGGTCTACCCTCCATATTCACATTCGTTGTTTCATCATCTATAGATCCGCTCATACTTTTTACCCATACCTCAGCATGCCAATCAATATCAACATACTATCAAGTTCATAAAATAAGATTACAGGAAAGAAAACAATTTTAGTTATAAAATTGAACATCATAAGCAAAAAGACACTAAAAAAATTGCATTTTATTGAAGCTCAAGCATACTACTGTATTTATTTTTAATAAATGCAGCCATCTAGGGTATCTTTTTATCTTAAATATAATCAACACTTCAAAAAGTAAATATAAATATAAATCTTTCAAATGGTGCAAATCCTTCATAAACATGAAAATCATTTTCTAGAATAAGCTCCAGAAAAAAAATATGTTGTTACGTGATATACATAAAGTTCATACATAAACCTTAGTCTCTAATCTCTATTCATATATCAAGATATGCGAAGATAATAATTTACCTGTTTGAAGGCCGTGTTCAACTTAACAATTAGAGGAGCATCAGTTTTCTTTAGGGTTGCTGTAACACTCATTTCAAGCTTTTTGTACCTTGATAAATAGAAGAGAAGTAATCAATATATATACTACTAACTATTTATTCCAAATCACTACTTTATAAAAATGACAAGTTTATGAATCTTTATAAACATCAATAGAAATGTGCTTAACAAAATTAGTATCCCTGAAAAGTAAATATTAAAATCAGTCTAAATATCACAACTTCACAACTTTATATAAATCGCATGTTTATAAAAATCACATCTTTATGAAACTTTAACAAAATCACTAAAAATATCACTATAAAAACCACAACTTTACAAATTTACAGATGATAATCACTACTTTCTCCAAACCACAACTTTACAACTTTACAGATGATAATCTGAATGAAAGTTTAACATTAGTACACCATATTTCAGAAAAGAAACTCAGTAAAACCAGTTTGGAAACAACAACGAAGAACCCAAAAATCGCGTGAAGAACGCCCAAATCGCAATAAAAAGTCACAGTGAAGAAGAGAGAAGGGAGAAACGTGAGATGTTATAAAAATTAAAATGAGAAGAAAACATGATGAAGAAGAGAGAAGGGAGAATCGTTTTTGTGTTACCGGTGGAACTCGGAGGAGCTTGAAGAATCTGTCGCAGGCTATGTGTGGAGAGAGAAGGGAGGAAGTAGAATGAATGTAAAAGTGAGAATGAGAGAAGGAAATGAAAATGAAAAGTGTGTATGGTGGAGGAAAATTTCAAACAATATTATTACTCAATGGTTAATTTGGTGTATAGAAAGAACCAATAGGAAAAATGAGAAAAGGGTGTCACTTGGACTAATGGTGAAATATGATTGGTGTAAGTGAACTTTGATTTAGCAAATTACCAAAAGAGGCATTTTTTTAGTGCAAATTAAAAATCACAAAAGGGTAATTAAGGGTGTTAATAGGCATGTTATATTCTTAGTTAGGTAGTTGATGGCATAAGAGACTTTTTATGTTTATTGTTGCTATTTCTTATCACTTTAGGAGAGAAAGCAAAAAGGTGTGGGTCACACCAATTATTCTTCTTTCTTCTCACTTTCCCTGCTTGCCAAATAGAAGAAATCCTCATCTTCTCTTCTCTTTCTCTCTTCCCTATTTCTCCCTGTCCTTAATTTCTCTTAAACCAATCAAAGCCTAAAGAATGCAAGGATATTTAAGTTGGTTCGGTTTTTATATATTGAAAAACCTTCGGCGTTTGAGAGCTTTTCGATTTCTGCGTAAACGCTTCAGCGTTTCCCTTCAAGAAATCGTTGAAAGAAGGTTCTAGGTTCGAAATTAATTTTCAGGTTCGATTTCTTCTCTTTCATTCTTCGTTTCGATTGGTCTTTTTAATTGGTCTTTTCAATTCGTCTTTTCGATTAGTATTTTCGATATCCTTTTAGCCTAAGTTATGTCTAACTGTGAAGTACTAATGCTGCATTAGGTGTTCTGTTGGTGCTCTAAGAAATCCAAGCTTACCGGGTTAGCTTTTGGACCTTCTTATCAGGTAATATTCAATTTCCTATCAGTTTCTATTGGGCTAATTGTTATTTTTTTTGCTGTTGATGATGATGATGGTGTGTTTGTGAAATTTGGATTTGATTAAGTGTCAAACTGAACAAATATTGAGTATTGGTAAAAATGTGTAAACTAAACCGAACATGTGAGTGTATGTATTAGGGCATGTATAATTTGTTGTCTCTTTGAGTCTTAATTTAATTTCAATCTTCCGATCCGGTGAATTGTGGTGTTATAGTTATGTTTTTATGGGTTTGAGCTTTATTGTTTAGTGTTCTAAGCATCTGAATTAGTTGCTGAATTATGTTTTGTATTCTAATATGTTACTTGTTGAAACTGGATGAGTTACAATACCAAGATATTTATGCGTTTGTATTTATTTAAGAACATGTTTAGAATCCACCGATGTAGTTTTGGTCCAGTTGGTAGTTTAGGTGTTGTCTTTGAATTAGGTGTTTCCCGTCTATGTATTATACGATGTCATTCACCTAGTATATGGTCTTCTTTGCTGGTTAAAGTTGAAAATTGACGTCCTCTGAACATTCATGCAGTCATTCAGTTCATAATCGTGTTCTACTTTTGTAATTCATTCGCTTTACCCCTTGTATTGTAGGAGATTTTCGCTTTACCCTTGTAATATATATTTTTTTGGATTACCTCAGGAATATTAATTTTTTTATTTCTTTTCTAAGCGTACAAATTAAACATTAAATTTGGGATAAATCAATATATATATATATATATATATATATATATATATATATATATATATATATATATATATATATATATATATATATATATATATATATATATATATATATATATATATATATATATATATATATATATAGGGGACGACTCAAGTGAGAACACTTGGTTATTATGAGAAATGAGAACAATGAATCACGACCATTAAATTTTGATTTTGTTGATTTTAATGGACTGGATTGGTTTCTCTTTCTATATTGATTTAAAATAAATATTAAGGATCATAGAAAGAGAAACCAATCCAATCCATTAAAATCAACAACATCAAAATTTAATGGTCGTGATTCATTGTTCTCATTTCTCATAATAACCAAGTGTTCTCACTTGAGTCGTCCCCTATATATATATATATATATATATATATATATATATATATATATATATATATATATCAGAGGTAACTTGTGTATTTAGGAAGCATTTCTCATAATAACCAAGTGTTCTCACTTGAGTCGTCCCCTATATATATATATATATATATATATATATATATATATATATATATATATATATATATATATATATATATATATATATATATATATATATATATATATATATATATATATATATATATATATATATATATATATATATATATATCAGAGGTAACTTGTGTATTTAGGAAGCAAAATACATAAATTTTAACATTTGAAGAGATGATCCAGTTTTTATTTACAGAAGATATTATATATTAAACCCTTTTATATTTCCTTTATTTTGTTGATTTATTTAAATATTTTTGAAGTTTCAGTGATATGCTTAATTGTAGTCAATTTTCAGGAACAATGGTGTCAAGACATCCTCTCACTATCAATGATACAAAATTATGAATGAAGTGCGCTGGTAAAAGACCTTTTTATCTCTCGATCAACGGGCTTGAATATTACTTTCCAAAAGGAGATGTGGACAATGCTGGGAAATCCGAAGACCTGGATTTACAAATAGGCTTCAGAGGCACCTATAACACCGTCTACCTATGACGAATTCTATCAGTTAACTTGCAGATGATGAATAGGAAGAAGTATTTGCAAAGATACAATTGAAAGCTGTCGAGGAAGACAAGAATCCTGATCAACTTAAAAGTTTTTGAAAGGGAAGAAAACTTAAATGATTTTTGATGAAAACTCTTACGGACAATGACATAAACAAAGGTTTGTATTTACTACTACGGAGTTCGGGTGAAAATGGAGTATTTCTGTTTTATGAACCAAAGTTAGAGTCGTCTAAGGACAAATTCCTAACTCAATTTGATAATGAATTTTGGAAAGTTACACATATCATTGGCAAAGGAAAGACTGTTTTTGGCTTAGATCAGGTTGGGCCAAGTTTGTTAAGGACAATAAATTAATTTCATTGGATACCCTTATTTTCAAGAAGAACACCAATTTCAGTGAATTGAGCAAATTGGAATAATTAGGCCTGTCCAGAACAATTATAAACTATCATCATTAAGAGACATAATTAGGCGGGTCCGAAACATTTATAAAATATCATCATTAAGAGACATAAATAGAGTATATTAATATGATTATTTCTAATATTAGTTGTTTTTGTAAAACTTATTGTATTATATTTTACATTATCAAATGAAAAATAATTGAAGTAAAGGAGAACTAGAAATTTGAAATAAAATAAATGATAAAATTTAAAAATATTAATGCAATAATTTACAATTTAAGGGAATAAAATTAATTTGAAACTCTTTTTAAAATAATAACAAGAATTTATCTTCTAATTCCTCATATCATATTACCCAAAAATTTCAAAAAAATATAAAAAGTTATATTTTATGATGTTTGAAAGTCAATAGCTATAAAAAACTTCAGTAAAACTAAAGAAAGCAAATGTTACTTTGAAGAATCGGAGAAAGTTTTTTGTCTACACCAATAATAAGAACTCATTACTTTAGCAATATATTTATTTATTATGTTAGAACTTTTATATTTTATACGTTTAAACCTTATATATATATATATATATATATATATATATATATATATATATATATATATATATATATATATATATATATATATATATATATATATATATCTATATATATATATATATATATATATATTTATTTCGAAAATACAAACCATCAAATTATTAATAATTCTTTTATAAATGAAATATACATAAAAAAAATCATATTAACATATTTTAAGTAATATTTTAAAACTTTAATACTTTCTATGATAATAGATACTTCCATTTATTTATTTATCTCACCCTCATTAATAGCCTAACTTCTTTAACAACAATTTTATTTAAAAATATATATTTTGCGATTTTTCAAGCCCTACCTCTAAAAATATAATATTGCTGATAATAACATAATTTTAAAATTATGAATGAAATAAAATAGAAAAAAATAAAGCAAGACACATTAATAATAATTGTTAAATATGCGTGGATCTCAATTTCGAAAGCTAGCTTTAAATGTGAAGTTTCACTCACATATTTTTACACCCAACAACTCGAAAATCTAATTAATGTGAGATTTCAAACAAACTCCAACAACACAACTATCAACTTCAACAATAACAAAAACATGATTCATAAAATAATAGTTGCATGATGAATATATGGTTTGAAAAACATGACTAAGAATTAGCAAATTATAAAAAAATAGGTGTAAAAGTATTGTCGAACAAGTTGAATTGTAGAGTGAGTGGATTAGAAGAAGAAGTGAAATATCTATCGTCACGTGTAAATTTTCATCTTTTGTTGCTTCAAAGTTAGCAAATAAATTCTAGGCACCTGAGTAAATAATAATTGCAAGCCAATAATTAAATTAATATAAAAGTATAATCATGCATAGGTACACCCTCGCTCCGTCACGCCAATAGCTCCCATCTGCCGCAACTTCCTTGACTCTACACATTTCTGATTCCGGAACAGAACAATAATGATAAATACAATAAATAACAAAAGTCAAAATTATATATATATATATATATATATATATATATATATATATATATATATATATATATATATATATAGATATATATATATATATATATATATATATATATATATCTATATATATATATATATATATATATATATATATATATATATAGAGCGTGTATCATATGAGAATGACATATTTATATGAGAATGTGAGAATAAATTTGAACCATTGGATTTTAAAATAAATGGTGGAGATTATGGGTGAATCTTTTTTTTCTCTCTCCTACATTTTGAAATAAATGATGTAGGAGAGAGAAAAAAAAGATTCACACATAATCTCCACCATTAATTTTAAAATCCAATGGTTCGGATTCATTCTCACATTCTCATATAAATATGACATTCTCATATGATATGCCCTTATATATATATATATATATATATATATATATATATATATATATATATATATATATATATATATATATATATATATATATATATATATATATATATATATATATTGTCATACCCCAAAATTTACCCGATATACTTTACATTTGTCCATTTATTAAGGGCGTTAAAAATTAGGAGCCATAGGGTTTAGTATACCTATTATTAAACTCGATCTCTTATAAAATGCCCTTATAAATTGATTAAAACAAAATGGAGGTATGAATAGCAAATACTTAAGATCTAATTTGATATTGGGCCATTTGTTTTATTTTTATTCTCCTCATTTGTTTATTTATTTTATCATTTTTCCATTTCATCAAATAATACTATTATTACTAACTAAGGATTAATTACCTATTATCAATTATTATTAATATTTTGATATTATGGTCATTAAGTTAAATAATTAGGATTATTAGTTTTATTAGGGTCATTAGAATTAATTATAAGGTTTATTAATATTAGTTGGTTTATTATTATTATTATTGATAATTATCATTTATTAATTATTATTGTTTTATTGGATTATTATTAGTAATTAGTATTTGTTGTTATTAGGATTATTATTATTAAATATTATTTTCACTAACTATTATTATTATTAATTATTATTAGGTTGTTAAAATAAAAATAAATAAAAAAACACCAAAACAAGTTGGTTTACGTTTCATGGAAAAAGGATTGGATTTGCATAAACAGCAACATCAAAGCAAATATGGTAATAAATCTCAATCAGCTTTTATCTGATTCAATAAAAAATTAATGGAAAAAAAACTAGATGGATGCCATATATAGAGAGAAGAGAGGGAGGCGCAAGGGAGGGGGGATTGGCGGCCAAAAAGAGGAGAAACCGAGACAATTCTTAAAAAAAAATCAAGGAAAAGCAAAACTTGTTTTTGGAGAGAGGGACCGATTCAAGGTGTTTTGAGAGTTCATACATGTTCCTGGGATATCATTGAACGTGTTCCATCTATTCTCCAAGGTCGCAGCACCCCGAACACTCGCCTGCACGGTCACGGTTTGGCGTTTCCAAACTTGAATCGATTTGTTTAAATTACGCATGATAAATGAAATTTGATTATACATTCATATTCCTGGTGTTGAAACAAAGCTTCCCGTATGGTTTAATTTCTGTTTAAATGCATGAATAAAAATCCACCATTGTTAGGTCACCGGAGCTTCGTTTTGGGGCTTTGAATTTCAGGCGGAATTGGCCAAAACGGACGACACCAGTGAATTCAGGGGGTGATTTCCGGTCAATCTGTGTCCTTGGGTTAAATTTACCACTTGTATTTTTAGTTTTGACATTTGCAGGGTTTATGGTGACACTCAGGAAACCGTGGCTAAAACTTGTATAAACTGTGGGCAAAGGTTTTGTCTCTGTGAAGAAGACGAACCTGTAGGCGGGCATTTTGGTTTTGAATCTTTGCATGTTTCGTTTTATCATATAATTTCTTTCGCACGTTATCTTAGCAGCTAAAGCGCGTGGTTGGAATGGTGGAGAGGTAATGATGATAACCATGCAAACCTCAGTTTGATACCCAGCGCAGGCCTCTACCATTTATTTTTCATCAAAAACATTATTCATAGATCCCCTACGGTAACCCTAACGCACGCACGTCATACGCCCTCACTTCTCTACCTTAGGATCTCCATCAATCCAGATCCAAGGATCCAGAACATGCACATCTATGGTACACAATCAAAAGCCAGCAACACAGGATAACACGCCCAGGTTTTATTATTCTTTTATTTTCTTTTAATATATTATTTGTATAATTACATCTTAATGCTTTTTAAATAGGATTTAATTTTTAAATTAAGTTAATGATATAATAATAAAATTAGGATTAGACTAGGGTTTAGGATTTCCTCCCGATTATATCGATTTAATTTATTTAATTAGTTTTAACTATTAAATCACAAGAACCCTATTAAAATTACCAATACATTAGGGTTTGCCCAATCCCACTGCCATTTGGCAAAAACATTAATTCGATTAATTCTTGATTAATATATTTTCTCCCCTGTTATACCCCAAAATTTGCCCACATATTTTTCAAGAAAACTCCAATCTGAAAATTAAGGGTCTCATATAATCATGGATTATTTCAACAAATATCCTAACATATGAAACACTTAGTTTTTAGAATTTTTTTGTATACAGTAATTTGGCCTGCAGTTGAATTTATTCTTACGCAAACGCCAAATACTGTTTATTACTTCACACATGCTATTTATTTATTTACAGATAAATAGTACTGACACAATTGGTACAGAGTTAAATCTTTTTGCAGGCGCAGAATCAGGAAACTCAGACTGTACTGGTAACAAGTAGATTATTATTATCTTTTGTTTCCCACTAATTTTTGTATTATATTCCATTATTTGCAAAAATCTTTTCAAATCTCTTTTTTCAAAAATCAAATCTCTCCTTTTTCCAACACTATCATACACTTTCTTTCAAATCTTACTTCCACTCAAATTTTCCTTTTGTACGGAATCACATCATTCCCCAACGTCTCTTTCCTTCTTTCCATTCTATAAATACCTCTCATTTTCTTTCATAAAATCTCACATCAAATTCCAATTCATCTTTCAAATTCCTATCTTCATAATCCATCCTTTCTCTTCTTCCCTGACAAGAATGGCAAAGTGGATAGAGACACTGTTTCTTACAGTCATCACCATTGCTACGGTGATCATGACTTTCTTCTGCCTGCATAGTCCTGAGGAGTGTGGACCTGCAATGGTTATGCTCCCAATCATCTACATGTTATTGTTCATAGCATGGGTTATCAATCGTCATTCTTAAAATTTGCCGTATTTCTTATTTCTTAAATGTACCGTTTATTCGTCGTACTGTTCAATATAGTATGTGATATTTGTACTGTCAGTATTAAATGTTGTACTATTTGTCATAATATTGCTTAATTACTAAGATAATATTTTGTGTGTTTTCTGCCAGTCAAATATTCCTATTTCTGTGCATTAAATGATTTTCAGGGTTATTATCGGTAATTTTGCCTGCATACCGTAAATATTAGTTATTTATTATGTCTGTGTTTTTCTAACAAGTCATGTAAATAAACTTTCATTTTTCACATAAAACAAAAACAAAAAAAACAACAAAAAAGAAAATTAACTTTGACTGTTGATTTTTCACTCTAACTGCTACGTCAATACCTGAACAGTCAGTCGACAGCCAAACTGCTGGCAGTACAATTCTCAGTGTTTTGTACCATCAATCAAATCAATCTTTCACAATTCAAAATTCCAAGATTTTTGTTCTAGAAGTCTTCTGAATATCACGCGATTAGCAGAGACTCAACACTGCACAAAAATCAGGTACGCTTAACTGTCTCCTACACAAACAGTCCCTAATCAGGGTTTTTTCTTGTTTTTACAGGAGCAACAAGTTTTTGAGAGCTCAAATGGATTTCATACACATCCATATATCTCAAAGTACCATCATACAAATTTTCAAACTTCAATTCACTCAGACGCACCGTCAGCAGCTCAAACAGTCAACAGACGACCTGTTTGACCAAAAAAGTCAACAGACAGTCAAAAATGAAATTTTTTGTCAAAGTCCATATTTTGTCAAAGGATTCATCATTTGATCATTGGATGATCATAATTCATCAAGGAAAGATCAAAAACCAACAAAACCCTAAGATTCAAAATTAGGGTTTTTGCCTGAAAAGTCAACTCAACTTTGACTGATCATAACTCTCTCATCCTTCATCCAAAAAATTCAAACCAAAGCTTGTTTTGAAGGAAATTCAATTATCTTTCAAATGCCATTGATCGCATGGTCATTGGATTCACCATTTGAAAAATATGATCAAAGACATTACAGGTCATTTTCAAAGTCAACAAAAAGACACTTTTTTCAAAATGACACACAAGGAGCTTCAAAAATCATTTTGACATGAGACCAAAGGCATTGGTTAGAGGACTCTTTGAGGTTTCCAAAAAGTGCAAGATCTCCTTCATATGACAAAAATTGAAGGATTTACACCTTGTTGAAGTTGGCTAAATTTTGGGAAAATACATGAAATCAACATTGCTCAAAAATGCATTTTTTCCAAATGGGGCCAAGTTTTCAGCATTCAAACATCATTTCCATGATGATATGGGCCTCCCACGACCAAGACTAAGCCCACACCTTTTTTATCCATTTTTTGATTGATTTTATCTTACTTTAAGATTAAAATTAAAAGGAAAATGCATGGATAAATGGTAGCTTACAATCCAAGCATGACTCACTCAAAGAACCTTCAATTTTCTGCAGAGGATTGGTGCACAAGGCAAGAGCATTGAATGGAGTCAAGACTTGGTCAAAAATTCAAGGTTTTTAATATTTAAAAACCAAGTTTTCAACAAAGGCAACTAGCTGCAAGTTAGCTTCAATTCTAAGCACACATAGCTTATAAATAAGCTATCTCACTTCAGTAATAAGGGGACAGAGATAGAGAGCAAAAACTCTTGCTTGTAACACACTTGTACTCTCTCAAAATATTCAAAGAATTTTGAAATTCGAATTCCAAATTTAAGTCACTTTCCATTAAAACTAAACACTCAAACACGTTCCTTGAGCTTCACTGAACATATCCAGATCATTTGCAAGCTCTGAAACTCCTTGAATCGAACGCTACAGGTCTCGATTCATCCAAACTAAAACTGACTCGTGTCTCATAACCTAAGCATATCTAACACGATGTAGACATATATTTGCACTTGGTGTGGTGTGTAGATCATTTCTGGAGCTTTAATTGAGTTTTAGATGCTTACACACGAAGATACCATTTTAGGGTTCTTAAGCTAAAATTTGGGATCCTCTGATTTAGGCCAAATTAGGAGAAACCAATGACATATTTGAACTTAGGGGACGATTTTAAGCTTAACCATGGTCTCCTAAGTAATTTATATTGCTTGTATGAAATTTTGACATGTGCAGGTCTTGTAGCTACGGACGAAAACCGTCACTAAAGGCTTTACCTACAGTTGCAGAGCCTATAGCAACGGAGAGAGGAAGAAGATGAAGGCGTGGCAGGCTCTGGTTGGCCAGAATGCGCGCGCCAGCTTTTATTCAAATTCTTGGATCCTGTGTTGCGCTGTCTATGCTTTTGTCATGCTCCTCAAAATCTGAGCCCTCTGATTCACTTCCAATCAGATCCAACGTGCCAGATCTCTCACCACACCATGCTCCCTCACAAATTACCACACAGGATCAGTATCCTTTTTATTTTCTATTTTATTTTCTATTTTATTTTAATTTCTTTGTTAAATTAATTAAAAATAGTTTTAAAAATCCAAAAAATACACAAAAAATATTTTTAGACTTCTAAAATAATATATTATTTTCTGAAATAAAAATATTTTATTTTTCTTCAAAATTTCAATATTTTGCATAATTAATTAGTATATATTTATATATTTGCTTTTTAATTATTCTAACCAATCCAAAAAAATCCTAAAAAATTGTTCTTTGTGTTAAATATTGTTTATATATTATAAACTAATTTTGTACATATTTTGAATAATTTTCTTTTTAAGTTTTAATTATTTGTATAATTATTTGCATAATTATGTTTTAATTAACTTAAATCAATTTCAAATCAATTTCCAAAAATTCCAAAAAAATTAGTTTTGTTTTAAAATTAATTAGCAAATATTTTGTACATATTTTAAACTTAATTTCTAGGTTTAAATCTATTTTCATCCTTTTTTCTTCATTTTAATTTAATTAATCATGCATTAGTTATAATTAAAACCAATCATAAAAAAAATCCAAAAACATGCCCATTTATTTTTCTTGCAATTTAAAATTCCTAGATAAATGTATAGGATGTCAAATTCATGTAAATAGGCTAGTTTACATTTCCTGCACAATCGATGTAATAGCGTAGATTTACTTTCCGCACTTTACATTTCCGCATTTTAATTTCCAGCACATATAAACTGCGTGCATGTCAAAGATAAAATTGAACCGTTAGATCACTAACTTCAAAGATAAATATCTGAATCCAATCACAATCACATTTGCACCTCTTCAGGTAATCCTTTTTCACAATCTTTCAAAATCAAAGTCAAAATTCTACTGTTTTGAGTACAAAATCGAACCTTGCTTTTATATCCGGTGAAAGGATAGATTTTTAAAGGAAATAGGATAAAGACCTTACAACTCAGGGTAGACCTCCTAGTTTGCTTGCTCAAATCAAAACAAACAAAATTCTCATACACTGTTGATTTTTCAAAACTTTCAAAAAGACAATACTTTGTATACATCCAAACACGGGTTATTACAAAGTTAACGTTCTTTTCAAAATATCTTTCGAAAGATAAACAAGCATTTTGTATACATCCACACACGGATCATTACAAAATTCAATTTACAAAGGTATTTGAAACCACATATGAGCAATTTCAGAGCAATTGAAAAGTGATCGAAAAACAAGTGAGCTAAGCAAACTTAAGAGCCCATGGATAACCATGGATACAAAGGGTGCTAACACCTTCCCTTTGTATAACCTACCCCCTTACCCAGAATTTCTTAAAGGTCTTTTTTCTGTTTCTTTTATAAACCTTTCCTTAATTGGATAAAATAAAAGGTCGGTGGCGACTCTGTGAATTTTCAAAAATGCGAAAGCATTAAGCGACAAAAAAGAGTCAGTTCACGTATCTCTACAGATCAGAGGTATGGCCCGGTATTAAAAAAATCGGAGGTCCACAGAACTGGCGACTCTGCTGGGGAGATACTTTCAAAAAACAAAATGTTTTCAAAAGGGGTTACCTTAAGAGAATAGATCACTTCGATGTTTTCAATTGATTGACTTGATTGCTCTATTTTTCAAAGGCTTGCTTGGGTATTTTGCTTGTGTGAAAGATTCTAACCCGAATCTCGAGATGCCTTAAGTATATGACATTAGACCAAGGAAACTGTACGGCATGTACCGATACGGTTGATCTGGTAGTCATCGTTAGTGCGATACTTTGGTTTATACTGATGTCCCTTGAAAACGATCAAGGAGTATATTAGGCTTCCGAAATGTCATTAAACACTAATTTGTCTTAGAACCTTTTTAGTTGAACTTGACTTGTGGCCTATTAAGTGGCTAGCTTTGAAATTGATCGAAGTTAGTTATCCTCGAGGAATATTTTGATCGGCCGCTCGAGCGCCGTATTGAGATGTTACTTCCAAGGATCATAGAACCCAAATCCAATTCTAGGACAGGTTTTAACCAACTCAACTTCAGTGGGGAGGGTATCACCTATCAGCTCCATGCAAGCCTTTAAACCTAAGGCTATTGTTTGATTTGTTTTTGTGTGCCACATGTTTGCATCATAAGCATATCATTTTTGCACCAAACACTTCAAGGATCAAAGAGTTTACCTTTGTTTTTGCAGGTAATGGCTCCCGCCACCAAAGATTACATCCGAATCAACATCTCAACGGTACCATCTGAACTAAAAGACTTGGTGTCAGAATTCCCCAGGAATGTTCAATTCACTGAAAAGCATGGTCACCTACTCCATTTGGTTACCTCAAAATTTGAAGAAGACATGATACGGGTCCTGTTCCAGTTCTTTGACCCTGAACATCATTGCTTTACCTTTCCTGATTACCAGTTGGTACCCACTTTGGAAGAATTCTCTGAACTAATTGGATTGCCTGTTCGAAATCAATTACCTTTCACTGGTTTAGAAAGGATTCCAAAACCTGAAGTCATTGCTGCTGCTTTACATCTGCGGAAATCAGAAATCGAGTCCAATTGGGAAACAAAGAGTGGAGTTAAGGGTTTACTTGCCAAGTTCTTATTGGAAAAGGCTCGACTACTGCTAGAAAACAAAAGTTATCCAGCTTTTGAGGAAGTTATGGCACTTTTGATCTATGGGTTGGTTTTATTCCCAAATCCCGACCAGTTCATAAGTGTACACATCATCAACCTTTTCCTAATCCGTAACCCGGTACCAACATTGCTGGGAGACATTCTACATTCTCTACACACTCGTACCATGAAGAAACGAGGAACTCTCATGTGCTGTATACCACTACTGGCTAGGTGGTTTACATTTCATCTTCCCCGATCAGTGTTGAGAAATGAACAAAGAATGCATTGGTCTCGCAGGATTATGTCTTTGTCTCATTCAGATATCCGGTGGAACAACTTCTTTCAAAGAGACATTACTATCATTGATCATTGTGGAGAATACCCTAATGTGCCACTCCTTGGCATCAAAGGAGGTATCACTTACAATCCCTCTTTAGCTCTACGCCAATTCGGATATGCAAGGAGCAACGGTCCTCATGACATGATTATCCATGGCATTGTGTTTGATTACGAGAATGATTCTCATAGACACCGACGAAGGTTCATACATGCATGGGGCAGTGTCTATAGAATAGAAAGCAAAACTCTGGGGCAATGGAATTCTATTCCTATGGAACCCTACCTCAGATGGGTCCGCACTCATGCTCAGAAACTCCTTATGCCATATCCCGCTGTTCTACCTGTGACTATTGAACCAGAGGTCGAAGGATATGAACCTCAAGTTATTCTACACCCGGAGATGCCAACTGACCTAGAAGAGTTGCAAAAATCTTGGGTTCAACTCAAAGAGGAAAGAGACACCTTCAAATCATACTGTCAAGACTATGAGAGAAGGATATTGGAGCTCACCGGACAGCTTCAAGAAGAACAGCAGATCAACACATTCCTGGGGGCAAAGAGAAAGCGTCCACGGGAGACCTGAAGGATCATTTATTTTATTTCTGTCTTGTAAGCCCAAATGAGGCAAAGAAAAAAGAAGCAAAAAAAAAAGAAATAAATTGATTAACTAACGTTTGTTTCTTCTTTAACAAATCTAAACTCTAAGATCCTTGAAACATTGCACACACATTTCACTTCATGCATTGCATATACATTTCATACATTGCATTCATATACATTGCATATACATTTCATACATTGCATACACATGGCATCCAGTCATACACATTGCATAACAGGTTCACATGACGGATTTCTCATCTTCTCGCTGTTTATTTCAGTCAGAAGAGATGGAATCTGAAATGAGCATCAAGAATCTCGAAGCACAGAATGCCCAAGTTCAAGTGGCAATTCTGGAACTGGCAAAGGGGCAGCAAGAACTGAAAGCCCTGATAATCAAGAAGAAAAAGAAGCCCAAAGGATCTGTAGGTGTGAGTCACCTGAGAAGAAAGATCAAAATTCCAGTCAAAAAGTTCACAAAGCCACCGATCCCTGAAACAGTCGGTGATGATGAACAAGAAGACAATCAAAGCAACCAGGGTTCTGCTAAACCCTCTCTCTCTTCAAATGAAGAAAATGATCATTCTGGGGACGAACCGGATGATGAAAAATACCAACAGCTGGAAGACCGTATGAAAGCTATGGAGATACAAAAAATACCTGGCTTAGATTTCAATGATCTGGGGCTCATCTCGGATGTTGTTATCCCTCCAAAATTCAAAGTTCCTGTCTTTGCAAAATATGATGGAGTTTCTTGCCCGAAACTACATCTGAGATCCTATGTGAGGAAGATACAACCTCATACAACGGATAACAAATTGTGGATTCACTTCTTCCAAGAAAGTCTGTCGGGTACACAACTCGAGTGGTACTATCAGCTGGAAAATACCAAGGTTCATACTTGGGAAGAATTAGCTGCTGCTTTTTACAAACAGTACCAATACAATGCTGATCTTGCGCCAACCCGTACTCAACTAAGGGGCATGTCTATGGGACCAAAAGAAAGTTTCAAAGGATATGCACAAAAGTGGAGAGATATGGCTGGAAGGGTTCAACCACCCTTATCTGATCGCGAACTAGTTGACATGTTCATGGGCACTTTAACTGGCCCTTTCTATAGCCATTTGCTGGGAAGTTCATCATCAGGTTTCACTGACCTGATACTGACCGGAGAACGTGTCGAAAGTGGCATTCAAAATGGAAAAATTCAAATAGGTTCCACCTCTGGTACTACAAAAAGGCCCATCAGTGGGAGAAATGAGGTCAATGCAACTCAAATTCAAAAAAGTCGCAAAAGTGAGCAGCATCAATCTGTAGGGGCAGTTCTGATCTCCGCATCTGCACCTCAAAAAGATCAACAGCCAAAATATACGCATCGACCAGATGCACCAAGAAGAAATTTCACCAAAATCAACATGCCAATTTCTCAGGCATTGCAGCACTTGCTAAAAGCAGATCTGATCACCTTAAGAGGTCCTCCAAGGAATGTCAACACTTCCTCTCTGAATTATCGCCCTGATGCGACATGTGCCTATCACTCAAACTGTCCAGGACATGACGCAGATCACTGCTGGGCCCTGAAAAATAAAATACAAGATATGATAGATGCTGGTGAAATTGAGTTCGATCCTCCAGAAACTCCAAATGTCATCACAGCACCTATGCCAAAGCATGACAAAACTGTTAACGCTATCCTGGACACTGTTTACATCTATGATGTGAACGAATTATCAACTCCACTCTGCGAAGTCAAAGGAAAGCTAATCCGAGCTGGTTACTTCCCAGGATGTGACCCCGACTGCTTTTACTGCTCTTGCCTGCCCAATGGTTGTGAAAATCTGAGGATGGGAATTCAAAAATGGATGGATCGCCGTATCATTATGTTTGAGAGGCTCCCTTCTATGGACGTGCTGTGCGAAGTCTTTACAAACGGGATGAGAATAGAGGATGCCTCAGTGATCTCCAGCTTACCATTCAAAATCTCTGCCAAGGCTCCATTCAAAATTTCTGCTACACTCAAAGTGGCATCAGTAGTCATTGCTAGTCCAACTCCATTTCCATACTCCTCAGACAAAGCTGTCCCATGGGGATATGACACTAATGTTTACATTCATGGAGTTAAGCAGGGTACCTCGACTGAAGAGACCGCAAAGTTAACTACTCCAACTGTGGGTAATATTGTGGGTACCAGCAAGATCACGAGAAGTGGAAGAATCTTTTCACCAGAAATTTCTCCAAATGTTGCTGCTGGTCCAGTCCGAGTCCCAGTTCCTAATCAAAATGTCAACGCTCGAGGCAAAGAGCCACAAGTTGAACAAATTCAAACCCCGGTGGAGATCACTGCTGAGGATCCATCAAAGCAAGAAATGGAGGAAATATTGAAAATCATCTGCAAGAGTGATTACAATATTGTTGAGCAACTGGGGCACACTGCTTCAAAAATCTCAATGCTATCTCTGCTAAAATATTCAGAAGCTCATGCCAAAGCTCTGATGAAGTTCCTAAAAGCTGCGCATGTGCCTCAAGAGATCTCAGTCGACCAATTTGAGAATTGTGTTGCCAATCTAACCGTGAGCAATGGTCTCGGTTTCTCTGATGTGGATCTAACCCCTGCTGGAAAAAATCACAACAAAGCCTTACATATCTCCATTGAATGTAATGGCACCACTCTATCTCATGTGCTAGTAGATAACGGTTCTTCTCTGAACGTGTTACCGAAAACAGTACTAGAAAAGCTTGACTTCGAAGGAATTGTGTTACAACCAAGTGATGTTGTGGTAAGAGCCTTTGACGGGTCAACCAGAACGGTATACGGAAAAGTGAATCTCCCAATCAGAGTGGGTTCTCAAATCTTTGATTCTATCTTTTACGTAATGGAAATTCACCCAGCCTACTCCTGTTTACTTGGACGCCCTTGGATACATGGGGCAAACGCTGTAACTTCTACCCTGCATCAGAAGTTAAAATATCCAGTAAAAGGAAAGATTGTCACAGTCTATGGCGAAGAGGAATATGTGGTTAGTCACCTAAGCAATTCCAAATATGTCGAGTTGGAGGACGAATTCATCGAAACTCCATGCCAATCATTTGAGGTGGTCTCTCCAGATGTCTCTACCACCAAGCATATTCCTGCTACTCCAACTACAACTATGGCTTCTCTCAAAGATGCCAAAGCCATGATTGAACAGGGTGATTGCACAGTATGGGGACAGCTTCCCGATATACCCTACAAATCTGACAAGCTAGGTCTGGGCTATGATAGTGAAAATCAAAAGAATGATCAAAGTCCTCGTTCTGGAGGATTAATGTCACACTTCGTCAGCCAAGAAGTAAACGCTATTGAAGATGAAGGAGTGTTCTTGAACCATATCATTCAGCCATATCCAGATGAAATTCCACCCATTTCCATGGGAATGTGGGATGCTGTGGGAGAACCAAACGGCGGGTATAATTATCAGTATGCCGACACCTCAGAATTCTTATATTGCTATGGAGGACCTTACCCCGACTGGATGGGGTGATGAAGTTGGAAATGATCAAATTTTCACAAGTCCCGCCACTGAGCAATATCAAAATCCACCCAAAGAAGTATGGGACACGCTAGGAGAACCCAGCGGCAAATATGACTATATGGTGAAATATTCCGCTCCTCCGAGCTCACAAATTGCCATGGAGGACATTGTCCCAACTGGATGGGATGAACATTACGATGACAATTTCGCTCTTGAAAAAGCCAGGGAAATACCAAATAACGAGGGTTGCTTTCTGTCAGCATACACTCCTCATCAAGATGCACAAGTCTCTATTCAAGACATCATCCCGACTTCATGGGACGGCCTTATCGAGCATCTCGCTCAGCCAACAGAGATATCTCAGCCTGGGCTCTCGTATCCAGCAGAGTATATCCCTTATCCCGAAGGATCACCGGCTCATTTTCCCACTAATGAAATCAATGCTGTGGAAGATGAAAAAGACAACTGCAACTGGAACAGCTGGGTACCCCCTGCTCACAACAGTGGATTGAACAACTGGAAAGCTGAGGATGTGATCTCCTTTGACCAGGAGTAAATGCCATTTCCTGTTTTCTTTGTGTATAATGTGCAAAGATAAAAGTGGTTCCTGAACAATCGAACCATGAGCTTGAAAGCCGTGTGCCTTAGCACACTGGTCCTTCTATAAGGGCTTATCATATCATGATCATGTGCATTCAATAAAATCATGGGACGCTTGCATATTTAAATTTTGTGATCCTTTTTCCTTCTTTCTTCGCTTTCTAATAGCTATGTTTTTTCTTCACACATACTCACATAATTAACTTGCAGATTCACATACACTCTGGATCCAGTCAACAACGATTCTGCTATTGCCCGTCATGACTTTGAAAATCCGATCTACCAAACTGAGGACGAAAGTGAGGAAGATTGTGAAGTGCCAAGAGAACTTGCAAGGCTGCTAGAACAAGAAGACAAGGCCATACAGCCTCACGAGGAGCCAATTGAGGTCATCAACTTGGGCAGCAACGAAGAAAAGAAAGAAGTCAAAATAGGGGCTGATTTAGAACACAGCGTCAAGCAAAGACTGATTCAAATGCTGCGAGACTACGTCGAGATATTCGCCTGGTCCTATGAGGATATGCCAGGCCTTGACACGGACATCGTAGTTCATCGCCTACCAATCAAAGAAGGTAGCACTCCAGTCAAACAGAAACTACGAAGGAGTAGGCCTGATATGTCAAAAAAGATCAAAGACGAGGTTGAAAAACAGTTCAATGCCGGATTCCTAAAAGTTGTAAGTTATCCTCCATGGATAGCTAACATCGTCCCTGTACCTAAAAAAGACGGGAAAGTCAGAATGTGCGTGGACTACAGAGATCTGAACCGGGCAAGTCCCAAAGATGATTTCCCTTTACCACACATCGATGTACTGGTTGACAATACCGCACAATGCAAGGTATTCTCCTTTATGGACGGATTCTCAGGGTACAATCAAATCAAGATGGCACCCGAAGACATGGAAAAAACAACCTTCACAACACCCTGGGGAACCTTTTGTTACAAAGTAATGCCCTTTGGTCTGAAAAACGCAGGAGCCACCTATCAACGTGCAATGGTAGCACTATTTCATGATATGATTCATCAAGAAATAGAGGTGTATGTCGATGACATGATTGCAAAATCCAACACCGAGGAAGAACATTTGGGTCATTTACACAAGTTGTTTGACAGACTCAAGAAATACAAGTTGCGACTGAACCCAAATAAGTGTACCTTTGGAGTAAGATCCGGAAAACTCTTAGGTTTCATCGTCAGCAGCAGAGGTATTGAGGTTGATCCCGCCAAGGTTAAAGCCATTCAAGAAATGCCTATACCTCGTACCGAGAAACAAGTCAGAGGATTCTTGGGACGTCTGAATTACATCGCCCGATTTATTGCCCACATGACTACTACTTGTGTGCCAATCTTCAAACTGTTGAAGAAAGATCAAGTGGAAAGGTGGAATGACAAATGCCAGTTAGCCTTTGACAAAATCAAAGAATATCTCCAAAAACCTCCAATCTTGTTGCCACCTGTGGAAGGCAGACCTCTGATAATGTACCTAACTGTGTTAGAAGACTCAATGGGGTGTGTACTAGGACAACATGACGAATCCGGCCGAAAGGAGCACGCAATCTACTATCTTAGCAAAAAGTTTACCGATTGTGAAACAAGATACTCACTACTCGAAAAAACTTGTTGTGCCTTAGCTTGGGCAGCTCGCCGACTAAGACAGTACATGCTAAATCACACCACTTTCCTAATCTCCAAGATGGATCCCATCAAATACGTGTTCGAAAAACCTGCTCTCTCTGGAAGAATAGCGAGATGGCAAATGATCTTGACAGAATATGACATTCAATACACTTCACAAAAAGCAATCAAAGGAAGTGTGGTAGCTGATCATCTGGCTCATCAAGCAGTGGATGATTATCAAGCATTGAACTTTGACTTCCCAGACGAAGACATTATGCTAGTCAATGACTACAAACAATCAGGACCAGAAGAAGGACCCGGGCCAGGATCCCGGTGGACTATGGTTTTTGACGGAGCTTCTAATGCACTTGGAAATGGCATCGGAGCTGTGATCATTTCCCCCACAGGAGGTCATACACCATTCACTGCCAGGTTATGCTTCAATTGCACTAACAATATAGCCGAATACGAAGCATGTATTCTGGGTCTCAAAGCTGCAATCGATCTAAGAATCAAATTCCTGGAAGTCTACGGAGACTCGGCCTTGGTAATCTACCAAGTCAAAGGGGAATGGGACACAAAGCACCCAAATCTAATTCCTTACAAAGCATATGTGCTGAGTTTGATTCTTTACTTCGAAGAAATCACTTTCGAACACATCCCACGCGAGGAAAATCAACTAGCTGATGCTTTAGCTACCATGTCATCCATGTTCAAAGTCAGGTGGGACAACGAGGCGCCTATGATCACCATCTACAGGCAAGATGAACCATCCTATTGCAATGTGATCAATACCGAAGGAACCGAGGAAAAACCATGGTTCCATGAGGTAAAAAGATATCTCGAAACTCAGGAGTACCCTGAAGGGGCATCCATTAATGACAGAAAGTTTCTAAGGAGATTTGCTGCCAAATTCTTTCTAAGCAATGGAACCCTATACAAACGCAATCATGACTCGACTTTACTTCGCTGTGTAAACAAGAAGGAAGCAGAACAGATCATGGAAGAAATACACAATGGTGCCTTTGGTACTCATTCCAGTGGACATACAATGGCTAAAAAAAATCCTTAGAGCAGGTTATTACTGGTCTACCATGGAAACAGACTGCCATCATCACTCCCGAACATGTCACAAGTGCCAGATATACGCTGACAAAGTACATGTACCTCCAGTTCCATTAAGCGTCCTGACGGCTCCTTGGCCTTTTGCAATGTGGGGTATTGATATGATTGGAGAAATCAAACCTACTGCCTCCAACGGACATCGCTTTATCCTGGTCGCTATTGACTACTTCACAAAGTGGGTAGAAGCAGCTTCATTTGCTTCTGTCACCAAAAATGTGGTGGCCCGGTTCATCAAATACAATCTCATTTGTCGGTATGGCATCCCTGAACGGATTATCACGGACAATGGCACAAATCTGAACAACAGAATGATTACTGAACTTTGCACACAGTTCAAAATCAAGCATCATAATTCCTCTCCATATCGACCAAAGATGAACGGCGCGGTGGAAGCTGCCAACAAGAACATCAAGAAAATCATACAAAAAATGACAGTAACCTACAAAGACTGGCATGAGATGTTGCCTTTTGCTCTTCATGGTTATCGCACATCTGCGCGTACTTCAACAGGGGCAACTCCATTCTCCTTAGTCTATGGTATGGAGGCAGTTCTTCCAATTGAAATTCAGATTCCTTCCCTAAGGATTATGAAAGAAGCCAATCTAGACGAAGACGATTGGATTCAAACACGGTTGGACCAGATAAACTTGATTGATGAGAAAAGGCTCGCAGCTATTTGTCATGGTCAGCTATACCAAAAGCGCATGATCAAAGCCTTCAACAAAAAAGTCAAAAGTCAAGCATACCAAACTGGTGGCTTGGTTGTCAAACGCATCATCTTACCACAAGGTGATCCCAGAGGCAAATGGACTCCCACCTACGAGGGACCATTCATAATCAAGAAAATATTCTCCGGCGGCGCCATGTTGCTTACCACCATGGATGGCGAGGATTTCCCACACCCTGTGAATGCTGACATAGTCAAAAAATACTTCTCTTAAAAAGAAAAAAAACAGCTCGCTAAGTTGAAAACCTGAAAGGGCAACTTAGGCAAAAATGAGCGTCTCGGTGGATTGAAAACCCGAAAGGGCGGTCCAGGCAAAAATTAGAGACTAAACAAAAAATCCCGGTAGGCTGAAAACCTGAAAGGGCGGCCTAGGCAAAAGTTAGGGAATGAAGCATACAACTGTGTTCCGTTCAGCTGCCTACTCACCATCAAGATTCAACACCTCAAAGACACCGATCAGTCTAATCACTTTCTTCCAACAAGTGAGGGATGAGATGCTCGAAGACAGATTGACAATAGCAGAGTTGAAACTTGACTGGATCGTTTTCACATAGCTATTTATCTTCATAAATATTTTCCAAAACTTTCTGACAGTTTCCTACTTCTAGGATTGTTGTCTCCCTGTGCTAACCCGCCTATCATGGCTCTTTTCAATGCAGCTCTTTTCACTTTTTCTGTTTTAAATACGTAAGCGTCCCAATGATAATTTTGAATGAACATATGCATTTGAATATGATTGATGTTTACCAGGAAAAACAGGAATGGCATTCAGAAAATGTCCCAATCATCTGGACATCATTCCATCAGAAGGAAATCACCAAGAGAAACGCATTTCTCAGCAAATTCCTCAAAAAGATTTTCTCTTCAAAAGAAGTCTTATTCCCCAGCAGGGTTGTTCCAGATTACTATCTTCAGAAGGTGTGATCCCCGCGCCCGGACTTGGTCAGATAGTGCATCGGAGGATTATGCATCTTCCTCATTCCCATTTAAAAGGGCATCAGAACTTCCAGTTACCTTTGGTTCCCCAAGCAGTAGTCAAAGATCCTTCAACGGAATACCCGGGTTCTCAAAGAATTTCCCCAGACGAGGGTACTCAAGCAAGACAAAAGATCATCAACGATCACGATACAGTCATGTCCAGCTGACTAGTGGGAATTTATTTTTCCAATTAGAAGCTTGACATTACATTCATACATTCATACATTCACATATTAATACATCATACATCATACATCATGCATCATGCGCATATTCATACACAGCATAACATGCATATTTCTCCGGGAATATCTCACATTTACATGCATCATAAACGTTGCATATCACTAACTTGATTTTTCAGGTAGGCAGATATCTTCAACAAAGATGTTCTCAATCACATGCCGTGTTCACCTGAATTCCATGAACGGTTCTCTCAGATATAATCAAGCCGAAGATTCATTCTGATCACTTACCAACTCAAAAACAAGCATCACAGATCAAAGTCGATACCTCAGACGGTTCCAAAACGATCTAGCATCACAGATCTAAAGCGATACCTCAGACGGTTCCAAAACGATCTAACGTTGCAGATCTAAAGCGATACCTCAGACGGTTCCACAATGATCAACTTCCAAATCGGAAAAACTTTGGACAAGTTCCGTAACGATTATCTTCCAAGACTTAAAGCGGTAACCTTGGACGGTTCCGAAATAGTCAACACAAAGACTTTCAAATCCTTCATCAAGATATAATCAATGGATTCATTCTGATGAACAGACCCTCAACCCATTTACCAGGTGGCATCTGAAAGCCCATCTCAGGTAATGTTTCAATCTGCCAACAACATTTCGCAGACGACATTCAAATGCAACTTCCAACATCTCTTCTGATCAAGGTAAGTGCAAATTTTCAGGGCATCTAAATATTCAATCATCTTCTACCTTCAGATTTCAGACAATCTCTTCAGGTTTAAGAAGATTGAATAGGGGCAACTGTTATACCCCAAAATTTGCCCACATATTTTTCAAGAAAACTCCAATCTGAAAATTAAGGGTCTCATATAATCATGGATTATTTCAACAAATATCCTAACATATGAAACACTTAGTTTTTAGAATTTTTTTGTATACAGTAATTTGGCCTGCAGTTGAATTTATTCTTACGCAAACGCCAAATACTGTTTATTACTTCACACATGCTATTTATTTATTTACAGATAAATAGTACTGACACAATTGGTACAGAGTTAAATCTTTTTGCAGGCGCAGAATCAGGAAACTCAGACTGTACTGGTAACAAGTAGATTATTATTATCTTTTGTTTCCCACTAATTTTTGTATTATATTCCATTATTTGCAAAAATCTTTTCAAATCTCTTTTTTTAAAAATCAAATCTCTCCTTTTTCCAACACTATCATACACTTTCTTTCAAATCTTACTTCCACTCAAATTTTCCTTTTGTACGGAATCACATCATTCCCCAACGTCTCTTTCCTTCTTTCCATTCTATAAATACCTCTCATTTTCTTTCATAAAATCTCACATCAAATTCCAATTCATCTTTCAAATTCCTATCTTCATAATCCATCCTTTCTCTTCTTCCCTGACAAGAATGGCAAAGTGGATAGAGACACTGTTTCTTACAGTCATCACCATTGCTACGGTGATCATGACTTTCTTCTGCCTGCATAGTCCTGAGGAGTGTGGACCTGCAATGGTTATGCTCCCAATCATCTACATGTTATTGTTCATAGCATGGGTTATCAATCGTCATTCTTAAAATTTGCCGTATTTCTTATTTCTTAAATGTACCGTTTATTCGTCGTACTGTTCAATATAGTATGTGATATTTGTACTGTCAGTATTAAATGTTGTACTATTTGTCATAATATTGCTTAATTACTAAGATAATATTTTGTGTGTTTTCTGCCAGTCAAATATTCCTATTTCTGTGCATTAAATGATTTTCAGGGTTATTATCGGTAATTTTGCCTGCATACCGTAAATATTAGTTATTTATTATGTCTGTGTTTTTCTAACAAGTCATGTAAATAAACTTTCATTTTTCACATAAAACAAAAACAAAAAAAACAACAAAAAAGAAAATTAACTTTGACTGTTGATTTTTCACTCTAACTGCTACGTCAATACCTGAACAGTCAGTCGACAGCCAAACTGCTGGCAGTACAATTCTCAGTGTTTTGTACCATCAATCAAATCAATCTTTCACAATTCAAAATTCCAAGATTTTTGTTCTAGAAGTCTTCTGAATATCACGCGATTAGCAGAGACTCAACACTGCACAAAAATCAGGTACGCTTAACTGTCTCCTACACAAACAGTCCCTAATCAGGGTTTTTTCTTGTTTTTACAGGAGCAACAAGTTTTTGAGAGCTCAAATGGATTTCATACACATCCATATATCTCAAAGTACCATCATACAAATTTTCAAACTTCAATTCACTCAGACGCACCGTCAGCAGCTCAAACAGTCAACAGACGACCCGTTTGACCAAAAAAGTCAACAGACAGTCAAAAATGAAATTTTTTGTCAAAGTCCATATTTTGTCAAAGGATTCATCATTTGATCATTGGATGATCATAATTCATCAAGGAAAGATCAAAAACCAACAAAACCCTAAGATTCAAAATTAGGGTTTTTGCCTGAAAAGTCAACTCAACTTTGACTGATCATAACTCTCTCATCCTTCATCCAAAAAATTCAAACCAAAGGTTGTTTTGAATGAAATTCAATTATCTTTCAAATGCCATTGATCCCATGGTCATTGGATTCACCATTTGAAAAATATGATCAAAGACATTACAGGTCATTTTCAAAGTCAACAAAAAGACACTTTTTTCAAAAGGACACACAAGGAGCTTCAAAAATCATTTTGACATGAGACCAAAGGCATTGGTTAGAGGACTCTTTGAGGTTTCCAAAAAGTGCAAGATCTCCTTCATATGACAAAAATTGAAGGATTTACACCTTGTTGAAGTTGGCTAAATTTTGGGAAAATACATGAAATTAACATTGCTCAAAAATGCATTTTTTCCAAATGGGGCCAAGTTTTCAGCATTCAAACATCATTTCCATGATGATATGGGCCTCCCACGACCAAGACTAAGCCCACACCTTTTTTATCCATTTTTTGATTGATTTTATCTTACTTTAAGATTAAAATTAAAAGGAAAATGCATGGATAAATGGTAGCTTACAATCCAAGCATGACTCACTCAAAGAACCTTCAATTTTCTGCAGAGGATTGGTGCACAAGGCAAGAGCATTGAATGGAGTCAAGACTTGGTCAAAAATTCAAGGTTTTTAATATTTAAAAACCAAGTTTTCAACAAAGGCAACTAGCTGCAAGTTAGCTTCAATTCTAAGCACACATAGCTTATAAATAAGCTATCTCACTTCAGTAATAAGGGGACTGAGATAGAGAGCAAAAACTCTTGCTTGTAACACACTTGTACTCTCTCAAAATATTCAAAGAATTTTGAAATTCGAATTCCAAATTTAAGTCACTTTCCATTAAAACTAAACACTCAAACACGTTCCTTGAGCTTCACTGAACATATCCAGATCATTTGCAAGCTCTGAAACTCCTTGAATCGAACGCTACAGGTCTCGATTCATCCAAACTAAAACTGACTCGTGTCTCATAACCTAAGCATATCTAACACGATGTAGACATATATTTGCACTAGGTGTGGTGTGTAGATCATTTCTAGAGCTTTAATTGAGTTTTAGATGCTTACACACGAAGATACCATTTTAGGGTTCTTAAGCTAAAATTTGGGATCCTCTGATTTAGGCCAAATTAGGAGAAACCAATGACATATTTGAACTCAGGGGACGATTTTAAGCTTAACCATGGTCTCCTAAGTAATTTATATTGCTTGTATGAAATTTTGACATGTGCAGGTCTTGTAGCTACGGACGAAAACCGTCACTAAAGGCTTTACCTACAGTTGCAGAGCCTATAGCAACGGAGAGAGGAAGAAGATGAAGGCGTGGCAGGCTCTGGTTGGCCAGAATGCGCGCGCCAGCTTTTATTCAAATTCTTGGATCCTGTGTTGCGCTGTCTATGCTTTTGTCATGCTCCTCAAAATCTGAGCCCTCTGATTCACTTCCAATCAGATCCAACGTGCCAGATCTCTCACCACACCATGCTCCCTCACAAATTACCACACAGGATCAGTATCCTTTTTATTTTCTATTTTATTTTCTATTTTATTTTAATTTCTTTGTTAAATTAATTAAAAATAGTTTTAAAAATCCAAAAAATACACAAAAAATATTTTTAGACTTCTAAAATAATATATTATTTTCTGAAATAAAAATATTTTATTTTTCTTCAAAATTTCAATATTTTGCATAATTAATTAGTATATATTTATATATTTGCTTTTTAATTATTCTAACCAATCCAAAAAAATCCTAAAAAATTGTTCTTTGTGTTAAATATTGTTTATATATTATAAACTAATTTTGTACATATTTTGAATAATTTTCTTTTTAAGTTTTAATTATTTGTATAATTATTTGCATAATTATGTTTTAATTAACTTAAATCAATTTCAAATCAATTTCCAAAAATTCCAAAAAAATTAGTTTTGTTTTAAAATTAATTAGCAAATATTTTGTACATATTTTAAACTTAATTTCTAGGTTTAAATCTATTTTCATCCTTTTTTCTTCATTTTAATTTAATTAATCATGCATTAGTTATAATTAAAACCAATCATAAAAAAAATCCAAAAACATGCCCATTTATTTTTCTTGCAATTTAAAATTCCTAGATAAATGTATAGGATGTCAAATTCATGTAAATAGGCTAGTTTACATTTCCTGCACAATCGATGTAATAGCGTAGATTTACTTTCCGCACTTTACATTTCCGCATTTTAATTTCCAGCACATATAAACTGCGTGCATGTCAAAGATAAAATTGAACCGTTAGATCACTAACTTCAAAGATAAATATCTGAATCCAATCACAATCACATTTGCACCTCTTCAGGTAATCCTTTTTCACAATCTTTCAAAATCAAAGTCAAAATTCTACTGTTTTGAGTACAAAATCGAACCTTGCTTTTATATCCGGTGAAAGGATAGATTTTTAAAGGAAATAGGATAAAGACCTTACAACTCAGGGTAGACCTCCTAGTTTGCTTGCTCAAATCAAAACAAACAAAATTCTCATACACTGTTGATTTTTCAAAACTTTCAAAAAGACAATACTTTGTATACATCCAAACACGGGTTATTACAAAGTTAACGTTCTTTTCAAAATATCTTTCGAAAGATAAACAAGCATTTTGTATACATCCACACACGGATCATTACAAAATTCAATTTACAAAGGTATTTGAAACCACATATGAGCAATTTCAGAGCAATTGAAAAGTGATCGAAAAACAAGTGAGCTAAGCAAACTTAAGAGCCCATGGATAACCATGGATACAAAGGGTGCTAACACCTTCCCTTTGTATAACCTACCCCCTTACCCAGAATTTCTTAAAGGTCTTTTTTCTGTTTCTTTTATAAACCTTTCCTTAATTGGATAAAATAAAAGGTCGGTGGCGACTCTGTGAATTTTCAAAAATGCGAAAGCATTAAGCGACAAAAAAGAGTCAGTTCACGTATCTCTACAGATCAGAGGTATGGCCCGGTATTAAAAAAAATCGGAGGTCCACATCCCCGATCCAACTATATCTATTAGTCGCATTGACGAGAAATAAATTTAATCAAATTAATTGATTTATTAATGCTAATTTAATCAATTCTTTATTAATTCTCTCCTCGACCCGACTAAATCTATTAGTCGCAATGACGAGAGATAAAAGAATAAAAAAATGAAATTTAATTACAAAATTAAAATACATTTCATTTGCTGCCCGCGACGATCAAATCTATTGGTCAGAGTAACCAGCGATACACAATTCAAATCATCGCAACTAACAGTGACATATTAAATCAGGGTTGTACGCCCAAACATTCAAAACACACTAAACCACGACACTACGGATTTTCATCTCTTCAATACTGCGATTTTCAAATCTATGATAAGGTAATTCAAAATACCTTCGAACTACGCATTTCAAAACTACAATAGGCCATTCAAAAAGCCTTCAAACACCTCCATAATCAATTCTAAGGCGTACAACCCTGTGCCCGAACTACGTTGACTCTGATTCTCCCTAAGGAGATACGTAGGCACTTGGTAACAAGGCGAGTCCCCTTCCCCAAAATCTCATTCACCATTTTCATTTCTTTAGCTATTAAATCCTAATATTTTAGCCATAAAACTGTTACCTTAGATTCAAAGCCATAGGAAAGGGTTGAGGGTGCCTAACACCTTCCCTCGACCTGATTATAATAATCTTACCCCGATCTCTTAACTGCGTAGGGTTTCCTATTCGCCCTGGTAGAATAGGTGGCGACTCTAAATCTTTCTTTTTAGGGCAGGTTTCTACAGCTAGCGACTCTGCTGGGGATAACATGGTGAATTATTATGCTCCTTTAGGTTTTGGCAGAGTTTAGGTTTTGGCGAATTATTTAGGGTTTTGGCGAATTTTTTTAGGGTTTGGCTCACTCGCTAAAATTAGGGTTTTGGATTAGGGTTTATGGTTTCTATAAATATTTAAATTGTTTAATTTTATTTATTTATTTATTAACAATTTAATTTGTTTAAAGCAATTTTAATTAAATATTTGATTATTTGAATATTTGTTATTTTTATTGCATTTTTGGGTTGTATATAAATTGCCATTAAACCTAGGCGTGGGAATTATATTTAAGACTAGAGGGGAATTACATCGCCTACGTGTCTTATTATAATTCCACTCAGAGTGGGTTGAATATCCGGAAAGGTCTGATACGAGGCTCGACCTTGTTGAGGGCTGGACTTGGTATTTAGCTGATCTCTCTGGGAACCTACCCCTAAAACTCGAACCTCATGGACAAATGAGTTATTCTAAAATCCAAAGAGACAAAAAGTCTCGGCGGCTACGAACGACCCCATGAGACCTTCTAGAACATACCAATGGGAAGGGTAGGCACCCTAAGCCGTTAAGTCGAACCTATAAACCTAGGGCTTATGTGCTTACGTGCTTATTATATATGTGCAATTTATATACTGCGAATGCCTTGCATTCTAATTTTTGTAGGTATTCCTACGCGTTCCCTGGCCTACAGGAACTCTATTTCTAAGACCATGTCCTTCCCACGAAGGACACCTTCATTTATGCACGTTGATTGGCCTCCCGATGGCCATGAGACTTAGTGACTGTCGTGAACGGTTACTCCGCGCCTGCATCTACGCACTCCCTAGCCTGTAGGGAGTTTCCTTTTATATCTTTGTATTTTTACAACTAGATGTCCTTCCCATGAAGGACATCTTCGTTTACGCACGTCAATTGGCCTCTCGATGGCCACGCGATCTAGTGACTGTCTTAAACGGTCACCATGTGCTTACAACTACACATTCCCTGGCCTATAGGGGATTCTGTTTCTTAAAATCGCGTCCTTCCCATTGAGGACATCTTTATTAACGCACGTCGATTGGCCTCTCGATGGCCATGAGATCTAGTGACTGTCTCGAACGGTCACCCCGTGCTTGCTCCTACGAACTCCCTAACCTGTAGGGATTTTATTTTATGTCTATGTGTCTTTACAACTACGCATCCTTCCCCTGAAGGACACCCTCATTAGCATACATCAATTGGCCTCTCGATGGCCATGCGATTCAGTGATTGTCTTGAACGGTCTCCTCGTGCTTATTCCCGCGCACCCTCTAACTTGTAGGGTTTGGAACTCCATTTATACATCTTTCGTCTCTGGCTTGTAGGGATTTCATTTCATCCGATATCGTCCTTATATAGGTTGTGTTCCGCATAGAGAACCTTCCCACGAGGGACAACTTCATGGGTACACGTTGATTGGCCTCTCGATGGCCATGAGACTTGGTAACTGTCTTGAATGGTCACCAACCGCTACCTTCTACATACTCCCTAATCTAAGGGATTTCCATTGTCGCATCGTAACATCTATCTTTCAAGGATTTCACTAGGGTCTAATGTCGCCTCTAAGGCTATCCCTAGGACTAAATGTCGCACGTCTGCATTGCATATAAAGAGTTATAATACAAGGAGTCTCTCGCATATGTATGCATTTGCATTTTCATGCATTCATACATTTACATTCGCATCTTCGTCCGCATCCACCCGTTCCGTGCTAGCCGACTTCTCGAGACCAAAGAGGATCATAAACTATGGAGAAAGGAGGAATGAGCCTTACTAAGAAAAAAGAGGATGCCTTTTGCCATGCCAGTTACATGTCCATGCCTTTTCATAACAGGATTGTAAATCCAATAAAGGTTGTCATCGAGCAAGGATTATTTCAACAAAGAAGTTCTCTCATAGATACACTCAAGGGGTATCTAGTCATAAAGGGGTTCATCTTAGAACATAGCAAAAACTTACAAGGAAGCTCTACGATAACTAAGGGGTAAGGATTAGTCCAACTGGGGCAAAATCCTGAACAAAGATGCATAACTACGATGGAGAGAAGGCGACGTGTGTTAACTCCACACCAATGGGCAAAAGGGTCATAGGTTCTCTCTATCAATCTACAAACTCTGAAGTTTTCAATGGTGTGATACTATCCTTAGGAAAAGCAAAAGAGGTTCAGTCAAAGGAAACTCATGAAGTTCCGATACGACGAAAACCCACCGTTAACAATTTATTTCCGACAGGTTTGACATGCCCGAGGAGAATTCGAGATTACCCTTCTACCCCTGCTAGTCTAGGAACTAAGGAGTAAAACAAGGTCGACGGATTTACAAAGGAGATTGTCCCTAAGATTAATAGGTGTTTATCATGTCAAAATTTCAATCTCTACGATCGCTAAGTGTTACTCAAGATAAAAAGTTGTACCTTCGGATTAGCAATTCTAATGGGATGACCATGCAGGTTTTGGAGTCAATTCATTTCGCTCACTATGACGACTTTCCAGGTTTTAGGATTATTAACAAACTTAAGGGATAATGACGAATACAAATAACTAAATATCACTAAACATATGCTTTCAAGGTTAGACCGAACCGACGATGTACATGCATTGTTTCAATACCTAAACAGTGGAGACATAAGGATGTTAATCCCTCGTCACCCCCTCGAGCCAGGAGTTGGAGTTTGTTTCTACTTTTCAAATAAACCTTGATTTTAACCAGGGGCAGGGTAGATTTCAATTAATTCAATGGCGTGTTTTGGTTGACAAGAGAATCAATCAATGAAGCAAAGGTTCAAGCATAAGGATCAAGCAAAGCAAAGGTTCAAGCATATCTTCTTCCTCGCATTCATCCAAGAATGAGGGAGCAATGGAGACAACATCTTCTTCCTCAGATATATCATTCAAGATCGAAGAAGTATCAAAGTCGAAGCTTACAAATCAAAGTCAACATAGCAGTCACAACAGTCAATATCCAAAGGAGCATTCACAAAAAGAAAGAGGAGAAAAGCGCCCGCTAAGTCAAAATGGAAAACAAAATGACTTAGGCAAAAAAAAATTAGGGCATCCCGATGGATCAAACTCAAAAGAATTGTTCCATGCAAAAATAAGGGATAAAAACAAAGGCGAAATACAAAGGATAATCTTGTGACTGCTAAACCACCAAAGCTTCACATCAATGCTTGGATCTCCACAACATTTTTCATCGGTGCTTGGGTCTCTACTAAGGCTTTTGCTCAACATCAGAACTGAAACGATTCTCTTGCAAACAAAGCATAATCATTGGATTAGGCGAATTCTTAGGATTTGGAGAACATCAAGGAGAAAGGGGTTTGGTTAAATAAATTTTGAGCCTTATATCCACTGTTTCTTAAAACCGTGAACCAGGCCAAGTTACAACATTCAAAAGTCCTAATTGAGGCAAGGTTAACTATGAAAGCATATTAAGCAGGATTTTGTTATACTGACTCCTAAAGTTTATTAAAACTATTTCTAACCACTACGCTTCCTCAAGCATTCACTTCTAATCATCCAGTCCTAATTCATAACGGACTTTGATTCCAAAACTTGCATACGCATTGCATTGGAGTTACTTCTCAAAGGGTACAACGTCATCTACGAATATACACTTAGCATCGAGGAGATCTCAAAATTGGTTAATTAAAGGCGATCACTTCTAATAAAGACTCTGGAATTGAGGAACCACATCTAGGGGGTTCTCCTAAACAGGGGCAAAATTTCAAGGATCACAGGGGCATACAATCAAACATCCTATTAACCAGAGGCATTCTTCCTGAGGTTCAGTCGACTTGGGGCACATCTCGAAGCAATAAACAGAGGCATGTCAAACATGGGAAGAACTCAACTTCAAAAGGATAGAACACTATGGATAGTCCTCCGTATCCTGGAAATCAAGGGCATACCCTTCAATCTAAACGTCGAAACATACGACAAGGTTATTTCTCGGGGCACTCCCTTCATGGCTTGGAGATCATAGGCATCCTTTTCACTAAACAGTGGGGCATTGGATATCAAATCCATAAGGTGAACAATTCAAAAGGTTAAAGGCGTGGAGAACCTCGAAAGGTTAAAGGTGTGGAGAACCTCCAAAGGTTAAAGGTGTAGTGAACCTCGAAAAGATTAAAGGTGCGAATTGCAAAAGGTGAAAGACGTAGAGAACTTCAAAATTCAAAAGCGTGGAGTAATTCAAAGGGTCAAACTGGGGAAAGGCGCACATCAAAAGGAAAAGGCGTTCTCACACTTTACAACCTCAAACAAATCTTCCTCCTAACTACAATCTTCAAAATGCAAAAACAGGGATTAGGAAATCGCGCTAACATCCAACAAACCTACAATTCCAGCGAGCTAATACGCTTTGGTTATCAACAACCTATCATCGGAGCATCATGCAAATACATATAAATCATGCATTACATACATTTGTCGATACATTAAACCACACTTTTTCAGGTAGTCTTCTTTAAGACAAATCTTACGATCTATTCTAGGAACCTTTTCAGGTAGTCTTATCTAAGACGAATTGTCTTCCTCTCTAGGAACCTTTTCAGGTAGTCTTCTTTAAGACAAATCTTGCGACCCTTTCTAGGAACCTATTCAGGTAGTCTTCTTTAAGAAATTATTTTTCTAAGAACCTCTCCAGGTAATCTTTTTAAGACGTCTTTTAGCCTTTTCAGGTAGTCTTCTCTAAGACAAATCACACGATCCTTTCTAGGAATCTTTTCAGGTGGTCTTCTTTAAGACAAATTTCATCCTTTTCAGGAACCTCTTCAGGTAGTCTTCTTTAAGACATTTCAGGAACCTCTTCAGGTAGTCTTCATTGAGACATTCCAAGAACCTTTTTAGGAAGCCTTTTTTAAGACATCTTTCAGCCTCTCCAGGTGGTCTTTTTTAAGACAAATTTCTATCCTTGCTAAGAACCTTTTTAGTTAGTCCTTCTTAAAGACATCTTTCAGCCTCTTCAGGTAGTCGCCTTTAAAGACATTCCTCATTCTTTGCTAAGAACTGTTTTAGGTAGTCCTTCTTAAATACATCTTCCAGCCTTTTCAGGTAGTCCTCTTTAAAGACATTCCTCATTCTTTGCTAAGAACCTTTTCAGGTAATCTTCTTTAAGACAAATATTCATATCCATTCCGGAAACCTTTTCAAGTAGTCTTATAGAAGACATTATTTCGTTCCACTCATTACATCAATCAACATATGCATACACATAAGCATTATAAACATTACCAAGCCGGCATAACTGGTGTAGGGGCAAATATGGTTTAAACAAGTTCAATAAGGAGATAAAATCTTGGGATCGACATCAGCATCATCATACTTACATACACATTAGCATATGCATATCATCTATTGCATTCACATATTACAAAAGCCTAGTTTCCAACCCTCGTGTTGTGATTGGTGTATTTTCCGACCCACGTGTCGTGAGTTTCCAACCCTCGTGTTGTGATAGGTGTATTTTCCGACCCACGTGTCGTGAGTTTCCAACTCTCGTGTTATGATAGGTGTATTTTCCGAACCACGTGTCGTGAGTTTCCAACCCTCGTGTTGTGACAGGTGTGTTTTCCGACTCTCGAGTCGTAAGTTTCTAAACATATCGTTTCCTTTCCGACCCTCGAGTCGTGAATATTGGGCATGCTACTTTCTCCGACCCTCGAGTCCTGAGTCTCCAAACAAGTGAATCTTTTCCATGCAGGTAAGTTTGCTAGAACTATAGCAAATAATTCCTATTATACAGGTACGCTTGTCAGAACCATGGCAGGTAAATCCAAATGGTGCAGGTGAACTCGTCCGAACCAGGGCAAGTGATCCAAATGGTGTAGGTGAAATTTGTCCGAGCCAGGGCAAATGATCCAAATGGTGTAGGTGAAATTTGTCTGAGCCAGGGCAAATGATCCAAATGGTGTAGGTGAAATTTGTCCGAACCAGGGCAAATGATCCAAATGGTGTAGGTGAAATTTGTCCGAACCAGGGCAAATGATCCCAATGGGGCAGGAGAAATTTGTCCGAACCAGGGCAAATGATCCAAATGGTGTAGGTGAAATTTGTCCGAATCAAGGCAAATGATCCAAATGGTGTAGGTGAAATTTATCCGAACCAGGGCAAATGATCCAAATGGTGTAGGTGAAACTTGTCCGAACCAGGGCAAATGATCCAAATGGTGCAGGTGAAATTTGTCTGAGCCAGGGCAAATGATCCAAATGGGGCAGGTGAAATTTGTCCGAACAAGGGCAGATGATCCAAATGGTGCAGGTGAGCTTGTCAGAGCTATGACAAGTAATCCTATTGGTGCAGGTGAGCTTGCTAGAGCTATAGCAAGTGATCCTTTTGGGGTTCACAAACTACGGAAACTTACTAGAACTATAGTAAGTGAGGTTCACAAACTATGAAATCTTGCTAGCGCTATAGCAAGCTAACTATCTTCTACACAACAAAACTGCGAGTCGTCGCTATTGATAGTTACGTTTACCCATCATGTTAGTCCCTCGGCAGTGATCAAGGGGTTTTTCAAAGGGTTTCTTCAATGGGGTTTATCACGTTAGTCCCTCAGCAGTGATCTACTTCGAAAAAAAACAAAGGGGTTTACAAAGGGTTTCTTCAAGGGGGTTTATCACGTTAGTCCCTCGGCAGTGATCGAATTCAAAAAAACAAAGGGGTTTTACAAAGGGTTTTACAACAAGATTATCAAAGGGTTCCTCAATTGGGTTTATCACGTTAGTCCCTCGGCAGTGATCTTCACCAAAACATCATCAATAACACACAAAGGTTTTATTTTTCTTTTCCAAAGTTACTAACATACTTCGACTAACATAACTAACAATCATGCATCATTCAACTAACATACCTCATTCATAATGCATATACATATGTTGCTCTCATTTATTTTGAGAAGCTCACCGCATCACACATTACATGCATCATAACATTGCATAAAATTCAGGTTGCCTTTTTAGGCCGTGCTACAATCAAAACACAATGGTTCCTTTCAAAAAGCATCTGCTTCACATTCTAAAAAAGAGGGGTATTTACCTTTGGTGGCATCTGTAAGCCCATCTCCCACAGAACCTTTTCCCAACAAATGCAAATTTTAGGGCATTCTCAGTGTTCAATCATCTTCTACCTTTAGATCACGATAGGCAGACGTGCCTATCCGAATCTTCAGGTTTAAGAAGAGTGAACAGGGGCAGCTGTCATACCCAAAAATTTACCCGATATACTTTACATTTGTCAATTTATTAAGGGCGTTAAAAATTAGGAGCCATAGGGTTTAGTATACCTATTATTAAACTCGATCTCTTATAAAATGCCCTTATAAATTGATTAAAACAAAATGGACGTATGAATAGCAAATACTTAAGATCTAATTTGATATTGGGCCATTTGTTTTATTTTTATTCTCCTCATTTGTTTATTTATTTTATCATTTTTCCATTTCATCAAATAATACTATTATTACTAACTAAGGATTAATTACCTATTATCAATTATTATTAATATTTTGATATTATGGTCATTAAGTTAAATAATTAGGATTATTAGTTTTATTAGGGTCATTAGAATTAATTATAAGGTTTATTAATATTAGTTGGTTTATTATTATTATTATTATTATTATTGATAATTATCATTTATTAATTATTATTGTTTTATTGGATTATTATTTGTAATTAGTATTAGTTGTTATTAGTATTATTATTATTAAATATTATTATCACTAACTATTATTATTATTATTAATTATTATTAGGTTGTTAAAATAAAAATAAATAAAAAAACACCAAAACAAGTTGGTTTATGTTTCATGGAAAAAGGATTGGATTTGCAAAAAAAAACAGCAACATCAAAGCAAATATGGTAATAAATCTCAATCAGCTTTTATCTGATTCAATCAAAAATTAATGGAAAAAAACCTAAATGGATTCCATATATAGAGAGAAGAGAGGGAGGCGCAAGGGAGGGGGGATTGGCGGCCAAAAAGAGGAGAAACCGAGTCAATTCTTAAAAAAAAATCAAGGAAAAGCAAAACTGGTTTTTGGAGAGAGGGACCGATTCAAGGTGTTTTGAGAGTTCATACATGTTCCTGGGATATCATTGAACGTGTTCCATCTATTCTCCAAGGTCGCAGCACCCCGAACACTCGCCTGCACGGTCACGGTTTGGCGTTTCCAAACTTGAATCGATTTGTTTAAATTACGCATGATAAATGAAATTTGATTATACATTCATATTCCTGGTGTTGAAACAAAGCTTCCCGTATGGTTTAATTTCTGTTTAAATGCATGAATCAAAATCCACCGTTGTTAGGTCACCGGAGCTTCGTTTTGGGGCTTTGAATTTCAGGCGGAATTGGCCAAAACGGACGACACCAGTGAATTCAGGGGGTGATTTCCGGTCAATCGGTGTCTTTGGGTTAAATTTACCACTTGTATTTTCAGTTTTGACATTTGCAGGGTTTATGGTGACACTCAGGAAACCGTGGCTAAAACTTTTATAAACTGTGGGCAAAGGTTTTGTCTCTGTGAAGAAGACGAACCTGTAGGCGGGCATTTTGGTTTTGAATCTTTGCATGTTTCGTTTTATCATATAATTTCTTCCGCACGTTATCTTAGCAACTAAAGCGCGTGGTTGGAATGGTGGAGAGGTATTGATGATAACCATGCAAACCTCAGTTCGATACCCAGCGCAGGCCTCTACCATTTATTTTTCATCAAAAACATTATTCATAGATCCCCTACGGTAACGCTAACGCACGCACGTCATACGCCCTCACTTCTCTACCTTAGGATCTCCATCAATCCAGATCCAACGATCCAGAACATGCACATCTATGGTACACAATCAAAAGCCAGCAACACAGGATAACACGCCCAGGTTTTATTATTCTTTTATTTTCTTTTAATATATTATTTGTATAATTACATCTTAATGCTTTTTAAATAGGATTTAATTTTTAAATTAAGTTAATGATATAATAATGAAATTAGGATTAGACTAGGGTTTAGGATTTCCTCCCGATTATATCAATTTAATTTTTTTAATTAGTTTTAACTATTAAATCACAAGAACCCTATTAAAATTACCAATACATTAGGGTTTGCCCAATCCCACTGCCATTTGGTAAAAAACATTAATTCGATTAATTCTTGATTAATATATTTTCTCCCCGATCCAACTATATCTATTAGTCGCATTGACGAGAAATAAATTTAATCAAATTAATTGATTTATTAATGCTAATTTAATCAATTCTTTATTAATTCTCTCCTCGACCCGACTAAATCTATTAGTCGCAATGACGAGAGATAAAAGAATAAAAAAATGAAATTTAATTACAAAA
Source organism: Vicia villosa (assembly GCF_029867415.1). NCBI lineage: Eukaryota > Viridiplantae > Streptophyta > Magnoliopsida > Fabales > Fabaceae > Vicia > Vicia villosa. The sequence continues at coordinate 162,559 of NW_026705365.1, forward strand.
TTAAAATACATTTCATTTGCTGCCCGCGACAATCAAATCTATTGGTCAGAGTAACCAGCGTACACAATTCAAATCATCGCAACTAACGGTGACATATTAAATCAGGGTTGTACGCCCAAACATTCAAAACACACTAAACCACGACACTACGGATTTTCATCTCTTCAATACTACGATTTTCAAATCTACGATAAGGTAATTCAAAATACCTTCGAACTTCGCAATTCAAAACTACGATAGGCCATTCAAAAAGCCTTCAAACACCTCCATAATCAATTCTAAGGCGTAGAACCCTGTGCCCGAACTACGTTGACTCCGATTCTCCCTAAGGAGATACGTAGGCACTTGGTAACAAGGCGAGTCCCCTTCCCCAAAATCTCATTCACCCTTTTTATTTCTTTAGCTATTAAATTCTAATATTTTAGCCATAAAACTGTTACCTTAGATTCAAAGCCATAGGAAAGGGTTGAGGGTGCCTAACACCTTCCCTCGACCTGATTATAATAATCTTACCCCGGTCTCTTAACTGCGTAGGGTTTCCTATTCGCCCTGGTAGAATAGGTGGCGACTCTAAATCTTTATTTTTAGGGCAGGTTGCTACAGCTAGCGACTCTGCTGGGGATAACATGGTGAATTATTATGCTCCTTTAGGTTTTGGCGAATTATTTAGGGTTTTGGCGAATTTTTTTAGGGTTTGGCTCACTCGCCAAAATTAGGGTTTTGGATTAGGGTTTATGGTTTCTATAAATATTTAAATTGTTTAATTTTATTTATTTATTTATTTACAATTTAATTTGTTTATAGCAATTTTAATTAAATATTTGATTATTTGAATATTTGTTATTTTTATTGCATTTTTGGGTTGTATATAAATTTCCGTTAAACCTAAGCGTGGGAATTATATTTAAGACCAGAGGGGAATTACATCGCCTACGAGTCTTATTATAATTCCACTCAGAGTGGGTTGAATATCCGTAAAGGTCTGATACGAGGCTCGATCTTGTTGAGGGCTGGACTTGGTATTTAGCTGATCTCTCTGGGAACCTACCCCTAAAACTCGAACCTCATGGACAAATGAGTTATTCTAAAATCCAAAGAGACAAAAAGTATCGGCGGCTACGAACGACCCCATGAGACCTTCTAGAACATACCAATGGGAAGGGTAGGCACTCTAAGCCGTTACGTCGAACCTATGAACCTAGGGCTTATGTGCTTACGTGCTTATTATATATGTGCAATTTATATACTGCGAATTCCTTGCATTCTAATTTTTGCAGGTATTCCTACGCGTTCCCTGGCCTACAGGAACTCTATTTCTAAGACCATGTCCTTCCCACGAAGGACACCTTCATTTATGCACGTTGATTGGCCTCTCGATGGCCATGAGACTTAGTGACTGTCGTGAACGGTTACTCCGCGCCTGCATCTACGCACTCCCTAGCCTGTAGGGAGTTTCCTTTTATATCGTTGTATTTTTACAACTAGGTGTCCTTCCCACGAAGGACATCTTCGTTTACGCACGTCAATTGGCCTCTCGATGGCCACGCGATCTAGTGACTGTCTTGAACGGTCACCATGTGCTTACAACTACGCATTCCCTGGCCTATAGGGGATTCTGTTTCTTAAAATCGCGTCCTTCCCATGGAGGACATCTTTATTAACGCACGTCGATTGGCCTCTCGATGGCCATGAGATCCAGTGACTGTCTCGAACGGTCACCCCGTGCTTGCTCCTACGAACTCCCTAGCCTGTAAGGATTTTCTTTTATGTCTATGTGTCTTTACAACTATGCGTCCTTCCCCTGAAGGACACCCTCATTAGCATACGTCAATTGGCCTCTCAATGGCCATGCGATTCAGTGACTGTCTTGAACGGTCTCCTCGTGCTTATTCTCGGGCACCCTCTAACTTGTAGGGTTTGGAACTCCATTTATACATCTTTCGTCCCTGGCTTGTAGGGATTTCATTGCATCCAATATCGTCCTTATATAGGTTGTGTTCCGCATAGAGAACCTTCCCACGAGGGACAACTTCATGGGTACACGTTGATTGGCCTCTCGATGGCCAAGAGACTTGGTAACTGTCTTGAATGGTCACCAACCGCTACCTTCTACATACTCCCTAATCTAAGGGATTTCCATTGTCGTGTCGTAACATCTATCTTTTAAGGATTTCACTAGGGTCTAATGTCGCAAAGACTATCCCTAGGACTAAATGTTGCACGTCTGCATTGCATATAAAGAGTTATAATACAAGGAGTCTCTCGCATACGTATGCATTTGCATTTTCATGCATTCATACATTTACATTCGCATCTTCGTCCGCATCCACCCGTTCCGTGCTAGCCGATTTCTCGAGACCAAAGAGGATCATAAACTATGGAGAAAGGAGGAATGAGCCTTACTAAGAAAAAAGAGGATGCCTTTCGCCATGCCAGTTACATGTCCATGCCTTTTCATAACAGGATTGTAAATCCAATAAAGGTTGTCATCGAGCAAGGATTAGTTCAACAAAGAAGTTCTCTCATAGATACACTCAAGGGCTATCTAGTCATAAAGAGGTTCATCTTAGAACATAGAAAAAACTTACAAGGAAGCTCTACGATAACTAAGGGGCAAGGATTAGTCCAACTGGGGCAAAATCCTGAACAAAGATGCATAACTACGATGGAGAGAAGGCGACGTGTGTTAACTCCACACCAAGGGGCAAAAGGGTCATAGGTTCTCTCTATTAATCTACAAACTCTGAAGTTTGCAATGGTGTGATACTATCCTTAGGAAAAGCAAAAGAGGTTTATTCAAAGGAAACTCATGAAGTTCCGATACGACGAAAACCCACTGCTAACAATTTATTCCCGACAGGTTTGACGTGCCCGAGGAGAATTTGACATTACCCTTTTACCCCTGCTAGTCTAGGAACTAAGGAGTAAAACAAGGTCGACGGATTTACAAAGGAGATTGTCCCTAAGATTAATAGGTGTTTATCATGTCAAAATTTCAATCTCTACGATCGCTAAGTGTTACTCAAGATAAAAAGTTGTACCTTCGGATTAGCAATTCTAATGGGATGACCATGCAGGTTTTGGAGTCAATTCATTTCGCTCACTATGACGACTTTCCAGGTTTTAGGATTATTAACAAACTTAAGGGATAATGACGAATACAAATAACTAAATCTCACTAAACATATGCTTTCAAGGTAAGACCGAACCGACGATGTACAGGCATTGTTTCAATACCTAAACAGTGGAGACATAAGGATGTTAATCCCTCGTCACCCCCTCGAGCCAGGAGTTGGAGTTTGTTTCTACTTTTCAAATAAACCTTGATTTTAACCAGGGGCAGGGTAGATTTCAATTAATTCAATGGCGTGTTTTGGTTGACAAGAGAATCAATCAATGAAGCAAAGGTTCAAGCATAAGGATCAAGCAAAGAAAAGGTTCAAGCATATCTTCTTCCTCGCGTTCATCCAAGAATGAGGGAGCAATGGAGACAACATCTTCTTCCTCAGATATATCATTCAAGATCGAAGAAGTATCAAAGTCGAAGCTTACAAATCAAAGTCAACATAGCAGTCACAACAGTCAATATCCAAAGGAGCATTCACAAAAAAAAAAGAGGAGAAAAGCGCCCACTAAGTCAAAATGGAAAACAAAATGACTTAGGCAAAAAAAAATAGGGCATCCCGATGGATCAAACTCAAAAGAATTGGTCCATGCAAAAATAAGGGATAAAAACAAAGGCGAAATACATAGGATAATCTTGTGACTGCTAAACCACCAAAGCTTCACATCAATGCTTGGATCTCCACAGCATTTTTCATCGGTGCTTGGGTCTCTACTGAGGCTTCTGCTCAACATCAGAACTGAAACGATTCTCTTGCAAACAAAGCATAATCATTGGATTAGGAGAATTATTAGGATTTGGAGAACATCAAGGAGAAAGGGGTTGGGTTAAATAAATTTTGAGCCTTATATCCACTGTTTCTTAAAACCGTGAACCAGGCCAAGTTACAACATTCAAAAGTCCTAATTGAGGCAAGGTTAACTATGAAAGCATATTAAGCAGGATTTTGCTATACTGACTCCTAAAGTTTATTAAAACTATTTCTAACCACTACGCTTCCTCAAGCATTCACTTCTAATCATCCAGTCCTAATTCATAACGGACTTTGATTCCAAAACTTGCATACGCATTGCATTGGAGTTACTTCTCAAAGGGTACAACGTCATCTACGAATATACACTTAGTATCGAGGAGATCTCAAAATTGGTTAATTAAAGGAGATCACTTCTAATAAAGACTCTGGAATTGAGGAACCACATCTAGGGGGTTCTCCTAAACAGGGGCAAAATTTCAAGGATCACAGGGGCATACAATCAAACATCCTATTAACCAGAGGCATTCTTCCTGAGGTTCAGTCGACTTGGGGCACATCTCGAAGCAATAAACAGAGGCATGTCAAACATGGGAAGAACTCAACTTCAAAAGGATAGAACACTATGGATAGTCCTCCGTATCCTGGAAATCAAGGGCATACCCTTCAATCTAAACGTCGAAACATACGACAAGGTTATTTCTCGGGGCACTCCCTTCATGGCTTGGAGATCATAGGCATCCTTTTCACTAAATAGTGGGGCATTGGATATCAAATCCATAAGGTGAACAATTCAAAAGGTTAAAGGCGTGGAGAACCTCGAAAGGTTAAAGGTGTGGAGAACCTCCAAAGGTTAAAGGTGTAGTGAACCTCGAAAAGATTAAAGGTGCGAATTGCAAAAGGTGAAAGACGTAGAGAACTTCAAAATTCAAAAGCGTGGAGTAATTCAAAGGGTCAAACTGGGGCAAGGCGCACATCAAAAGGAAAAGGCGTTCTCACACTTTACAACCTCAAACAAATCTTCCTCCTAACTACAATCTTCAAAATGCAAAAACAGGGATTAGGAAATCGCGTTAACATCCAACAAACCTACAATTCCAGCGAGCTAATACACTTTGGTTATCAACAACCTATCATCGGAGCATCATGCAAATACATATAAATCATGCATTACATACATTTGTCGATACATTAAACCACACTTTTTCAGGTAGTCTTCTTTAAGACAAATCTTACAATCTTTTCTAGGAACCTTTTCAGGTAGTCTTATCTAAGACGAATTGTCTTCCTCTCTAGGAACCTTTTCAGGTAGTCTTCTTTAAGACAAATCTTGCGACCCTTTCAAGGAACCTATTCACGCAATCTTCTTTAAGAAATTATTTTTCTAAGAACCTCTCCAGGTAATCTTTTTAAGACGTCTTTTAGCCTTTTCAGGTAGTCTTCTCTAAGACAAATCACACGATCCTTTCTAGGAATCTTATCAGGTGGTCTTCTTTAAGACAAATTTCATCCTTTTCAGGAACCTCTTCAGGTAGTATTCTTTAAGACATTTCAGGAACCTCTTCAGGTAGTATTCATTGAGACATTCCAAGAACCTTTTTAGGAAGCCTTTTTTAAGACATCTTTCAGCCTCTCCAGGTGGTCTTCTTTAAGACAAATTTCTATCCTTGCTAAGAACCTTTTTAGGTAGTCCTTCTTAAAGACATCTTTCAGCCTCTTCAGGTAGTCGTCTTTAAAGACATTCCTCATTCTTTGCTAAGAACCTTTTTAGGTAGTCCTTTTTAAATACATCTTTCAGCCTTTTCAGGTAGTCCTCTTTAAAGACATTCCTCATTCTTTGCTAAGAACCTTTTCAGGTAATCTTCTTTAAGACAAATATTCATATCCATTCCGGAAACCTTTTCAGGTAGTCTTATAGAAGACATTATTTCGTTCCACTCATTACATCAATCAACATATGCATACACATAAGCATTATAAACATTACCAAGCCGGCATAATGTTAGAACAAGATTTGTTCTGATCAATATTCTTAGTTTTGATGATAACAAGGATATGAATTTTGTAAGAGATAATGTGGTACTCTAATACATTGCAATTTCCCTTTCAGGAAATATATAAAGAGTATGCACAAATCAGCGCTCAGAAGCTCTGTCTCAGAAGGTTCAGCATGCAACATCAGAACATGGTCTGGGAAGACATCAGAAGATGGTCAAGGCAGAATCAGAACATGGGTCTATGGAAGCATCAGAAGAACTTGAGTTCAGAAGCAGAAGCACTGAAGTTCTCATGGTATCACGCTCAAAAGCACTTCAAGGTCAGAAGACAAGAAGATGCTATGCACCAAGCTGTTTGACTCTGATGATATTCAAACGTTGTATTCACAAACATCAGATCAAAAGCAAGTACAAGTGGCAGGTTATGCTGACTGACAAAAGGAACGTTAGAAGCTATTAAAGGCAACGTCAGTAGACACAGCGTAAACAAGGCTCGAGGTAGTTAACAAAAGCGTGAAACATTAAATGCAATGCTGTATGGAATACGCAAAGCATTAAATGCTCCCAACGGTCATCATCTCAAGTGCCTATAAATATGAAGTTCTGATGAGAAGCAAGGTTACCAATTCTGAACGAACTTATTCTGAAAAACTTGCTGAAACGCTGTTCAACTCAAAGCTCAGAAACTTCACCTTCATCAAAGCTCACTACATTGCTGTTGTAATATATTAGTGAGATTAAGCTTAAACATTAAGAGAAATATCTCTGTTGTGATTATAGCTTTTCAGAAGCAATTGTAATACTCTTAGAATTGATTACATTAATTTGTAAGTATCTAGAGTGATCAAGTGTTGATCAGAATACTCTAGGAATTCTTAGCTTGTGTCTAAGCAATTGTAATTAGAGTGATCACGTGGTGGTCAGGATACTCTAAGAAAGTCTTAGCTTGTGTCTAAGCATTTGTTCCTGGAGTGATCAAGTTGTGATCAGGATACTCTAGAAGACTTAGTCGCGGACTAAGTGGAAAACCATTGTAATCTGTTGCGATTAGTGGATTAAATCCTCAGGTGAGGTAAATCACTCCGTGGGGGTGGACTGGAGTAGTTTAGTTAACAACGAACCAGGATAAAAATAACTGTGCAAATTGTTTTTATCGTTCAAGTTTTTAGACTACACTTATTCAAACCCCCCCCCTTTCTAAGTGTTTTTCTATCCTTCAATTGGCATCAGAGCGCCGGTTCTAAGGTGCAAGCACTTAACCGTGTTTAGAAAAGATTCAGGAAGAGAAAAACGCTTCAGTAAAAGATGGCTGGTGAAATTCCAACAAATCCACCTGCATCTACATCTGGCTCTGCTAAGCAAAACAATGGTTATACTAGACCACCAGTATTTGATGGTGAAAACTTTGAATACTGGAAAGATAAACTGGAAAGTTACTTTCTTGGTTTAGATGGTGAACTATGGGATCTTCTGATGGATGGTTACAAACATCCAGTGAAAGCTAGTGGCGTAAGGCTTACAAGGCAAGAAATGAATGATGATCAGAAGAAGCTTTTCAAGAATCATCATAAATGTAGAACTATTTTGTTGAATGCTATCTCTCATGCTGAGTATGAGAAGATATCTAACAGGGAAACGGCCTATGATATATATGAGTCATTGAAAATGACCCATGAGGGAAATGCTCAAGTCAAGGAGACTAAAGCTCTTGCTCTAATCCAGAAATATGAAGCCTTCAAGATGGAGGATGATGAAAACATTGAGAAGATGTTCTCAAGATTTCAAACGCTAACTGCTGGATTAAGAGTTCTGGATAAAGGCTACACCAAGGCTGATCATGTAAAGAATATTATCAGAAGCTTACCCAGAAGATGGGGTCCAATGGTAACAGCATTCAAGATTGCAAAGAATCTGAATGAAGTTTCTTTGGAAGAGCTTATCAGTGCCTTGAGAAGCCATGAAATAGAGCTGGATGCAAACGAGCCTCAAAAGAAAGGTAAGTCTATTGCATTAAAATCTAATGTTAAAAAATGCACTAACGCTTTTCAGGCTAGAGAAGAAGATCCTGAAGAATCAAAATCTGAAGAAGAAGATGAACTGTCCATGATCTCCAGAAGGGTAAACCAACTCTGGAAGAGCAAGCAAAGGAAGTTCAAAGGCTTCAGAAGTTCAAAGAGATTTGAACGAGGAGAATCTTCTGGTGACAGAAGATCTGACAAGAAGAAGGATGTCTGCTATGAGTGCAATAAGCCTGGACATTACAAGAACGAGTGTCCAAAACTTCAGAAGGAGAATCCCAAGAAGAAGTTTCATAAGAAGAAAGGTCTTATGGCAACATGGGATGATTCTGAATCAGAATCAGAATCAGACTCTGAAGGAGAGCAAGCCAACTTCGCGCTGATGGCTACAGAAGATGATGGATCAGAATCTACATCAGAATCAGATTCTGAAGAGGTATTTTTTGAACTATCTAGAGAAGAGTTAGTTTCCAGTTTAACAGAACTTCTGGAACTCAAGGCTCATCTTAGCATCAAATACAAAAAGCTGAAGAAGCAGTTTGAATTTGAAACTAAGAAGCTAGAAGTGGAAAATTCTGAACTGAAGGAAAAAGTTTTAAATCTATCCAAAGATAGTGGATCTCCTTCTGAAACGGAAAAATCCATTCCTAGCATGAATCATATTCTGAAAGAATATGACTCGAGCTTCAGAAAGTTCTTATCTAGAAGTATTGGCAGAAGTCATCTTGCTTCTATGATATATGGTGTTTCTGGAAACAGAAGGTTTGGCTTTGGCTATGAGGGTGATACCTCACATAAATTTGAACCTATTGATGATCTGAAGATCACATACAAGCCATTGTATGATCAGTTCAAATATGGCCATGCACATGATATTAGGCTCACTTCACATGCATAGAGTTTTAACACTGTTCACACCAAGAAGCATGTGACACATCCTAAGAAATATCATGCTGACAAACCTAAAGAATATCATGTTGTTCCTCCTGTTAAATATTATGCTAAACCCAAGTTCAATCAGAACTTGAGGAGAACTAACAAGAAAGGACCCAAGAAATTGTGGGTACCTAAGGAGAAGATAATTTCTGTTGCAGATATCCTTGGCGGCAAAGAGGAAAAAAAGCAAAACGTCATGGTACCTGGACTCTGGGTGCTCGCGACACATGACGGGAAGAAGGTCTACATTCCAAGACCCGATGCTTAAGCCAGGTGGAGAAGTCAAGTTTGGAGGAGATCAGAAGGGCAAAATCATTGGCTCTGGAACCATAAGTCTTGGTAACTCTCCTTCCATAACTAATGTACTTCTTGTAGAAGGATTAACGCATAACTTATTGTCCATAAGTCAATTAAGTGACAATGGTTATGATATAATCTTCAATCAAAAGTCTTGCAAGGCTGTAAGTCAGAAGGATGGCTCAATCCTATTTACAGGCAAGAGGAAGAACAACATTTATAAGATTGATCTTTTTGATCTTGAGAAGCAGAAGGTGACTTGTCTTATGTCTGTTTCTGAGGAGCAATGGGTCTGGCACAGAAGATTAGGACATGCTAGTTTGAGAAAGATTTCTCAAATTAACAAACTAAATCTGGTCAGAGGACTCCCAAATCTGAAATACAAATCAGATGCTCTTTGTGAAGCATGTCAGAAGGGCAAGTTCTCCAAACCTGCATTCAAGTCTAAGAATGTTGTGTCTACCTCAAGGCCGTTAGAACTCTTGCACATTGATATGTTTGGCCCATTCAAAACAGCATCTGTCAGAGGGAAGAAATATGGATTAGTCATCGTAGATGATTATAGCCGCTGGACATGGGTAAAGTTCTTATAACAAAAGGATCAGTCTCATTCAGTGTTCTTTGAATTCTGCACTCAGATCCAATCTGAGAAAGAGTGCAAAATCATAAAGGTTAGAAGTGATCATGGTGGTGAATTTGAGAACAGATTCTTTGAGGAGTTCTTCAAAGAAAATGGTATTGCCCATGATTTCTCTTGCCCTAGAACTCTACAGCAAAATGGAGTTGTAGAGCGAAAGAATAGGACTCTACAAGAAATGGCCATAACCATGATCAATGAAACCAATATGGCTAAGCATTTCTGGGCAGAAGCAATAAACACTGCGTGTTATATTCATAATAGAATCTCTATCAGACCTATTCTAAATAAGACTCCTTATGAATTGTGGAAGAACAGAAAGCCCAACATTTCTTATTTCCATCCTTTTGGATGTGTATGTTTTATTCTGAATACTAAAGATCATCTTGGTAAGTTTGATTCTAAAGCACAAAAGTGTTTCCTTCTTGGATATTCTGAACGCTCTAAAGGCTACAGAGTATACAATACAGAAACATTGATTGTAGAAGAATCAATCAATATCAGGTTTGATGATAAGCTTGGTCTTGAAAAACCAAAGCAGTTTGAGAATTTTGCAGATTTTGATATTGATATATCAGAAGCAGTAAAACCAAGAAGCAAAGCTGCAGAAGCTGATAGTCTCAGAAGCAATGGATCAGAAGATCAAGTTGCTGCATCTTTAGAGAATCTCAGGATTTCTGAAGAGCCAACAGTCAGAAGATCACCTAGACTTGCTTTAGCTCATTCAGAAGATGTGATCCTTGGAAAGAAAGATGATCCTATCAGAACAAGATCATTTCTAAAGAATGACAATTAGAAGCAGTGATCAGAATTAGAAGGCGTAAAGCTCTTTCAGAAAAATACAGCTGTCATCTATTTTCGGATGGTGAACGCGTGTCTGTACGGTTAGTAAAAAGCGTGCAGTTGAAAAGAAGCCAATCTAGGTAACTGTGTTAAATCATTTCATTTACCGCGTTCTCTCACCTAACGACATTCATCATTTAATGCCATTGATTTCCTTTGATTTTGTAACTGTTCATTCTCAAAAATTTATTGCATTATTTTTAAATCCGTCTCTATATATTCTTTTCAAATCATATCATTTATCTTTTTCGCTCCCATTCTCTCTTTCTTCTTGCATACTTTCTTTTGAAAACTTCTTAGTCTCTTCTAAAACCCTAACCGAAAACCCAGAATTTATTCATTCTGCTTCAATGGCTGCTTCTTCATCTCAAAATGTTGGTTCATCTGCTCCTCTCCATATTCAAGAAGAAGAAGATCAGCAACTCACTCCGGTCGTTGCGTGCTCCATTCCTAAGGATAAATTAGAAGTTCTATGTGAACTCATGGTTGATTTTGATAACATTGAAGAACACCAATTTCATCTCAAAGATATAATTTTTCAAGGATGGACTTCGTTGTTCGCTGAGTTCTGTGGACCAGTCTACCCAGATCTTGTCAAGGAATTCTGGGTACATGCAGTTGTCGCCCCTAAATCAATCTTGTCTTTCGTCCATGGAAAGTTTGTGGTAGTGACTGAGAACATCCTAAGGATGATGTTTGATCTGAGAAACCCTGAGGGAGCTTTTGAAATCGATCAAAGGGCTAATTGGAAAGATGTTTTATCTACTCTCTACACAGACGTAAATGAAACAAAGAATGTCAAGGACATGAGACACCTGTACAAAATCTGGACCAAGATTCTTCTTGGTTGTTTTTATCACAGGAAAGGGACACATGCTTCTGACTTCGTCAGCAATGAGCAAAAATACATTCTGTATTGCATTGCCACTAAGAAGAAGGTTGATGCTATCTACATTATCTTCAACCATGTGTGGAAAGCTGTGAAGGATTCCAGAAATGCCTTCAGAGAAAAAAGTTGTACCACCATTCCTTTTGGTAGAATTATCACAAATCTTCTGGTTCATTCCAAGATTGTTGAGAACCTGGAAACTGAAGGTACTATCAAAGACCTTGCTGTCACCTCTGGGGCCTGCCTGAATGCTTTCACTTTAAAGAAGATGAAGGTGATTGATACTATTGTCAAAACTCCCCAACCTCTTGCTGGAACAAGAATCAGAAGAGAACCCGTTCTAGCTGAATTTGAAACCTTCTTCAATAGTGAGGTACCAGAAGTCAGAACTAGGTATCTGAAGTCACAAAAAGAGGATAAAAGTCTTAAAGATCAAGAGAAAGGTGCTCCTATTAAAGTAAATCGCAAGAAGGAAGGAAGGACCAAAAGAAAGTTTGATCATCCTTCTGTTAATCAGGTGAAGGTAGTTCAGAAAGTTGCTGCTACCACTGAGAAAGAAGTAGTTCCGGAAGAAATCATTGCGAAGATTGTTAAAGCTGTTTTTGTTGATTTTGAGAAGAATAAGAAGGAAGCTGAGAAGAAGAAGAAGAAGAAGTCAAATAACAATGCTGAGATTGTTGAAGTTGTTGAGAAGGAGAAAACCAGAAAAAGGAAGCTGATAATTCAAGACTCCGATGAAGAAAATGATGTTCAAGAGGCTGTGAATCAGCAGGAAGTTCTGGCGAGGGTCAGAAGGAAAGAGATCTCTATCGGCAAAACAAAGATTGTTGAAGAGCCAAAGAGTAAGAAACAGAAGAAGACTGAGGCTGTGGTCAAAGCTATTCAGAAAGCATCCAAAGGTATATGTTTTTCTGAACCTGATTCTACTCCTGCTGGTATTTCCGAAGTTGCACCAATAGCGGTTGCCCCTATCCCTGAACTAGAAAAAGCCCCATCAGAATCACCTATAAATGTCCATGTTCTTACACCTCCATCTTCTCCTGTAACCATTCCTTCTTCTCCACCCACCATCAATCCTGTTTTGGATATACCACCTCTTCAAACTCTCTTTCCACCTCACTCAAATATCTCCATCTCTCAACCTCCTCCTCATGCCAACTTTGAACACATTCCTTCCACCTCTCAAAACAACCATAGTGGTTCTGATCTTCCAACCTCTGCATCACATGAGAAACTTCTCCGTGACTGCAACTACACTCCAAAGCCTCGTCCTGAAGCTGAACTGGTTGTGTTAGAGTCCGATAATGAAGCAGAATCTTCTTATAGGTTGGATAGAGAACCTCAACCGTATTTCATCCCCAACCCTGCCTTTTCAAAAACCAAAATAAAATCCCGCCTTGTCTACCCTATTGGTGTAATTTTTGAAAAGGTAAAGAGGAATCTCAGAAGTATCTTTGATACCCTCAGAATTGCTGAAAGTTCTGGCCTGAATGACGTCGCTATGAGGAAGTTCTGGAGGATCTTACGCAGAGAATCAGATGCTCTGTTTTTAGAACTTCAGGAAGCCTGTGTAGAAGCTACTCCACGGCCTCGTGGAATTCTGAGAAGTTATGAAGATTTCTGGTTTGCTCGTCTCGGAGGGAGATATACCCTGGAAGAGAAGCAGTTTGTGGATGAATTGGAAGAAGCAAGACTGGCTGCTGCATTGGAAGCTAACCCTTGCAGGGAGATTGTGGTCTGGATACCTCAATATCCTATTCTGCTCGGAGATTTCAAGACTCTCTTTGACTTTCTGAGGGAAAACCCTTCTAAGAAAGACCCAAGCTTGGTCATTCCAGAAGTTGTTGACCCACCAGAAGTTGAAGGTCCTTCTGCCCCTAGGAATCTAGCTGCCATTCTTCAGGCACTTGAGAATGGAGATTTTGAGATTCCAGCTGCAGAATATGAAGATGTTTCTATGCAAGAAGCAGATGTAGAAGATCATGTTGCTGAATCAGTTCCTGTTGAGGAAATCCCTGCAAATGATCTATCAATGGAAGCTACAGATCACAATGCCATCCCGTTGGATAGAAGCTGTGAAGCTTCTTCTGATGAACCTTCCCGTCTTGCAAGGACTCTGGAAGTTCTTCAGAAGAACCAGGATGAGCAAAGCTCAGTCAATGCTGAGTTTAGAGCTTTCATAGAGAAGCAGAATGAGCACAACAATGGGGCTCAAGAGATGCTGGCCAAGATCTTGTCAAGGCTAGGGTCATCTTAGATTGAGTCTTAGTTGTTTTGTTATTGCTTTTGCTGCATTTGTTTTGTGCATCTTCTCTTCCTTATTTTCTTGTACTTCTGTACTTTTGTCTGCTTGAACTTCAATGAAAATTATCTTTTTCTTCCATGTGTTTCTTTTTGTTTTTCATCTGAATCTTTTATGTTTTTGATGTTATGACAAAAAGGGGGAGAAATATGTGATAAATGATTTGATTTGAGCAGTTGCTTTACTAACAGAACTTGCAAAGTTCTATGCTTCAAGTTGTGTTGTTCCAGGAATTGAAGATTCAAGATCAACATAAGAAGCAACAAGATGAATCAAGCTCTTGGATTCTTGAAGCAAGCTGAGTGCTATGAAGCTTCAGAATTAGTAGCAAGAAGGAAGAATGTTCAGATATTCTGATGATAGAATATGATCTGAAACATTATGTTTATTTGTTCTGATACATTCTATATGGCTCTGATACATATTATGTGTTCTGAAACATATTCTATGTTCTGACTCATTCATGCTGACTTTTGTCGTTTAGTTTAGTTCTGTAACATTTCAGGATGTAGAGATGCTCTGATGATGCTCTGGTACATTCAACAATGTTCTGATACAATCTAGCATGAAGTGATGTAAGAAGAAATTCAAGCTCTGAAGCTGTCCAAATGGAAGCAAGAATTAGAAGTTGGGAATGTTCTGAAGATCAAAGAAATTCAAGTTCTGAAGCTGTCCGATGGAACCAAGAATCAGAAGCTAGGAATGTTCTGAAGATCAGAGAAATTCAAGTTCTGAAGCTGTCCGATGGAAGCAGGAATCAGAAGCTGTGAATGTTTTGAAGATCAAAGAAATTCAAGTTCTGAAGCTGTCCGATGGAAGCAGGAATCAGAAGTTATGAATGTTCTGAGGATCTAAAGAAATTCAATGTTCTGAAGCTGTCCTATGGAAGCAAAAATCAGAAGTCATGAATGTTCTGAAGATCAAGCACTGTGAACGTCTCTACTGAAATACTCAGGGAAGCCTTTTATTATTAAAATTCTTCTAGTATTAATTTCAGGGGGAGATTATTCATCTCAGGGGGAGATTGTAAATCTCAGGGGGAGACATATTCACATGCTTATGCTATAGCTGTGTAAATTGTCTTTAGCTGTCTGCTCTTTCTGATCGCAAATTCATATCATTTATATATGTTTTTGTCATCATCAAAAAGGGGGAGATTGTTAGAACAAGATTTGTTCTGATCAATATTCTTAGTTTTGATGATAACAAGGATATGAATTTTGTGAGAGATAATGTGGTACTCTAATACATTGCAATTTCCCTTTCAGGAAATATATAAAGAGTATGCACAAATCAGCGCTCAGAAGCTCTGTCTCAGAAGGTTCAGCATGCAACATCAGAACATGGTCTGGCAAGACATCAGAAGATGGTCAAGGCAGAATCAGAACATGGGTCTATGGAAGCATCAGAAGAACTTGAGTTCAGAAGCAGAAGCACTGAAGTTCTCATGGTATCACTTCAAGGTCAGAAGACAATAAGATGCTATGCACCAAGCTGTTTGACTCTGATGATATTCAAACGTTGTATTCACAAACATCAGATCAGAAGCAAGTACAAGCGGCAGGCTATGCTGACTGACAAAAGGAACGTTAGAAGCTATTAAAGGCAACGTCAGTAGACACAGCGTGAACAAGGCTCGAGGTAGTTGACAAAAGCGTGAAACATTAAATGCAATGCTGTACGGAATACACAAAGCATTAAATGCTCCCAACGGTCATCTTCTCAAGTGCCTATAAATATGAAGTTCTGATGAGAAGCAAGGTTACCAATTCTGAACGAACTTATTCTGAAAAACTTGCTGAAACGCTGTTCAACTCAAAGCTCAGAAACTTCATCTTCATCAAAGCTCACTACATTGCTGTTGTAATATATTAGTGAGATTAAGCTTAAACATTAAGAGAAATATCACTGTTGTGATTATAGCTTTTCAGAAGCAATTGTAATACTCTTAGAATTGATTACATTAATTTGTAAGTAACTAGAGTGATCAAGTGTTGATCAGAATACTCTAGGAAGTCTTAGCTTGTGTCTAAGCAGTTGTAATTAGAGTGATCACGTGGTGGTCAGGATACTCTAAGAAAGTCTTAGCTTGTGTCTAAGCATTTGTTCCTGGAGTGATCAAGTTGTGATAAGGATACTCTAGAAGACTTAGTCGCGGACTAAGTGGAAAACCATTGTAATCTGTTGCGATTAGTGGATTAAATCCTCAGGTGAGGTAAATCACTCCGTGGGGGTGGACTGGAGTAGTTTAGTTAACAACGAACCAGGATAAAAATAACTATGCAAATTGTTTTTATCGTTCAAGTTTTTAGACTACACTTATTCATACCCCCCCTTTCTAAGTGTTTTTCTATCCTTCACATAAGTGGTGTAGGGGCAAATATGGTTTAAACAAGTTCAATAAGGAGATAAAATCTTGGGATCAACATCAGCATCAGCATACGTACATACGCATTAGCATATGCATATTGTGGACCTCCGATTTTTTAATCCCGGGCCATACCTCTGTTCTGTAGAGATACGTGAACTGACTCTTTTTTATCGCTTAATGCTTTCGCATTTTGAAAATTCACAGAGTCGCCACCGACCTTTTATTTTATCCAATTAAGGAAAGGTTTATAAAAGAAACAGAAAAAAGACCTTTAAGAAATTCTGGGTAAGGGGGTAGGTTATACAAAGGGAAGGTGTTAGCACCCTTTGTATCCATGGTTATCCATGGGCTCTTAAGTTTGCTTAGCTCACTTGTTTTTCGATTACTTTTCAATTGCTCTGAAATTGCTCATATGTGGTTTCAAATGCTTTTGTAATTTGAATTTTGTAATGATCCGTGTGTGGATGTATACAAAATGCTTGTTTATCTTTCGAAAGATGTCTTGAAAAGAACGTTAACTTTGTCATAATCCGTGTTTGGATGTATACAAAGTATTGTCTTTTTTGAAAGTTTTGTTTTGAAAAACAACAGTGTATGATAATTTTGTTTGTTTTGATTTGAGCAAGCAAACTAGGAGGTCTACCTTGAGTTGTAAGGTCTTTATCCTATTTCCTTTAAAAATCTATCCTTTCACCGGATATAAACGCAAGGTTCAATTTTGTACTCAAAAACAGTGGAATTTTGACTTTGATTTTGAAAAGAATGAGAAGGGATTACCTTAAAAGGTGCAAGTGTGATTGTGTTTGGATTCAGATATTTTATCTTTGAAGTTAGTGATACACGCAGTTTATATTTGCTGGAAATTAAAATGCGGAAATGTAAAGTGCGGAAAGTAAATCTACGCTATTACATCGATTGTGCGGGAAATGTAAACTAGCCTATTTACATGAATTTGACATCCTATACATTTATCTAGGAATTTAAATTGCAAGAAAAATAAAAGGCATGTTTTTGGATTTTTTATGATTGGTTTTAATTATAATTAATGCATGATTAATTAAATTAAAATGAAGAAAAAAGATGAAAATAGATTTAAACCTAGAAATTAAGTTTAAAATATGTACAAAATATTTGTCAATTAATTTTAAAACAAAACTAATTTTTTTGGAATTTTTGGAATTGATTTGAAATTGATTTAAGTTAATTAAAACATAATTATGCAAATAATTATACAAATAATTAAAACTTAAAGATAAAATTATCCAAAATATGTACAAAATTAGTTTATAATATATAAACAATATTTTATATAAAGAACAATTTTTTTATGATTTTTTGATTGGTTAGAATAATTAAAAAGCAAATATACAAATATATACTAATTAATTATGCAAAATATTTAAATTTTGAAGAAAAATAAAATATTTTTATTTCAGAAAATAATATATTATTTTAGAAGTCTAAAAATATTTTTTGTATTTTTTTTTGGATTTTTAAAACTATTTTTAATTAATTTAACAAAGAAATTAAAATAAAATAGAAAATAAAAAGGATACTGATCATGTGTGGTTGGATTGAGGGTCCATGATAAGGATTGTTTGATCTGGCGCGTTGGATGATTCATTAAATGAGATCAGATGGTCCAGACTTTGAGGCACATGGTACACGTTACACCTGCAAAGCACAGAATCAGAGATAAATTTAAAAAAACACGCGCGCGTCTGAACCAATGGGGGGAAGACACGTCTTCGTCTTCAACCTTCAGACAAGACTTTCAACAGGGCTTTTGCAAAAAAGCGCTATAATAAGTGAACCCTAATTCTGCAAAATAACGAATAGGGGTAAACAAGCAAATAAATTTGGCGCGATGGTACCATTCAACTCGTCTTGTTCCACTGAATGTAACCATGTCTTTAATTTGCTTTAATTTTGGCCCTATTGAAGAACCCTAATTTTGAGCTAAGAAAACCCTAAAATGGTATATGCTATAAACAGCCATTAAAATCCAATTGAAGCTCCAGAAACGACCAGAGCTTCAAACCAAACACAATTATGCATCTACATCTTGTTAAATATGCGTGTGTTATGAGATATAAGTTGGTTTTAGTTTGAACAAACCGTGGCCTATATAGCTCGATTCAGTGATGTTTAAGACTTGCAATTGATTGGAATAGTTTCAGTGAAGCTCAGAGATGATGTTTGAATGCTTAGTTTGTATTGAAATGGACTGAAATTAAAAACTCGAATTTGAATTTTCTTTGAATTTTTTCAAGTGGTTACAAGTGTATATGAGCAAGGCTTTGTTTCTGATTCGTGTCCCCCCTTGTTACTGAAGCATGCTAGCCTATTTATAAGCATTGAGTGCTTAGAATTGAAGCTAAGAAGCAACTAGTTGCCTTTGTGGAATTCTTGCATTTTTTATATTAAAAAAGCTTTGAATTATTGACCAAGTCCTCTTGTCTTCAATGCATCTGCCTTGCTCTTCAATTCTCTGCAGAAAGATGAAGATTCCTTGGGTGAGTCATGCTTGGAAGTTAAGCTACCATTTATCCATCCATTTTCCTTTTAATTTTAATCTTAAAATAAGATAAAATCATGCCAAAAATGGATAAAAAAGGTGTGGGCCTTGTCTTGGTCGTGGGAGGCCCATAATAACATGGCAAAGATGTTTGAATGCTGAAAACTTGGCCCCATTTGGAAAAAATACATTTTAAAGCAATGTTGATTTCATGCATTTTCCCAAAATTTAGCCAACTTCAACAAGGTGTAAATCCCTCAATTTTTGTCATATGAAGGAGATCTTGCACTTTTTGGAAACCTCAAAGAGTCCTCTAACCAATGCCTTTGGTCTCATGTCAAAATGATTTTTGAAGCTCCTTGTGTGTCCTTTTGAAAAAAGTGTCTTTTTGTTGACTTTGAAAATGACCTGTAATGTCTTTGATCATATTTTTCAAATGGTGAATCCAATGACCATGGGATCAATGGAATTTGAAAGATAATTGAATTTCCTTCAAAACAAGCTTTAGTTTGAATTTTTTGGATGAAGGATGAGAGAGTTATGATCAGTCAAAGTTGAGTTGACTTTTCAGGCAAAAACCCTAATTTTGAATCTTAGGGTTTTGTTGATTTTTGATCTTTCCTTGATGAATTATGATCATCCAATGATCAAATGATGAATCCTTTGACAAAATATGGACTTTGGCAAAAAATTTCATTTTTGACTGTCTGTTGACTTTTTTGGTCAAACGGGTCGTCTGTTGACTGTTTGAGCTGCTGACGGTGCGTCTGAGTGAATTGAAGTTTGAAAATTTGTATGATGGTACTTTGAGATATATGGATGTGTATGAAATCCATTTGAGCTCTCAAAAACTTGTTGCTCCTGTAAAAACAAGAAAAACCCTGATTAGGGACTGTTTGTGTAGGAGACAGTTAAGCGTACCTGATTTTTGTGCAGTGTTGAGTCTCTGCTAATCGCTTGATATTCAGAAGACTTCTAGCACAAAGATCTTGGAATTTTGAATTGTTAAAGATTGATTTGATTGATGGTACAAAACACTGAGAATTGTACTGCCAGCAGTTTGGCTGTCAACTGACTGTTCAGGTATTGACGTAGCAGTTAGAGTGAAAAATCAACAGTCAAAGTTAATTTTCTTTTTTGTTGTTTTTGTTTTATGTGAAAAATGAAAGTTTATTTACATGACTTGTTAAAAAAAAACATAGACATAATAAATAACTAATATACTGTTACCAGTACAGCCTGAGTTTCCTGATTCTGCGCCTGCAAAAAGATTTTAACTCTGTACCAATTGTGTCAGTACTATTTATCTGTAAATAAATAAATAGCATGTGTGAAGTAATAAACAGCATTTGGCGTTTGCGTAAGAATAAATTCAACTGCAAGCCAAATTACTGTATAAGAAAAATTCTAAAAACTAAGTGTTTCATATGTTAGGATATTTGTTGAAATAATCCATAATTATATGAGACTCTTAATTTCCAGGTTGGAGTTTTCTTGAAAAAAGATGTGGGCAAATTTTGGGGTATAACACATATCATCTATTGCATTCACATATTACAAAAGCCTAGTTTCCAACCCTCGTGTTGTGATTGGTGTATTTTCCGACCCACGTGTCGTGAGTTTCCAACCCTCGTGTTGTGATAGGTGTATTTTCCGACCCACGTGTCGTGAGTTTCCAACTCTCGTGTTGTGATAGGTGTATTTTCCGACCCACGTGTCGTGAGTTTCCAACCCTCGTGTTGTGACAGGTGTGTTTTCCGACCCTCGAGTCGTAAGTTTCTAAACATATCGTTTCCTTTCCGACCCTCGAGTCGTGAATATTGGGCATGCTACTTTCTCCGACCCTCGAGTCGTGAGTCTCCAAACAAGTGAATCTTTTCCATGCAGGTAAGTTTGCTAGAACTATAGCAAATAATTCCTATTATACAGGTACGCTTGTCAGAACCATGGTAGGTAAATCCAAATGGTGCAGGTGAACTCGTCCGAACCAGGGCAAGTTATCCAAATGGTGTAGGTGAAATTTGTCCGAGCCAGGGCAAATGATCCAAATGGTGTAGGTGAAATTTGTCCGAGCCAGGGCAAATGATCCAAATGGTGTAGGTGAAATTTGTCCGAACCAGGGCAAATGATCCAAATGGTGTAGGTGAAATTTGTCTGAACCAGGGCAAACGATCCAAATGGTGCAGGAGAAATTTGTCCGAACCAGGGCAAATGATCCAAATGGTGTAGGTGAAATTTGTCCGAACCAGGGCAAATGATCCAAATGGTGTAAGTGAAATTTGTCCGAACCAGGGCAAATGATCCAAATGGTGTAGGTGAAACTTGTCCGAACCAGGGCAAATGATCCAAATGGTGCAGGTGAAATTTGTCCGAGCTAGGGCAAATGATCCAAATGGGGCAGGTGAAATTTGTTCGAACAAGGGCAGATGATCCAAATGGTGCAGGTGAGCTTGTCAGAGCTATGACAAGTAATCCTATTGGTGCAGGTGAGCTTGCTAGAGCTATAGCAAGTGATCCTTTTGGGGTTCACAAACTACGGAAACTTACTAGAACTATAGTAAGTGAGGTTCACAAACTACGAAAGCTTGCTAGCGCTATAGCAAGCTAACTATCTTCTACACAACAAAACTGCCAGTTGTCGCTATTGATAATTACGTTTACCCATCACGTTAGTCCCTCGGCAGTGATCAAGGGGTTTTTCAAAGGGTTTCTTCAATGGGGTTTATCACGTTAGTCCCTTAGCAGTGATCTACTTCGAAAAAAACAAAGGGGTTTACAAAGGGTTTCTTCAAGGGGGTTTATCACGTTAGTCCCTCGGCAGTGATCGACTTCGAAAAAACAAAGGGGTTTTACAAAGGGTTTTACAACAATATTATCAAAGGGTTCCTCAATTGGGTTTATCAAGTTAGTTCCTCGACAGTGATCTTCTCCAAAACATCATCAATAACACGCAAAGGTTTTATTTTTCTTTTCCAAAGTTACTAACATACTTCAACTAACATAACTAACAATCATGCATCATTCAACTAACATACCTCATTCATAATGCATATACATACGTTGCTCTCATTTATTTTGAGAAGCTCACCGCATCACACATTACATGCATCATAACATTGCATAAAATTCAGGTTGCCTTTTTAGGCCGTGCTACAATCAAAACACAATGGTTCCTTTCAAAAAGCATCTGCTTCACATTCTAGAAAAGAGGGGTATTTACCTTTGGTGGCATCTGTAAGCCCATCTCCCACATAACTTTTTCCCAACAAATGCAAATTTTAGGGCATTCTCAATGTTCAATCATCTTCTACCTTTAGATCACGATAGGCAGACGTGCCTATCCGACTCTTTAGGTTTAAGAAGATTGAACAGGGACAGCTGTCATACCCCAAAATTTACCCGATATACTTTACATTTGTCAATTTATTAAGGGCGTTAAAAATTAGGAGCCATAGGGTTTAGTATACCTATTATTAAACTCGATCTCTTATAAAATGCCCTTATAAATTGATTAAAACAAAATGGAGGTATGAATAGCAAATACTTAAGATCTAATTTGATATTGGGCCATTTGTTTTATTTTTATTCTCCTCATTTGTTTATTTATTTTATCATTTTTCCATTTCATCAAATAATACTATTATTACTAACTAAGGATTAATTACCTATTATCAATTATTATTAATATTTTGATATTATGGTCATTAAGTTAAATAATTAGGATTATTAGTTTTATTAGGGTCATTAGAATTAATTATAAGGTTTATTAATATTAGTTGATTTATTATTATTATTATTGATAATTATCATTTATTAATTATTATTGTTTTATTGGATTATTATTAGTAATTAGTATTAGTTGTTATTAGGATTATTATTATTAAATATTATTATCACTAACTATTATTATTAATTATTATTAGGTTGTTAAAATAAAAATAAATAAAAAAACACCAAAACAAGTTGGTTTACGTTTCATGGAAAAAGGATTGGATTTGCAAAAAAAAACAGCAACATCAAAGCAAATATGGTAATAAATCTCAATCAGCTTTTATCTGATTCAATCAAAAATTAATGGAAAAAAACCTAAATGGATGCCATATAGAGAGAGAAGAGAGGGAGGCGCAAGGGAGGGGGGATTGGCGGCCAAAAAGAGGAGAAACCGAGTCAATTCTTAAGAAAAAAATCAAGGAAAAGAAAAACTGGTTTTTGGAGAGAGGGACCGATTCAAGGTGTTTTGAGAGTTCATACATGTTCTCCAAGGTCGCAGCACCCCGAACACTCGCCTGCACGGTCACGGTTTGGCGTTTCCAAACTTGAATCGATTTGTTTAAATTACGCATGATAAATGAAATTTGATTATACATTCATATTCCTGGTGTTGAAACAAAGCTTCCCGTATGGTTTAATTTCTGTTTAAATGCATGAATCAAAATCCACCGTTGTTAGGTCACCGGAGCTTCGTTTTGGGGCTTTGAATTTCAGGCGGAATTGGCCAAAACGGACGACACCAGTGAATTCAGGGGGTGATTTCCGGTCAATCTGTGTCCTTGGGTTAAATTTACCACTTGTATTTTCAGTTTTGACATTTGCAGGGTTTATGGTGACACTCAGGAAACCGTGGCTAAAACTTGTATAAACTGTGGGCAAAGGTTTTGTCTCTGTGAAGAAGACGAACCTGTAGGCGGGCATTTTGGTTTTGAATCTTTGCATGTTTCGTTTTATCATATAATTTCTTTCGCACGTTATCTTAGCAACTAAAGCGCGTGGTTGGAATGATGGAGAGGTAATGATGATAACCATGCAAACCTCAGTTCGATACCCAGCGCAGGCCTCTACCATTTATTTGTTCATCAAAAACATTATTCATAGATCCCCTACGGTAACGCTAACGCACGCACGTCATACGCCCCCACTTTTCTACCTCAAGATCTCCATCAATCCAGATCCAAGGATCCAGAACATGCACATCTATGGTACACCATCAAAAGCCAGCAACACAGGATAACACGCCCAAGTTTTATTATTCTTTTAGTTCATATGACAATATGACAATATCCATAAGGCATTACACTTCAGTTCAAAGTCTACAGTCATCAATTTCATCTGGTCGACAATTAGGGTTTTTGACCTAATTCACCATGATAGTTGATGTTTAATCAGGACATGGATCCAAAACTCAAAGCATGACTCAAGATTTTCTATTACCTCAATATAATCCATTCACATCATTCATTTGAGGAGGAGAGTTTGATTCATCACAAAAGTCCAAGATTTCACTTCATTTGAAAAAGTCAACTGTACAAAGATCACCTTTGACTTTTAGGGTTTTGGGTCAAGACATGACTTTTAAGGATCAATATCATCAATATATGATTATTGAAGTCATTCAACAAAAGAAAATCAAGAAAAACAATCAAGAAGTCTAAGATTGACTTTTCATACTTAGAAATTTTTCTAAGTGTTTAAAGGTCCTTTTTTCAAAACTTTGGAAGGTAATATCTCAAAATTTCAAGTACAAACTGAAAAAAACTTCCAACATCAAAGTTGTAGATTTTGATCCAATGAACAACTTTGTCAGATATGATTTTTTGTCTAGAAATCAACCATTGAAGAGATACGGGGCTTCAAAGTTGCTGCCTTCACAAAACTAGCAAAGAAACCTTAGTTTTCTTCAAACTTTATGGGACTTTTTCACTAATTTCCCTAAGGATTTTGGGCAAACACCAAACTAATGAATTGAAGTACGTGTTAAGGGCTTTCCAAATTGTGCTCAACCTTCTCCAAATTCATCTTGAACTAAGAGATATGATTGATCAAAGTTAGGCATTTGAAGTGAAATTATAGGTCATGCATAAGTTTGAAATTGGCAATTTTGTGCAAGTGCTTACACTAATTGGTACCTCTAAACCTCAGAAACATTGCAAGGATAAGAGAGGATCGTTTTCATCATTACACAAATATTTGAAGAGAATATTCCAAAACCAAAACATGTGATTATGTAATGATTGCATTTTGAGAATTTATGGCCAATTGGTGAATCATCAAGGAATCTTTCCCTAAGCTAAAGAGAAGCCATTCTGCATCAGACTGGTCCCCTATGATCAGAAGAGATCAATAGATGGGGAGCTAGCTCGAAAACACCATCATTACATCTTGGAGATTCTTTGAATTTCTTCATGGCCAAGAAACCAAAACTCCCTCATTAAGCAAGCTTACTATCTCCAATTGCTCTGAACATTTTGCCTATAAATACAAGTGAATACCTCAGTATCAAACACACCAAAGCAACTCCAATTCTTGCTTTCTCTTTCTCTCCCTCATACTTATGGTTTTTCAAAGTTCTTTGGCAAGAAGAATCGATTTCTTCAAACCAGAGATCTTCTTTGAGAAGTAAGCATTCTAACATCTCTCAGGGGTTCATTAGAGGTGATCCAAGCACCTGGATCACTTATGTAAGTGGAGTAACACCATAGTCACTCTCACTTTGGAGCTTAAGCAATTGGAGGTCTGTAGAAGAATTCAGAAGGTGTCAAACCAATCTAAGCACATCAACATGTTCCCAGAGGTGTAGTGAAGCTATTCAGATGCCTGCAGCACATCTGTAACTATAAATTCACCAACCTCCATGTTCACTTGAAGCTCAATTTGAAGGAGTCGGGTTGGACGATTCTGAGGGGTTCAAGTCATTCAGTTAGCATCACTGAGTCCCCAGGAAGCTTTTAGGATCACTCACACAAGCCCAGGTGTTCCTCATCATCCTCACGACCTCCATTTTCAGGGGTATTTTTTCAAACTCTAACCCACTTATTCAAGTACTCTTTCTCATATATCTCGATACCAGTTTGTTTAGCATCATTAGAGGATTAAAAACCCTCTATCATCATTCATTTACTCATCGTATCCATCATTTAATTTTAAAATTAGGTTTTATGTGTTCTTCGTGGTTTCTGGAAAATTAGATAGTTATAGTCAATATAAATAAATTTTAGTTGCATATCTGAATTCGTGAGGAAATTTAAAGCAAAATTCATGTTTACATCGTATCCAGACTTTGAGGCACATGGTACACGTTACACCTGCAAAGCACAGAATCAGAGATAAATTTAAAAAAACACGCGCGCGTCTGAACCAATGGGGGGAAGACACGTCTTCGTCTTCAACCTTCAGACAAGACTTTCAACAGCGCTTTTGCAAAAAAGCGCTATAATAAGTGAACCCTAATTCTGCAAAATAACGAATAGGGGTAAACAAGCAAATAAATTTGGCGCGATGGTACCATTCAACTCGTCTTGTTCCACTGAATGTAACCATGTCTTTAATTTGCTTTAATTTTGGCCCTATTGAAGAACCCTAATTTTGAGCTAAGAAAACCCTAAAATGGTATATGCTATAAACAGCCATTAAAATCCAATTGAAGCTCCAGAAACGACCAGAGCTTCAAACCAAACACAATTATGCATCTACATCTTGTTAAATATGCGTGTGTTATGAGATATAAGTTGGTTTTAGTTTGAACAAACCGTGGCCTATATAGCTCGATTCAGTGATGTTTAAGACTTGCAATTGATTGGAATAGTTTCAGTGAAGCTCAGAGATGATGTTTGAATGCTTAGTTTGTATTGAAATGGACTGAAATTAAAAACTCGAATTTGAATTTTCTTTGAATTTTTTCAAGTGGTTACAAGTGTATATGAGCAAGGCTTTGTTTCTGATTCGTGTCCCCCCTTGTTACTGAAGCATGCTAGCCTATTTATAAGCATTGAGTGCTTAGAATTAAAGCTAAGAAGCAACTAGTTGCCTTTGTGGAATTCTTGCATTTTTTATATTAAAAAAGCTTTGAATTATTGACCAAGTCCTCTTGTCTTCAATGCATCTGCCTTGCTCTTGAATTCTCTGCAGAAAGATGAAGATTCCTTGGGTGAGTCATGCTTGGAAGTTAAGCTACCATTTATCCATCCATTTTCCTTTTAATTTTAATCTTAAAATAAGATAAAATCATGCCAAAAATGGATAAAAAAGGTGTGGGCCTTGTCTTGGTCGTGGGAGGCCCATAATAACATGGCAAAGATGTTTGAATGCTGAAAACTTGGCCCCATTTGGAAAAAATACATTTTTAAGCAATGTTGATTTCATGCATTTTCCCAAAATTTAGCCAACTTCAACAAGGTGTAAATCCCTCAATTTTTGTCATATGAAGGAGATCTTGCACTTTTTGGAAACCTCAAAGAGTCCTCTATTTAATGCCTTTGGTCTCATGTCAAAATGATTTTTGAAGCTCCTTGTGTGTCCTTTTGAAAAAAGTGTCTTTTTGTTGACTTTGAAAATGACCTGTAATGTCTTTGATCATATTTTTCAAATGGTGAATCCAATGACCATGGGATCAATGGCATTTGAAAGATAATTGAATTTCCTTCAAAACAAGCTTTAGTTTGAATTTTTTGGATGAAGGATGAGAGAGTTATGATCAGTCAAAGTTGAGTTGACTTTTCAGGCAAAAACCCTAATTTTGAATCTTGGGGTTTTGTTGATTTTTGATCTTTCCTTGATGAATTATGATCATCCAATGATAAAATGATGAATCCTTTGACAAAATATGGACTTTGACAAAAAATTTCATTTTTGACTGTCTGTTGACTTTTTTGGTCAAACGGGTCGTCTGTTGACTGTTTGAGCTGCTGACGGTGCGTCTGAGTGAATTGAAGTTTGAAAATTTGTATGATGGTACTTTGAGATATATGGATGTGTATGAAATCCATTTGAGCTCTCAAAAACTTGTCGCTCCTGTAAAAACAAGAAAAACCCTGATTAGGGACTGTTTGTGTAGGAGACAGTTAAGCGTACCTGATTTTTGTGCAGTGTTGAGTCTCTGCTAATCGCGTGATATTCAGAAGACTTCTAGCACAAAGATCTTGGAATTTTGAATTGTGAAAGATTGATTTGATTGATGGTACAAAACACTGAGAATTGTACTGCCAGCAGTTTGGCTGTCAACTGACTGTTCAGGTATTGACGTAGCAGTTAGAGTGAAAAATCAACAG
The DNA here is from genome assembly GCF_029867415.1 of Vicia villosa. NCBI lineage: Eukaryota > Viridiplantae > Streptophyta > Magnoliopsida > Fabales > Fabaceae > Vicia > Vicia villosa. Next base: position 190,283 of record NW_026705365.1, read on the forward strand.
TCAAAGTTAATTTTCTTTTTTGTTGTTTTTGTTTTATGTGAAAAATGAAAGTTTATTTACATGACTTGTTAAAAAAAAACATAGACATAATAAATAACTAATATACTGTTACCAGTACAGCCTGAGTTTCCTGATTCTGCGCCTGCAAAAAGATTTTAACTCTGTACCAATTGTGTCAGTACTATTTATCTATAAATAAATAAATAGCATGTGTGAAGTAATAAACAACATTTGGCGTTTGCGTAAGAATAAATTCAACTGCAAGCCAAATTACTGTATAAGAAAAATTCTAAAAACTAAGTGTTTCATATGTTAGGATATTTGTTGAAATAATCCATAATTATATGAGACTCTTAATTTCCAGGTTGGAGTTTTCTTGAAAAAAGATGTGGGCAAATTTTGGGGTATAACAGTTGCCCCTATTCAATCTTCTTAAACCTGAAGAGATTGTCTGAAATCTGAAGGTAGAAGATGATTGAATATTTAGATGCCCTGAAAATTTGCACTTACCTTGATCAGAAGAGATGTTGGAAGTTGCATTTGAATGTCGTCTGCGAAATGTTGTTGGCAGATTGGAACATTACCTGAGATGGGCTTTCAGATGCCACCTGGTAAATGGGTTGATGGTTTGTTCATCAGAATGAATCCATTGATTATATCTTGATGAAGGATTTGAAAGTCTTTGTGTTGACTGTTTCGGAACCGTCCAAGGTTACCGCTTTAAGTCTTGGAAGATAATCGTTACGGAACTTGTCCAAAGTTTTTCCGATTTAGATTTTGGAAGTTGATCATTGTGGAACCGTCTGAGGTATCGCTTTAGATCTGCAATGTTAGATCGTTCTGGAACCGTCTGAGGTATCGCTTTAGATCTGCAATGTTAGATCGTTCTGGAACCGTCTGAGGTATCGCTTTAGATCTGCAACGTTAGATCGTTCTGGAACCGTCTGAGGTATCAACTTTAGATCTTTGATGCTAGATCGTTCTGGAACCGTCTGAGGTATCAACTTTAGATCTGCGATGTTAGATCGTTCTGGAACCGTCTGAGGTATCGCTTTAGATCTGTGATGCTAGATCGTTCTGGAACCGTCTGAGGTATCAACTTTAGATCTGCGATGTTTGTTTTTGAGTTGGTAAGTGATCAGAATGAATCTTCGGCTTGATTATATCTGAGAGAACTGTTCATGGAATTCAGGTGAACACTGCATGTGATTGAGAACATCTTTGTTGAAGATATCCGTCTACCTGAAAAATCAAGTTAGTGATATGCAATGTTTATGATGCATGTAAATGTGAGATATTCCCGGAGAAATATGCATGTGATGTTGTGTATGAATATGCGTATGAATATGCGCATGATGCATGATGTATGAATATGATGTATGAATATGATGTATGAATATGATGTATGAATATGAATATGTGATGTATGAATGTGAGATGTCGAGCTTTTATTTGGGAAAATAAATTTCCGCCAGTCATCTGGATATGACTATATTGTGATCGTTGATGATCTTTTGTCTTGTTTGAGTACCCTTGGTTGGGGAAATTCTTTGAGAACCCTAGTACTCTGTTGAAGGATCTTTGAATATCTCTTGAGAATGAAAGGTAACTGGAAGTTCTGATGCCCTTTCAAATGGGAATGAGGAAGATGCATAATCCTCCGATGCACTATCTGACCAAGTCCGGGTGCGGGGATCACACCTTCTGAAGATAGTAATCTGGAACAACCCTGCTGGGGGATAAGACTTCTTTTGAAGAGAAAATCTTTTTGAGGAATTTGCTGAGAAATGCGTTTCTCTTGGGGATTTTCTTCTGATGGGATGATGTCCAGATAATTGGGACATTTCCTGAATGCTATTCCTGTTTTTCCTGGTAAACATCAATCATATTCAAATGCACATGTTCATTCAAAATTATCATTGGGACGCTTACGTATTTAAAATAGAATAAGTGAAAATGGTGATTTTTGAGCCTAAGCTGCATTGATTTTTGAAAAAGAGCCATGATAGGCTGGTTAGCACAGGGAGACAACAATCCTAGAAGTAGGAAATTGTCAGAAAGTTTTGGAAAATATTTATGAAGATAAATAGCTATGTGAAAATGATCCTGTCAAGTTTCAACTCTGCTATTGCCGATCTGTCTTCGAGCATCTCATCCCTCACTTGTTGGAAGAAAGTGATTGGACTGATCGGTGTCTTTGAGGTGTTGAATCTTGATGGTGAGTAGGCAGCTGAACGGAACACAGTTGTATGCTTCATTCCCTAACTTTTGCCTAGGCTGCCCTTTCAGGTTTTCAGCCTACCGGGATAGTATTTGTTTAGTCTCTAATTTTTGCCTGGACCGCCCTTTCGGGTTTTCAATCCACCGAGACGCTCATTTTTTGCCTAAGTTTCCCTTTCAGGTTTTCAACTTAGCGAGCTGTTTTTTTTTTCTTTTTAAGAGAAGTATTTTTTGACTATGTCAGCATTCACAGGATGTGGGAAATCCTCGCCATCCATGGTGGTAAGCAACATGGCGCCGCCGAAGAATATTTTCTTGATTATGAATGGTCCCTCGTAGGTGGGAGTCCATTTGCCTCTGGGATCACCTTGTGGTAAGATGATGCGTTTGACAACCAAGCCACCAGTTTGGTATGCTTGACTTTTGACTTTTTTGTTGAAGGCTTTGATCATACGCTTTTGGTATAGGTGACCATGACAAATAGCTGCGAGCCTTTTCTCATCAATCAAGTTTATCTGGTCCAACCGTGTTTGAATCCAATCGTCTTCGTCTAGATTGGCTTCTTTCATAATCCTTAGGGAAGGAATCTGAATTTCAATTGGAAGAACTGCCTCCATACCATAGACTAAGGAGAATGGAGTTGCCCCTGTTGAAGTACGCGCAGATGTGCGATAACCATGAAGGGCAAAAGGCAACATCTCATGCCAATCTTTGTAGGTTACTGTCATTTTTTGTATGATTTTCTTGATGTTCTTGTTGGCAGCTTCCACCGCGCCGTTCATCTTTGGTTGATATGGAGAGGAATTATGATGCTTGATCTTGAACTGTGTGCAAAGTTCAGTAATCATTCTGTTGTTTAGATTTTTGCCATTGTCCGTGATAATCCGTTCGGGGATACCGTACCGACAAATGAGATTGTATTTGATGAACCGGGCCACCACATTCTTGGTAACAAAAGAAAATGAAGCTGCTTCTACCCACTTTGTGAAGTAGTCAATAGCGACCAGGATAAAGCGATGTCCGTTGGAGGCAGTAGGTTTTATTTCTCCAATCATATCAATACCCCACATTGCAAAAGACCAAGGAGCTGTCAGGACGCTTAATGGAACTGGAGGTACATGTACTTTGTCAGCGTATATTTGGCATTTGTGACATGTTCGGGAGTGATGATGGCAGTCTGTTTCCATGGTAGACCAGTAATAACCTGCTCTCAGGATCTTTTTAGCCATTGTATGTCCACTGGAATGAGTACCGAAGGCACCATTGTGTATTTCTTCCATGATCTGTTCTGCTTCCTTCTTGTTTACACAACGAAGTAAAGTCGAGTCATGGTTGCGTTTGTATAGGGTTCCATTGCTTAGAAAGAATTTGGCAGCAAATCTCCTTAGAAACTTTCTGTCGTTAATGGATGCCCCTTCAGGGTACTCCTGAGCTTCGAGATATCTTTTTACTTCATGGAACCATGGTTTTTCCTCGGTTCCTTCGGTATTGATCTCATTGCAATAGGATGGTTCATCTTGCCTGTAAATGGTGATCATAGGCGCCTCGTTGTCCCACCTGACTTTGAACATGGATGACATGGTAGCTAAAGCATCAGCTAGTTGATTTTCCTCGCGTGGGAAGTGTTCGAAAGTGATTTCTTCGAAGTAAAGAATCAAACTCAGCACATATTCTTTGTAAGGAATTAGATTTGGGTGCTTTGTGTCCCATTCCCCTTTGACTTGGTAGATTACCAAGGCCGAGTCTCCGTAGACTTCCAGGAATTTGATTCTTAGATCGATTGCAGCTTTAAGACCTAGAATACATGCTTCGTATTCGGCTATATTGTTAGTGCAATTGAAGCATAATCTGGCAGTGAACGGTGTGTAACTTCCTGTGGGGGAAATGATCACAGCCCCGATGCCGTTGCCAAGTGCATTAGAAGCTCCGTCAAAAACCATAGTCCACCGGGATCCTGGCTCGGGTCCTTCTTCTGGTCCTGGTTGTTTGTAGTCATTGACTAGCATAATGTCTTCGTCTGGGAAGTCAAAGTTCAATGCTTGATAATCATCCACTGCTTGATGAGCCAGATGATCAGCTACCACACTTCCTTTGATTGCTTTTTGTGAAGTGTATTGAATGTCATATTCTGTTAAGATCATTTGCCATCTCGCTATTCTTCCAGAGAGAGCAGGTTTTTCGAACACGTATTTGATGGGATCCATCTTGGAGATTAGGAAAGTGGTGTGATTTAGCATGTACTTGTCGCGGGCGAAAAATCGTTTTTTGTGTTCCTCTTTTTTGTGGATGAGACACCTGATGCCTTCTTTGGGCCCGAGTGCTCAAAAAAATGATTTTTCTTTTGTACCGACCAAACTTTTAATTATTTCCAAAGGAGGAAAAGGAAAAAAGCTGCAATAACCTAAAAGTGGGGGGAGAGATTCCGGGTAAGAGGGTTGGTTATACGAAGGGAAGGTATTAGCACCCAACGTATCTATAGTACTCTATAGGTTTCTTTGTTTTGTTTATTCCATTCTTGTTGTGGTGAAGGTTTTTGTGAAATAGGTGGGACCTAAGGTGTTTGTTTGATTATGCTCGCAAAGATCATCGCGATCCTCTGCATACATATCCCCTAAAGGGAATCAGAGCATCTGTAGCTCGGGGTCTACGGGTGCTAAGGTTTGAATGGTTTTTTTTGTGTTTTGTTTTGCTCGCCAAGGATCGACCTTGTGCCTACGTATTCTCAAAGGGATGTTGAGAAAGTCAGAGCAATCGTAGTTCCCACTTATGCTAGTGGAAGCAAAGAAAAATAGACAAATGTCGTCTAAATGCTAGATGTATCTAATCTATATCATCACATACATCTGTTTGATTTTGTTTAAAAATCTTTTCATTATAAGCCCGGGGCCATGCCACTTAGGGTGCTTAGAATGATAAAGATGTTTTTGTTTAACCAGCCTTGTGGCAAAAACTTTCAATGAAGTCAGCCTTGTGACAAAAAGTTTTAATTAATCAGCCAGCCTCGTGGCAAAAGTTTCAATGAAGTCAGCCTTGTGACAAAAACTTTGATTAATCATCCAGTACGGTGGTAAAACAGTTTGATTGATTAGCCAGCCTTGTGGCAAAAAGAAATTTGATTGATTAGCCAGCCTTGTGGCAAAAAAGTTTGATTGATTGATTGTTTGTGATGATATATAAGAGATACTCCTAGTATAGAGATGAAAAATGTCTAATCTCCTAGGGTATTTGTTTTGGATATTGGGGATGCTTATAAGAAGCCCGTGGGTCCTTGTACGAAGCCCAAGAGGAGGCTATCCGAGGGTCCTTGCATTGTAAGCCCAAGAGGAGGCTATGGGAGGGACAATCCGGGGTCCTTGCATTGTAAGCCCAAGAGGAGGCTATGGGAGGGTCACTCGTTTGTACAAAGCCCAAGGGGAGGCATGGTATAGTTGGTTTGAGCTCTTAGAGCGATTTCACCGAGAAACCATACTCTATGTCCTAACCTAAACTAGTGGAGATTCTTTGCACGAAGCCCAATAGGAGGCTATGGGGAACCTAGTGTTGTACTAAGTTGAACAAGCATATAACATAATCACAAATGTGAACAAGTACAAACAAATATGCACAAGTACATGAACAATTATATGAACAATTATACATATATGACAGAGTGTGTGTATATAATGGAGTTTATGAAGGAAATATACCTGTAAGCATGCTCCATTTGTATACACAGGGCTCGGGACTCACACTCGGGGAGAGGTCCATTTGAGTCTATGTAAACAGGTATTCACAAAAGGGCTTGGGACTTATACCTACATGGAGGCCCATGGTATATTTTTGGGAAGATTTAAAGAAACCTTCATTTTTGGTTTGTTATTAAAGTTAAAACAAATAGATTGAGCTATGTACAAAAGGCGTACAATGAAATACCTAATTTCATGTACTAGAGTGGGTATGTACAAAGGGGCTTGGGACTTATACCTACGTGGAGGCCCGTGTTTTATTTACAAAACATGGTCGACGCGTTGTTTGAAAAAACGGTTTGAAGATTTGTTTTGAAAGAGTTTTCTGTACAAAGAAAAACTGTATAAAGAAAAGGAAAGGGACTTATACTCTCTAATATTCGAGAGGCCCATGTTTTATTTTCATAAAACATGGTGGATGGTTTAAAAAAGAGTTCAAAGATTTGTTTGTTAAAAAAAACTGTTTGGAAGTTTATTTGGAAAAAAGTTTTCTGTTAAAACAAAAACTGTACAAAGAAAAACGAAAGGGACTTATACTCTCTAATATTCGAGAGGCCCCACATCGTTTTGAAAATCAATTGATCAATTAAAAAGATTTAATCAATAGTTTCCTTTGAAAATCAAAAAGAAATGGTTTACCGTTTTTGAAAAGAATCGTGATCGCTCGTTTTTAAAACGATTTGAATTTTGAAAGAAATCAATTTAATCGAGATAAACAAGAAGATTGTCTTCAAATAACATTTAGATGATTAGGGTTTGCTTCAAAAAATATTTACAAGTGATTAAATTTGAAAATCAAATGAAAAATAATATTTAAAAGTATTAAAATTACTTAAAAACAAGTCATTTTAAAACCAATTAAAAATGTATCAAATAAATACTTTTTGATGATTTTTTTTGATATTCTTAAAATATATATATTAAATAAAGAGTGTAAAAAAAAATGAAGGGAAAATAAATTAATTTGATTGGTTAATTAATGGGTTAAAGTTGTAAAGAAAATAGAGAAAAATATGTGTCAAAAAATTGGTTTTGTCTTCCAAAGGGCTTGAACCCACGCCCTTGTGCTTACTACTCAAAACATGAACCAAGCGAGCTGCGCGTGCAGCTTGTTATTCATACGCTTCCAAGGAATTATATTTTAAAACAAATATTTGAAATTTCCAAACCAAAAAACGCGCCAAGAACACAACCCTAACTGAATTTTGAATTTCTTCAAATCTGTGTTGTTTTGATCAGGTAAAGGGTCTATTCCACTTGGTTTTTCATGACGAACATGATGGTGGTCTTTAATTTCATTTATTTTCACTCTAAGGGGGTCAATTTTCGCATGAACATGAAGAACCCTAAAACTGAAATTCAATGTGAAATCGTGTATGTGCAAGTTATGATGCAATTGATTGAGGGTTAATGATCCTCATAGGTGCAGAAACAAGATGGCATGTTCATTTTTCATTTATGATGCATGTATGATGGAGTTTGAAGTTCATGAGCACTTACCTCAAAAACGGCCAAACTGGAAATTGAAATCGTGCCTGGAGGTGTTACAGATGCTTTGTATCAATCTGGATAGCTTCAATGGACCTTATGTGATGTGTTTGAATGCCTGGAATGAACTGGAACCCTCTTGATCACCTTGTGGTACCCGAACTGCAGTTTAGCTCAAGTGAGGATCAAGCTAGTTGATTTTGATGTTTCAGATCATGTATGATGGTTGGAACAGTTCATGTGAAGTATATGGAGTGTGTTTAGATGATTAACTTGGACAGATATGGCCTGGTATGAGAATTGATATGTTAAGGCTCATTTTATGCAAATATGGTGGTTGAAGAGTGATTCTGAGATTTAGGGTGATTTGGGGTGTATGGATGGATCAAACACATCCCATATGATGTTTGTGGTTTGTGGGAAGCATCACTTTGGTCAGAACTTGCAAGAGATGGAGGTTGAGTTTTCTACCTCACTTTGAAACACATGACTTGTAATTCAAGAAAGAAGAGAGAAAACCTATAATTGTGAGGTTTTGGTGTGAATTGAAGAGTGGAAATGACCTCTATTTATAGGCCAAGAGTTCTGAACTCAGACCTTTGCAAGTTGCTTCAAAGTTTGATGATTTGGCTTAAGGGATAGAAAGGAATCTTTTACATTAATGCAAAATGGTTAAAGTGACCAAACCATGGTTAAAACTCTAAGCTTCTTATCTCTTTCCATTCTGATCTCAAATCAGAAAAATATCATTCAATCATTGCTTCTATGCATCATTACTTGGATCATTTGGCAAATTGGTTCATAACTTTGCAAAAATGGCTTGAAATTTCAAGTGAAAAGTTCACTAATGGCAAAATTCAAAACCATAGCTACACTCCATATTTTTTCATGCTCTTGGACATTTTAGAAAGCTCATGTTGCATACTTCAAAACCCTAGTTGAAAGTTTCTTCAAACTCTTTAAGGAAATGGGTGAAAAAGATCCATGAACTTTGAGAAAAATGAGATTTCAAGTGAAGTTTTCAAAAAGTACCAACTTTGAAGCACCATATCTCTTAAATGGTTGATCTTATGGAAAAAATTTATATGTGTCAAAGTTGTTTATTGGATCAAAATCTACAACTTTCATGTTGGAAGTTTTTTTCAGTTTGTAGGTGAAATTTTGAGAAAACCCCTTTCAAAGTTTGGAAAAAACCATGAAAAACACTTAGAAAAATTTTCTAAGTATGAAAGTCAAACTTTGACTTTTTGATTCTTGATTGATTTTCTTGATTTTTCTTGATCAAATGACTCCTCATATCATATATTGATGATTTAAAACTTCAAAAGTCATGGTTGACCAAAATTCCCCAAAAGTCAATGGTGATCTTGTACAATTGACTTTTTCAGACGAATCGCGTTTCTGGAGATTTCAAATGAAACAGGCTATCCTCATCAAATGAATGGTATGAATGGATCACATTGAAGCATTAGAGGATATTGAGCCATGGTTTGAGTTGTGACACCATGTCCTGATTAAAAAGTCAGTTGTTCAGTGAATTAGGTCAAAAAACCCTAATTGTCGACCTGATGAAATTGATGACTGTAGGTATTGAATTGAGATGCAATTTCCATGGGATATTGTCATAGGGATTATTTGAGGATGATTGAAACCTTTGATTGACTTCCTGGGGGGTTTTTATGGTTTCCCAAATGTGATCCCTGATTTCAGTCCCTGATAGTTCAAAACCCTGATCTGAGGATTTGTCTGATCAATCTTTGTGTAGGAGATATTATGAGCCAATGGATTAGGTCAAAATGATGCACTTGAGGTCTTGATATCATGTCCCAAGCCATTAGGTCAAATTCTGAGCAAAAGTCAAGAGTATGCTATCTTCAGGCAAAACCCTAATTCAGTCGATTCAGAGCTGTTGAGTTTGTTGAAGTGAATCTCTGAGGACCAAATGTTGATTGTTGATGAAGATGATTCCTTTGAGATGAAGGGAAGACAAAACCCTAATTGATTGTTACTTGTACTGATGAGTGATTTCCTGATTAAATCCTGCTGAGTCACAAGTAACAAATACAAGCTATGCAGTTTGTTAGAGATGCAAATGATGCATATGCAGATGATATGAGGTGGTATCTTAGGTCAAAAATTGGGGTATGACAGTACTGTCTTAGCCGGCGAGCTGCCCAAGCTAAGGCACACCAAGTTTTTTCGAGTAGTGAGTATCTTGTTTCACAATCGGTAAACTTTTTGCTAAGATAGTAGATTGCGTGCTCCTTTCGGCCGGATTCGTCATGTTGTCCTAGTACACACCCCATTGAGTCCTCTAACACAGTTAGGTACATTATCAGAGGTCTGCCTTCCACAGGTGGCAACAAGATTGGAGGTTTTTGGAGATATTCTTTGATTTTGTCAAAGGCTAACTGGCATTTGTCATTCCACCTTTCCACTTGATCTTTCTTCAACAGTTTGAAGATCGGCACACAAGTAGTAGTCATGTGGGCAATAAATCGGGCGATGTAATTTAGACGTCCCAAGAATCCTCTGACTTGTTTCTCAGTACGAGGTATAGGCATTTCTTGAATGGCTTTAACCTTGGCGGGATCAACCTCAATACCTTTGCTGCTGACAATGAAACCTAAGAGTTTGTCGGATCTTACTCCAAAGATACACTTATTTGGGTTCAGTCGCAACTTGTATTTCTTGAGTCTGTCAAACAACTTGTGTAAATGACCCAAATGTTCTTCCTCGGTGTTGGATTTTGCAATCATGTCATCGACATACACCTCTATTTCTTGATGAATCATATCATGAAATAGCGCTACCATTGCACGTTGATAGGTTGCTCCTGCGTTTTTCAGACCAAAGGGCATTACTTTGTAACAAAAGGTTCCCCAGGGTGTTGTGAAGGTTGTTTTTTCCATGTCTTCGGGTGCCATCTTGATTTGATTGTACCCTGAGAATCCGTCCATAAAGGAGAATACCTTGCATTGTGCGGTATTGTCAACCAGTACATCGATGTGTGGTAAAGGGAAATCATCTTTGGGGCTTGCCCGGTTCAGATCTCTGTAGTCCACGCACATTCTGACTTTCCCGTCTTTTTTAGGTACAGGCACGATGTTAGCTATCCAAGGAGGATAACTTACAACTTTTAGGAATCCGGCATTGAACTGTTTTTCAACCTCGTCTTTGATCTTTTTTGACATATCAGGCCTACTCCTTCGTAGTTTCTGTTTGACTGGAGTGCTACCTTCTTTGATTGGCAGGCGATGAACTACGATGTCCGTGTCAAGGCCTGGCATATCCTCATAGGACCAGGCGAATATCTCGACGTAGTCTCGCAGCATTTGAATCAGTCTTTGCTTGACGCTGTGTTCTAAATCAGCCCCTATTTTGACTTCTTTCTTTTCTTCGTTGCTGCCCAAGTTGATGACCTCAATTGGCTCCTCGTGAGGCTGTATGGCCTTGTCTTCTTGTTCTAGCAGCCTTGCAAGTTCTCTTGGCACTTCACAATCTTCCTCACTTTCGTCCTCAGTTTGGTAGATCGGATTTTCAAAGTCATGACGGGCAATAGCAGAATCGTTGTTGACTGGATCCAGAGTGTATGTGAATCTGCATGTTAGTTATGTGAGTGTGTGTGAAGAAAAAAACATAGCTATTAGAAAGCGAAGAAAGAAGGAAAAAGGATCACAAAATTTAAATATGCAAGCGTCCCATGATTTTATTGAATGCACATGATCATGATATGATAAGCCCTTATAGAAGGACCAGTGTGCTAAGGCACACGGCTTTCAAGCTCATGGTTCGATTGTTCAGGAACCATTTTTATCTTTGCACAATATACACAAAGAAAACAGGAAATGGCATTTACTCCTGGTCAAAGGAGATCACATCCTCAGCTTTCCAGTTGTTCAATCCACTGTTGTGAGCAGGGGGTACCCAGCTGTTCCAGTTGCAGTTGTCTTTTTCATCTTCCACAGCATTGATTTCATTAGTGGGAAAATGAGCCGGTGATCCTTCGGGATAAGGGATATACTCTGCTGGATACGAGAGCCCAGGCTGAGATATCTCTGTTGGCTGAGCGAGATGCTCGATAAGGCCGTCCCATGCAGTCGGGATGATGTTTTGAATAGAGACTTGTGCATCCTGATGAGGAGTGTATGCTGACAGAAAGCAACCCTCGTTATTTGGTATTTCCCTGGCTTCTTCGAAAGCGAAATTGTCATCGTAATGTTCATCCCATCCAGTTGGGACAATGTCCTCCATGGCAATTTGTGAGCTCGGAGGAGCGGAATATTTCACCATATAGTCATATTTGCCGCTGGGTTCTCCTAGCGTGTCCCATACTTCTTTGGGTGGATTTTGATATTGCTCAGTGACGGGACTTGTGAAACTTTCGTCATTTCCAATTTGATCACCCCATCCAGTCGGGGTAAGGTCTTCCATAGCAATATAAGAATTCTGAGGTGCGGCATACTGATAATTATACCCGCCGTTTGGTTCTCCCACAGCATCCCACATTCCCATGGAAATGGGTGGAATCTCATCTGGATATGGCTGAATGATATGGTTCATGAACACTCCTTCATCTTCAATAGCGTTTACTTCTTGGCTGACGAAGTGTGACATTAATCCTCCAGAACGAGGACTTTGATCATTCTTTTGATTTTCACTATCATAGCCCAGACCTAGCTTGTCAGACTTGTAGGGTATATCGGGAAGCTGTCCCCATACTGTGCAATCACCCTGTTCAATCATGGCTTTGGCATCTTTGAGAGAAGCCATAGTTGTAGTTGGAGTAGCAGGAATATGCTTGGTGGTAGAGACATCTGGAGAGACCACCTCAAATGATTGGCATGGAGTTTCGATGAATTCGTCCTCCAACTCAACATATTTGGAATTGCTTAGGTGACTAACCACATATTCCTCTTCGCCATAGACTGTGACAATCTTTCCTTTTACTGGATATTTTAACTTCTGATGCAGGGTAGAAGTTACAGCGTTTGCCCCATGTATCCAAGGGCGTCCAAGTAAACAGGAGTAGGCTGGGTGAATTTCCATTACGTAAAAGATAGAATCAAAGATTTGAGAACCCACTCTGATTGGGAGATTCACTTTTCCGTATACCGTTCTGGTTGACCCGTCAAAGGCTCTTACCACAACATCACTTGGTTGTAACACAATTCCTTCGAAGTCAAGCTTTTCTAGTACTGTTTTCGGTAACACGTTCAGAGAAGAACCGTTATCTACTAGCACATGAGATAGAGTGGTGCCATTACATTCAATGGAGATATGTAAGGCTTTGTTGTGATTTTTTCCAGCAGGGGTTAGATCCACATCAGAGAAACCGAGACCATTGCTCACGGTTAGATTGGCAACACAATTCTCAAATTGGTCGACTGAGATCTCTTGAGGCACATGCGCAGCTTTCAGGAACTTCATCAGAGCTTTGGCATGAGCTTCTGAATATTTTAGCAGAGATAGCATTGAGATTTTTGAAGCAGTGTGCCCCAGTTGCTCAACAATATTGTAATCACTTTTGCAGATGATTTTCAATATTTCCTCCATTTCTTGCTTTGATGGATCCTCAGCAGTGATCTCCACCGGGGTTTGAACTTGTTCAACTTGTGGCTCTTTGCCTCGAGCGTTGACATTTTGATTAGGAACTGGGACTCGGACTGGACCAGCAGCAACATTTGGAGAAATTTCTGGTGAAAAGATTCTTCCACTTCTCGTGATCTTGCTGGTACCCACAATATTACCCACAGTTGGAGTAGTTAACTTTGCGGTCTCTTCAGTCGAGGTACTCTGCTTAACTCCATGAACGTAAACATTAGTGTCGTATCCCCATGGGACAGCTTTGTCTGAGGAGTATGGAAATGGAGTTGGACTAGCAATGACTACTGATGCCACTTTGAGTGTAGCAGAAATTTTGAATGGAGCCTTGGCAGAGATTTTGAATGGTAAGCTGGAGATCACTGAGGCATCCTCTATTCTCATCCCGTTTGTAAAGACTTCGCACAGCACGTCCATAGAAGGGAGCCTCTCAAACATAATGATACGGCGATCCATCCATTTTTGAATTCCCATCCTCAGATTTTCACAACCATTGGGCAGGCATGAGCAATAAAAGCAGTCGGGGTCACACCCTGGAAAGTAACCAGCTCGGATTAGCTTTCCTTTGACTTCGCAGAGTGGAGTTGATAATTCGTTCACATCATAGATGTAAACAGTGTCCAGGATAGCGTTAACAGTTTTGTCATGCTTTGGCATAGGTGCAGTGATGACATTTGGAGTTTCTGGAGGATCGAACTCAATTTCCCCAGCATCTATCATATCTTGTATTTTATTTTTCAGGGCCCAGCAGTGATCTGCGTCATGTCCTGGACAGTTTGAGTGATAGGCACATGTCGCATCAGGGCGATAATTCGGAGAGGAAGTGTTGACATTCTTTGGAGGACCTTTTAATGTGATCAGATCTGCTTTTAGCAAGTGCTGCAATGCCTGAGAGATTGGCATGTTGATTCTGGTGAAATTTCTTCTTGGTGCATCTGGTCGATGCGTATATTTTGGCTGTTGATCTTTTTGAGGTGCAGATGCGGAGATCAGAACTGCCCCTACAGATTGATGCTGCTCACTTTTGCGACTTTTCTGAATTTGTGTTGCATTGACCTCATTTCTCCCGCTGATGGGCCTTTTTGTAGTACCAGAGGAGGAACCTATTTGAATTTTTCCATTTTGAATGCCACTTTCGACACGTTCTCCGGTCAGTATCAGGTCAGTGAAACCTGATGATGAGCTTCCCAGCAAATGGCTATAGAAAGGGCCAGTTAAAGTGCCCATGAACATGTCAACTAGTTCGCGATCAGATAAGGGTGGTTGAACCCTTCCAGCCATATCTCTCCACTTTTGTGCATATCCTTTGAAACTTTCTTTTGGTCCCATAGACATGCCCCTTAGTTGAGTACGGGTTGGCGCAAGATCAGCATTGTATTGGTACTGTTTGTAAAAAGCAGCAGCTAATTCTTCCCAAGTATGAACCTTGGTATTTTCCAGCTGGTAGTACCACTCGAGTTGTGTACCCGACAGACTTTCTTGGAAGAAGTGAATCCACAATTTGTTATCTGTTGTATGAGGTTGTATCTTCCTCACATAGGATCTCAGATGTAGTTTCGGGCAAGAAACTCCATCATATTTTGCAAAGACAGGAACTTTGAATTTTGGAGGGATAACAACATCCGAGATGAGCCCTAGATCATTGAAATCTAAGCCAGGTATTTTTTGTATCTCCATAGCTTTCATACGGTCTTCCAGCTGTTGGTATTTTTCATCATCCGGTTCGTCCCCAGAATGATCATTTTCTTCATTTGAAGAGAGAGAGGGTTTAGCAGAACCCTGGTTGCTTTGATTGTCTTCTTGTTCATCATCACCGACTGTTTCAGGGATCGGTGGCTTTTTGAACTTTTTGACTGGGATTTTGATCTTCCTTTTCAGGTGACTCACGCCTACAGATCCTTTGGGCTTCTTTTTCTTCTTGATTATCAGGGCTTTCAGTTCTTGTTGCCCCTTTGCCAGTTCCAGAATTGCCACTTGAACTTGGGCATTCTGTGCTTCGAGGTTCTTGATGCTCATTTCAGATTCCATCTCTTCTGACTGAAATAAACAGCGAGAAGATGAGAAATCCGTCATGTGAACCTGTTATGCAATGTGTATGACTGGATGCCATGTGTATGCAATGTATGAAATGTATGTGCAATGTATATGAATGCAATGTATGAAATGTATATGCAATGCATGAAGTGAAATGTGTGTGCAATGTTTCAAGGATCTTAGAGTTTAGATTTGTTAAAGAAGAAACAAACGTTAGTTAATCAATTTATTTCTTTTTTTTTTGCTTCTTTTTTTCTTTGCCTCATTTGGGCTTACAAGACAGAAATAAAATAAATGATCCTTCAGGTCTCCCGTGGACGCTTTCTCTTTGCCCCCAGGAATGTGTTGATCTGCTGTTCTTCTTGAAGCTGTCCGGTGAGCTCCAATATCCTTCTCTCATAGTCTTGACAGTATGATTTGAAGGTGTCTCTTTCCTCTTTGAGTTGAACCCAAGATTTTTGCAACTCTTCTAGGTCAGTTGGCATGTCCGGGTGTAGAATAACTTGAGGTTCATATCCTTCGACCTCTGGTTCAATAGTCACAGGTAGAACAGCAGGATATGGCATAAGGAGTTTCTGAGCATGAGTGCGGACCCATCTGAGGTAAGGTTCCATAGGAATAGAATTCCATTGCCCCAGAGTTTTGCTTTCTATTCTATAGACACTGCCCCATGCATGTATGAACCTTCGTCGGTGTCTATGAGAATCATTCTCGTAATCAAACACAATGCCATGGATAATCATGTCATGAGGACCGTTGCTTCCTTGCATATCCGAATTGGCGTAGAGCTAAAGAGGGATTGTAAGTGATGCCTCCTTTGATGCCAAGGAGTGGCACATTAGGGTACTCTCCACAATGATCAATGATAGTAATGTCTCTTTGAAAGAAGTTGTTCCACCGGATATCTGAATGAGACAAAGACATAATCCTGCGAGACCATTGCATTCTTTGTTCATTTCTCAACACTGATCGGGGAAGATGAAATGTAAACCACCTAGCCAGTAGTGGTATACAGCACATGAGAGTTCCTCGTTTCTTTATGGTACGAGTGTGTAGAGAATGTAGAATGTCTCCCAGCAAGGTTGGTACTGGGTTACGGATTAGGAAAAGGTTGATGATGTGTACACTTATGAACTGGTCGGGATTAGGGAATAAAACCAACCCGTAGATCAAAAGTGCCATAACTTCCTCAAAAGCTGGATAACTTTTGTTTTCTAGCAGTAGTCGAGCCTTTTCCAATAAGAACTTGGCAAGCAAACCCTTAACTCCACTCTTTGTTTCCCAATTGGACTCGATTTCTGATTTCCGCAGATGTAAAGCAGCAGCAATGACTTCAGGTTTTGGAATCCTTTCTAAACCAGTGAAAGGTAATTGATTTCGAACAGGTAATCCAATTAGTTCAGAGAATTCTTCCAAAGTGGGTACCAACTGGTAATCAGGAAAGGTAAAGCAATGATGTTCAGGGTCAAAGAACTGGAACAGGACCCGTATCATGTCTTCTTCAAATTTTGAGGTAACCAAATGGAGTAGGTGACCATGCCTTTCACTGAATTGAACATTCCTGGGGAATTCTGACACTAAGTCTTTTAGTTCATATGGTACCGTTGAGATGTTGATTCGGATGTAATCTTTGGTGGCGGGAGCCATTACCTGCAAAAACAAAGGTAAACTCTTTGATCCTTGAAGTGTTTGGTGCAAAAATGATATGCTTATGATGCAAACATGTGGCACACAAAAACAAATCAAACAATAGCCTTAGGTTTAAAGGCTTGCATGGAGCTGATAGGTGATACCCTCCCCACTGAAGTTGGGTTGGTTAAAACCTGTCCTAGAATAGCATTCGGGTTCTATGATCCTTGGAAGTAACATCTCAATACGGCGCTCGAGCGGCCGATCAAAATATTCCTCGAGGATAACTAACTTCGATCAATTTCAAAGCTAGCCACTTAATAGGCCACAAGTCAAGTTCAACTAAAAAGGTTCTAAGACAAATTAGTGTTTAATGACATTTCGGAAGCCTAATATACTCCTTGATCGTTTTCAAGGGACATCAGTATAAACCAAAGTATCGCACTAACGATGACTACCAGATCAACCGTATCGGTACATGCCGTACAGTTTCCTTGGTCTATTGTCATATACTTAAGGTATCTCGAGATTCGGGTTAGAATCTTTCACACAAGCAAAAATACCCAAACAAACCTTTGAAAAATAGAGCAATCAAGTCAATCAATTGAAAACATCGAAGTGATCTATTCTCTTAAGGTAACCCCTTTTGAAAACATTTTGTTTTTGAAAGAATTCCCCAGCAGAGTCGCCAGTTCTGTGGACCTCCGATTTTTTAATCCCGGGCCATACCTCTGTTCTGTAGAGATACGTGAACTGACTCTTTTTTATCGCTTAATGCTTTCGCATTTTGAAAATTCACAGAGTCGCCACCGACCTTTTATTTTATCCAATTAAGGAAAGGTTTATAAAAGAAACAGAAAAAAGACCTTTAAGAAATTCTGGGTAAGGGGGTAGGTTATACAAAGGGAAGGTGTTAGCACCCTTTGTATCCATGGTTATCCATGGGCTCTTAAGTTTGCTTAGCTCACTTGTTTTTCGATTACTTTTCAATTGCTCTGAAATTGCTCATATGTGGTTTCAAATACTTTTGTAATTTGAATTTTGTAATGATTCGTGTGTGGATGTATACAAAATGCTTGTTTATCTTTCGAAAGATGTCTTGAAAAGAACGTTAACTTTGTAATAATCCGTGTTTGGATGTATACAAAGTATTGTCTTTTTTGAAAGTTTTGTTTTGAAAAACAACAGTGTATGAGAATTTTGTTTGTTTTGATTTGAGCAAGCAAACTAGGAGGTCTACCTTGAGTTGTAAGGTCTTTATCCTATTTCCTTTAAAAATCTATCCTTTCACCGGATATAAGCGCAAGGTTCGATTTTGTACTCAAAAACAGTGGAATTTTGACTTTGATTTTTAAAAGAATGAGAAGGGATTACCTTAAAAGGTGCAAGTTGAAGGATAGAAAAACACTTAGAAAGGGGGGGTTTGAATAAGTGTAGCTTTAAAAACTTGACAGATAAAAATAAATTGCACAGTTATTTTTATCCTGGTTCGTTGTTAACTAAACTACTCCAGTCCACCCCCGCAGAGATGATTTACCTCAACTGAGGATTTAATCCACTAATCGCACGGATTACAATGGTTCTCCACTTAGTCAGCAACTAAGTCTTCCAGAGTCTTCTGATCACACACTGATCACTCCAGGAACAACTGCTTAGATACCCTCTAAGACTTTTCTAGAGTATACTGATCCACACGATCACTCTAGTTACAACCTGCTTAGATAACCTCTAAGACTTCCTAGAGTATTCTGATCCACACGATCACTCTAGTTCCTTACAACTTAATGTAATCAATTCTAAGAGTATTACAATTGCTTCTTAAAAGCGATAATCACAAACTGTGATATTTCTCTTAACGTTTAAGCTTAATCTTACTAATATATTACAACAGCAATGTAGTGAGCTTTGATGAAGATGAAGATTCTGAGCTTTGAATTTGAACAGCGTTTCAGCAAGTTAATATGAGTTGTTTTGGTGCAGAATCGTTAACCTTGCTTCTCATCAGAACTTCATATTTATAGGCGTTGGAGAAGATGACCGTTGAGTGCATTTAATGCTTTGCGTGTTCCGTACAGCATCGCATTTAATGTTATACGCTTTTGTCAACTACCTCGAGCCTTGTTCACGCTGTGTCTACTGACGTAGCCTTTAGTAGCTTTTAACGTTCCTTTTGTCAGTCAGCGTAGCTTGCCACTTGTACTTCCTTCTGATCTGATGTTTGTGAATACAACGTTTGAATATCATCAGAGTCAAACAGCTTGGTGCATAGCATCTTCTGATCTTCTGACCTTGAAGTGCTTCTGAGCGTGATACCATCAGTACTTCAGTGCTTCTGTTCTCTTGTTCTTCTGATGCTTCCATAGACCCATGTTCTGATTCTGCTTCGACCATCTTCTGATGTCTTGCCAGACCATGTTCTGATGTTGCATGCTGAACCCTTTGAGACAAAGCTTCTGAGCGCTGAATTATGCGTACTCTTTATATATTTCCTGAAAAGGAAATTGCATTGGATTAGAGTACCATATTATCTTAAGCAAAATTCATATTATTGTTATCATCAAAACTAAGATAATTGATCAGAACAAATCTTGTTCTAACAATCTCCCCCTTTTTGATGATGACAAAAACATATATAAATGATATGAATTTGCGATCAGAAAGAACAGACGGCAAAAGACAAATTACACAGCTATAGCATAAGCATATGAATATGTCTCACCCTGAGATTAACAATCTCCCCCTGAGATAAATAATCTTCCCCTGAAATAAATACTCGAAGAACTTTAATAAAAGACTTCCCTGATTATTTCGGTAGAGACGATCACATAAGCTTCTGTCTTTAGAGAATTCATAGCTTCTGACTTCTGCTTCCATTGGACAGCTTCAGAACTAGAATTTCTTTAGATCCCTAGAACACTCACAGCTTCTGATTCCTGCTTCCATCTAGGACAGCTTCAGAACTTGAATTTCTTTGATCTTCTGAACATTCACAGCTTCTGATTTCTGCTTCCATTTAGGACAGCTTCAGAACTTGAGTTTTCTGGATCTTTAGAACCTTCACAGCTTCTGATTTCTGCTTCCCTCGGATAGCTTCAGAGCTTTGAATTTCTACCAACATCACTTCATGCTAGATTTGTATCAGAACATTGTTGAATGTACCAGAGCATCATCTAAGCATCTCTACATCCTGAAATGTTACAGAACAAAAACTAAACGACAAAAGTCAGCATGAACGAGTCAGAACATAAAATGTATATTAGAACACATGATATGTATCAGAGCCATATAGGCTAAAATAATGTATCAGAGCAAATAGAATTTTGTCAGATCAAATAGACAAATATGGATCAAATTCTATTATCAGTGCTTCTGATTCATTCTTCTTTCTTGCTTCTTTTTTTCTGAAGCTTGACAGCACTCGGCTTGCTTCAGTTTCCATGGTTTTGCTTCTGTGTTTGCTTTGAAGATTCTCTTTACTTCTTTATACCTGCAAAACACTTAAACCATATAGAACTTGCAGTTCTTGTTAGTAAATGTGTGGGAGCTTTACCCAGCAACTGATAGATTAATCAAATCATTTATCATTTATCTTCTCCTCCTTTTTGTCATAACATCAAAAAGAATATTTCAAAAGATTCAGATGAATAAAACGACAAATAAAATCACTGGAATGTAAATCAAGGAAACTTTTTATTGATAATCAAAAGATATTACATGAGAAGATGTTTAACAAGCAGATGCAACAAGAAAAGAAAAAACTTTTTATTGATGAAGAGTTCATGATGGATTTGCAGATAATGAACAGCTAGGGTTTGATATGAATGCAAAAAGATAGAGTGAATAGAGAAAATATGAGAGGGAAGAATATAAAGAAAAACTGAAAGAGAGTAAATGATGAAAATCATTTAATGTTACGTGACGTGAGGAGAGATAATAAAGACAAATGAGGTGACTAGCACAGTTACCTATGGTCGGCGTCCCTTCAACTGCACGCGCGCTTATCCATGAATAGTAACGACAGGTTTACCATCCCGAGATAAAACGTTACAGCTGTTTTGCTTTAAAAGAGGTTCTGAATCAACTTAGACAATGAAACGTTAGTATAACCGAATCATAATTTCTAAAAGATTTCAATCAGAACTTCTGATATAAAAAGAAATCCACATTCATTTCAGAAGATACTCATACGTAAGAACTTCTCATTTCCTCATTCTGGGCATAAATCCATACTGATGTTCTTCAGAATGAACTTAAACCTATCTTCAGCCAGGGGTTTTGTAAAAATATCAGCCCATTGATGGTCTGTATCAACAAAGTTTAAAGATATAACGCCCTTCTGAACATAGTCCCTTATGAAATGATGTTTAATCTCAATATGTTTAGCTTTTGAATGAAGAATAGGATTCTTAGATAAACATATAGCAGAAGTATTATCACAGAAAATAGGAATGTTACTCTCAAATATCTGATAGTCTTCTAACTGACTCTTCATCCAGAGCATCTGTGTACTGCAACCAGCAGCAGCGACATATTCTGCTTCTGTTGTTGATAGAGCAATAGTTGCTTGCTTCTTGCTATACCAGGAGATCAAATGACTTCCAAGAAATTGGCAACTTCCCGAAGTACTCTTTCTTTCAATTCTGTCTCCAGCATAGTCAGCATCGCAGAATCCTACTAAGTTGTATTCTTTAGATTTTCTGTAAACTAAGCCAACATTAGTAGTACCTTTCAGATACCTTAGAATTCTCTTAACAGCAGTTAAATGAGATTCTCTAGGATCTGATTGGAATCTAGCACACAAACACACACTGAACAGAATGTCAGGTCTAGAAGCAGTCAGATATAGAAGAGATCCAATCATACCTCTGTATAACTTCTGATCTACCTTCTTACTTACCTCATCCTTACCTAGGATGCATGTTGGATGCATAGGAGTTTTGGCTTCTTTGCAGTCTAGAAGATTAAACTTCTTCAGAAGTTCCTTCACATACTTGGTTTGGTGAACATACGTTCCTTCTGATGTTTGATTTATTTGTATTCCAAGGAAATACTTGAGTTCTCCCATCATGCTCATTTCAAACTCAGCCTGCATAGACTCAGCAAACTCCTTTCCAAGTGTAGCATTAGATGTTCCAAAAATAATATCATCTACATATATTTGACAAATTAAAATATCCTTTTTAAAGGTTTTACAAAAGAGAGTAGTGTCCACTTTTCCTCTAGTGAAACCATTATCCAGAAGGAAAGAACTTAAGCGTTCATACCAAGCTATGGGAGCCTGTTTCAATCCATACAATGATTTCTTTAGTTTAAAAACATGATTAGGAGACATAGAGTCTTCAAAACCAGGAGGTTGATGGACATAAACTTCTTCATCTATATAACCATTTAAGAAGGCACTCTTAACATCCATCTGATAGAGAGTGATGTTATGTTGAGTGGCAAATGAAATTAATAGACGAATAGATTCTAACCTGGCCACTGGTGCAAAGGTTTCTGTATAGTCAATCCCTTCTTGCTGACTATAACCCTGAGCCACCAGTCTGGCTTTGTTCCTTACCACTTCACCTTTCTCACTGAGCTTGTTTCTGAAGACCCATTTTGTACCGATTATATTGAATCCATCTGGTCTAGGAACAAGATCCCAAACATCATTCCTTGTAAACTGATTCAGTTCTTCTTGCATAGCAATTATCCAGTCTGGATCTTCTAGAGCATGATCAACAGAAGTTGGCTCGATCAAAGATACAAGACCTAATTGACAGTCTGCATTGTTCTTAAGGAATGCTCTTGTTCTGATTGGATCATCCTTCTTTCCAAGAATGACATCTTCTGAATGACCAGAGATGAGTCTGGATGATCTTCTGACAGATGGTTCTTCAGAAATGCTTAGATTCTCCAGAGAAGCTGATACTTGATATTCCGATTCTTTGCTTCTGAGAAGCTCTGCTTCTGATGCGTTGCTTCTTGGCTCAACAACTTCTGATATATCAATATCCCAATCTGCAAAATTATCAAACTGCTTTGGTTTTTCAGAACCAAGCTTATCATCAAACCTGATATTGATTGATTCTTCTACAATCAATGTTTCAGTATTGTATACTCTGTACCCTTTTGAGCGTTCAGAATATCCAAGAAGGAAACATTTTTGTGCTTTGGAATCAAACTTACCAAGATGATCTTTAGTGTTCAGAATAAAGCATACACATCCAAAAGGATGGAAATATGAAATGTTGGGCTTTCTATTCTTCCACAATTCATAAGGAGTCTTATTTAGAATAGGTCTCATAGAGATTCTATTCTGAATATAGCATGCAGTGTTTATTGCTTCTGCCCAGAAATGCTTAGCCATATTGGTTTCATTGATCATGGTTCTGGCCATTTCTTGCAGAGTCCTATTCTTTCGTTCTACAACTCCATTTTGCTGTGGAGTTCTAGGACAAGAGAAATCATGGGCAATACCATTTTCTTTGAAGAATTCTTCAAAGGATCTGTTCTCAAATTCACCACCATGATCACTTCTGACCTTTATGATTTTACACTCTTTTTCAGATTGAATCTGAATGCAGAAATCAAGGAACACTGAATGAGACTCATCCTTGTGTTTCAAGAATTTTACCCACGTCCAGCGGCTATAATCATCTACGATGACTAATCCATATTTCTTCCCTCTGACAGATGCTGTTTTGACTGGGCCAAACAGATCAATGTGCAAGAGTTCTAATGGCCTTGAGGTAGAAACAACATTCTTGGACTTGAATGCAGGTTTGGAGAACTTGCCCTTCTGACATGCTTCACAAAGAGCATCTGATTTGAATTTCAGATTAGGGAGTCCTCTGACAAGATTCAGTTTGTTAATCTGAGAAATCTTTCTCAAACTAGCACGACCTAATCTTCTGTGCCAGACCCACTGCTCTTCAGAAACAGACATAAGACAAGTCACCTTCTGACTCATAAGATCTTGCAGATCTGTCTTATAAATGTTGTTCTTCCTCTTGCCTGTAAATAGGATTGAGCCATCCTTCTGATTTACAGCCTTGCAAGACTCTTGATTAAAGATTATATCATAACCATTGTCACTCAATTGACTGATAGATAAGAGGTTATGTGTTAATCCTTCTACAAGAAGTACATTAGAAATGGAAGGAGAGTTACCAGACTTTATAGTTCCAGAGCCAATTATCTTGCCCTTCTGATCTCCTCCAAACTTGACTTCCCCTCCAGACTTAAGCACCAGGTCTTGGAACATAGACCTTCTTCCTGTCATGTGTCGTGAGCATCCAGAGTCCAGGTACCATGACATGTTGTGCTTTGTCCTTTTTTGCAGTCAAGGATATCTGCAATAGGAATAATCTTATACTTAGGTACCCACATCTTTTTGGGTCCTTTCTTGTTAGATTTTCTCAAGTTCTGATTGAACTTGGGTTTAACATTGTAAGCAATAGGAGGAACAGCATGATAATTTTTAATGTGAGTTTCATGATATTTCCTAGGTTGTGTCACATGCTTTTTGGTGTGTGTTATGTGAAAACTTTGAGCATGTGAAGTGTGCCTAATATCATGGGAGTGGCCATACTTGAACTGATCATACAATGGCTTGTATGTGAATTTCATTTCATCAACAGGTTCAAGTTTGTATGGGGTTTCACCCTCAAAACCAATGCCAACTCTTTTGTTTCCAGACACAGCATATATCATAGAAGCTAGCTGACTTCTGCCAATACTTCTAGATAAGAACTTCCTGAAACTTAAATCATATTCTTTCAGAATATGGTTTAGACTAGGAGTGGATTTTTCTGAATCAGAAGGAGATCCAACATTATTGGATAATTTTAAAAGTTTTTCTTTTAATTCAGAATTCTCCAACTCAAGCTTCTTTGTTTCAAATTCAAATAGCTTTTTCAGCTTTTTGTATTTGAGACTAATCTGAGACTTGAGTTCCAGAAGTTCAGTTAGACCGGAAACTAACTCATCTCTAGTAAGTTCAGAAAATACCTCTTCAGAATCTGATTCTGATGTAGATTCTGATCCGTCATCTTCTGTCGCCATCAGCGCACAGTTAGCCTGCTCATTTTCAGAGTCTGAATCATCTTCTGACTCATCCCAGGTTGCCATAAGACCTTTCTTCTTATGAAACTTCTTCTTGGGATTTTCCTTCTGAAGATTTGGACATTCATTCTTGAAGTGTCCAGGCTCATTGCATTCATAGCACATGACCTTCTTCTTGTCAAATCTTCTGTCATCAGAAGATTCTCCACGTTCAAATTTCTTTGAACTTCTGAAGCCTCTGAACTTCCTTTGCTTGGTCTTCCAGAGTTGATTTAGCCTTCTGGAGATCAAAGACAGTTCATCTTCTTCTTCAGATTCTGATTCTTCAGGATCTTCTTCTTTAGCCTGAAAAGCGTTAGTGCATTTCTTGATATTGGATTTTAATGCAATAGACTTACCTTTCTTTTGAGGCTCATTTGCGTCCAGCTCTATTTCATGACTTCTCAAGGCACTGATAAGCTCTTCCAGAGAAACTTCATTCAGATTCTTTGCAATCTTGAATGCAGTCACCATAGGACCCCATCTTCTGGGTAAGCTTCTGATGATCTTCTTTACGTGATCAGCCTTGGTGTATCCCTTGTCAAGAACTCTCAATCCAGCAGTAAGAGTTTGAAATCTTGAAAACATCTTTTCATTGTCTTCATCATCCTCCATCTTGAAGGCTTCATACTTCTGGATTAAAGCTAGAGCTTTAGTCTCCTTGACTTGAGCATTTCCTTCATGAGTCATTTTCAAGGACTCATATATGTCATAGGCCGTTTCCTTGTTAGATATCTTCTCATACTCAGCATGAGAGATAGCATTCAGCAAAACAGTTCTGCATTTATGATGATTCCTGAAAAGCTTTTTCTGATCATCATTCATTTCTTGCCTTGTCAGCTTTACGCCACTGGCATTTACTGGATGTTTGTAACCATCCATCAGAAGATCCCATAGATCACCATCTAGACCAAGAAAGTAACTTTCCAGTTTATCTTTCCAGTATTCAAAGTTTTCACCATCAAATACCGGCGGTCTAGTATAACCATTGTTACCGTTGTATTGCTCAGCAGAGCCAGATGTAGATGCAGGTGTAGACTTTTCACTTTCATCAACCATCTTTTACTGAAGCATTTTTCTCTTCCTGAATCTTTTCTAAACACGGTTAAGTGCTTGCACCTTAGAACCGGCGCTCTGATGCCAATTGAAGGAAATAAAAACACTTAGAAAGGGGGGGGTTTGAATAAGTGTAGCTTTAAAAACTTGACAGATAAAAATAAATTGCACAGTTATTTTTATCCTGGTTCGTTGTTAACTAAACTACTCCAGTCCACCCCCGTAGAGATGATTTACCTCAACTGAGGATTTAATCCACTAATCGCACGGATTACAATGGTTCTCCACTTAGTCAGCAACTAAGTCTTCCAGAGTCTTCTGATCACACACTGATCACTCCAGGAACAACTGCTTAGATACCCTCTAAGACTTTTCTAGAGTATACTGATCCACACGATCACTCTAGTTACAACCTGCTTAGATAACCTCTAAGACTTCCTAGAGTATTCTGATCCACACGATCACTCTAGTTCCTTACAACTTAATGTAATCAATTCTAAGAGTATTACAATTGCTTCTTAAAAGCGATAATCACAAACTGTGATATTTCTCTTAACGTTTAAGCTTAATCTTACTAATATATTACAACAGCAATGTAGTGAGCTTTGATGAAGATGAAGATTCTGAGCTTTGAATTTGAACAGCGTTTCAGCAAGTTAATATGAGTTGTTTTGGTGCAGAATCGTTAACCTTGCTTCTCATCAGAACTTCATATTGATAGGCGTTGGAGAAGATGACCGTATAGTGCATTTAATGCTTTGCGTGTTCCGTACAGCATCGCATTTAATGTTATACGCTTTTGTCAACTACCTCGAGCCTTGTTCACGCTGTGTCTACTGACGTAGCCTTTAGTAGCTTTTAACGTTCCTTTTGTCAGTCAGCGTAGCTTGCCACTTGTACTTCCTTCTGATCTGATGTTTGTGAATACAACGTTTGAATATCATCAGAGTCAAACAGCTTGGTGCATAGCATCTTCTGATCTTCTGACCTTGAAGTGCTTCTGAGCGTGATACCATCAGTACTTCAGTGCTTCTGTTCTCTTGTTCTTCTGATGCTTCCATAGACCCATGTTCTGATTCTGCTTCGACCATCTTCTGATGTCTTGCCAGACCATGTTCTGATGTTGCATGCTGAACCCTTTGAGACAAAGCTTCTGAGCGCTGAATTATGCGTACTCTTTATATATTTCCTGAAAAGGAAATTGCATTGGATTAGAGTACCATATTATCTTAAGCAAAATTCATATTATTGTTATCATCAAAACTAAGATAATTGATCAGAACAAATCTTGTTCTAACACAAGTGTGATTGTGTTTGGATTCAGATATTTTATCTTTGAAGTTAGTGATCTAACGGTTCAATTTTATCTTTGACATACACGCAGTTTATATTTGCTGGAAATTAAAATGCGGAAATGTAAAGTGCGGAAAGTAAATCTACGCTATTACACCGATTGTGCGGGAAATTTAAACTAGCCTATTTACATGAATTTGACATCCTATACATTTATCTAGGAATTTAAATTGCAAGAAAAATAAAAGGCATGTTTTTGGATTTTTTATGATTGGTTTTAATTATAATTAATGCATGATTAATTAAATTAAAATGAAGAAAAAAGATGAAAATAGATTTAAACCTAGAAATTAAGTTTAAAATATGTACAAAATATTTGTCAATTAATTTTAAAACAAAACTAATTTTTTTGGAATTTTTGGAATTGATTTGAAATTGATTTAAGTTAATTAAAACATAATTATGCAAATAATTATACAAATAATTAAAACTTAAAGATAAAATTATCCAAAATATGTACAAAATTAGTTTATAATATATAAACAATATTTTATATAAAGAACAATTTTTTTATGATTTTTTGATTGGTTAGAATAATTAAAAAGCAAATATACAAATATATACTAATTAATTATGCAAAATATTTAAATTTTGAAGAAAAATAAAATATTTTTATTTCAGAAAATAATATATTATTTTAGAAGTCTAAAAATATTTTTTGTATTTTTTTTTGGATTTTTAAAACTATTTTTAATTAATTTAACAAAGAAATTAAAATAAAATAGAAAATAAAAAGGATACTGATCATGTGTGGTTGGATTGAGGGTCCATGATAAGGATTGTTTGATCTGGCGCGTTGGATGATTCATTAAATGAGATCAGATGGTCCAGACTTTGAGGCACATGGTACACGTTACACCTGCAAAGCACAGAATCAGAGATAAATTTAAAAAAACACGCGCGCGTCTGAACCAATGGGGGGAAGACACGTCTTCGTCTTCAACCTTCAGACAAGACTTTCAACAGCGCTTTTGCAAAAAAGCGCTATAATAAGTGAACCCTAATTCTGCAAAATAACGAATAGGGGTAAACAAGCAAATAAATTTGGCGCGATGGTACCATTCAACTCGTCTTGTTCCACTGAATGTAACCATGTCTTTAATTTGCTTTAATTTTGGCCCTATTGAAGAACCCTAATTTTGAGCTAAGAAAACCCTAAAATGGTATATGCTATAAACAGCCATTAAAATCCAATTGAAGCTCCAGAAACGACCAGAGCTTCAAACCAAACACAATTATGCATCTACATCTTGTTAAATATGCGTGTGTTATGAGATATAAGTTGGTTTTAGTTTGAACAAACCGTGGCCTATATAGCTCGATTCAGTGATGTTTAAGACTTGCAATTGATTGGAATAGTTTCAGTGAAGCTCAGAGATGATGTTTGAATGCTTAGTTTGTATTGAAATGGACTGAAATTAAAAACTCGAATTTGAATTTTCTTTGAATTTTTTCAAGTGGTTACAAGTGTATATGAGCAAGGCTTTGTTTCTGATTCGTGTCCCCCCTTGTTACTGAAGCATGCTAGCCTATTTATAAGCATTGAGTGCTTAGAATTGAAGCTAAGAAGCAACTAGTTGCCTTTGTGGAATTCTTGCATTTTTTATATTAAAAAAGCTTTGAATTATTGACCAAGTCCTCTTGTCTTCAATGCATCTGCCTTGCTCTTCAATTCTCTGCAGAAAGATGAAGATTCCTTGGGTGAGTCATGCTTGGAAGTTAAGCTACCATTTATCCATCCATTTTCCTTTTAATTTTAATCTTAAAATAAGATAAAATCATGCCAAAAATGGATAAAAAAGGTGTGGGCCTTGTCTTGGTCGTGGGAGGCCCATAATAACATGGAAAAGATGTTTGAATGCTGAAAACTTGGCCCCATTTGGAAAAAATACATTTTAAAGCAATGTTGATTTCATGCATTTTCCCAAAATTTAGCCAACTTCAACAAGGTGTAAATCCCTCAATTTTTGTCATATGAAGGAGATCTTGCACTTTTTGGAAACCTCAAAGAGTCCTCTAACCAATGCCTTTGGTCTCATGTCAAAATGATTTTTGAAGCTCCTTGTGTGTCCTTTTGAAAAAAGTGTCTTTTTGTTGACTTTGAAAATGACCTGTAATGTCTTTGATCATATTTTTCAAATGGTGAATCCAATGACCATGGGATCAATGGAATTTGAAAGATAATTGAATTTCCTTCAAAACAAGCTTTAGTTTGAATTTTTTGGATGCAGGATGAGAGAGTTATGATCAGTCAAAGTTGAGTTGACTTTTCAGGCAAAAACCCTAATTTTGAATCTTAGGGTTTTGTTGATTTTTGATCTTTCCTTGATGAATTATGATCATCCAATGATCAAATGATGAATCCTTTGACAAAATATGGACTTTGACAAAAAATTTCATTTTTGACTGTCTGTTGACTTTTTTGGTCAAACGGGTCGTCTGTTGACTGTTTGAGCTGCTGACGGTGCGTCTGAGTGAATTGAAGTTTGAAAATTTGTATGATGGTACTTTGAGATATATGGATGTGTATGAAATCCATTTGAGCTCTCAAAAACTTGTTGCTCCTGTAAAAACAAGAAAAACCCTGATTAGGGACTGTTTGTGTAGGAGACAGTTAAGCGTACCTGATTTTTGTGCAGTGTTGAGTCTCTGCTAATCGCGTGATATTCAGAAGACTTCTAGCACAAAGATCTTGGAATTTTGAATTGTGAAAGATTGATTTGATTGATGGTACAAAACACTGAGAATTGTACTGCCAGCAGTTTGGCTGTCAACTGACTGTTCAGGTATTGACGTAGCAGTTAGAGTGAAAAATCAACAGTCAAAGTTAATTTTCTTTTTTGTTGTTTTTGTTTTATGTGAAAAATGAAAGTTTATTTACATGACTTGTTAAAAAAAACATAGACATAATAAAAAACTAATATACTGTTACCAGTACAGCCTGATTTCCTGATTCTGCGCCTGCAAAAAGATTTTAACTCTGTACCAATTGTGTCAGTACTATTTATCTGTAAATAAATAAATAGCATGTGTGAAGTAATAAACAGCATTTGGCGTTTGCGTAAGAATAAATTCAACTGCAAGCCAAATTACTGTATAAGAAAAATTCTAAAAACTAAGTGTTTCATATGTTAGGATATTTGTTGAAATAATCCATAATTATATGAGACTCTTAATTTCCAGGTTGGAGTTTTCTTGAAAAAAGATGTGGGCAAATTTTGGGGTATAACACATATCATCTATTGCATTCACATATTACAAAAGCCTAGTTTCCAACCCTCGTGTTGTGATTGGTGTATTTTCCGACCCACGTGTCGTGAGTTTCCAACCCTCGTGTTGTGATAGGTGTATTTTCCGACCCACGTGTCGTGAGTTTCCAACTCTCGTGTTGTGATAGGTGTATTTTCCGACCCACGTGTCGTGAGTTTCCAACCCTCGTGTTGTGACAGGTGTGTTTTCCGACCCTCGAGTCGTAAGTTTCTAAACATATCGTTTCCTTTCCGACCCTCGAGTCGTGAATATTGGGCATGCTACTTTCTCCGACCCTCGAGTCGTGAGTCTCCAAACAAGTGAATCTTTTCCATGCAGGTAAGTTTGCTAGAACTATAGCAAATAATTCCTATTATACAGGTACGCTTGTCAGAACCATGGTAGGTAAATCCAAATGGTGCAGGTGAACTCGTCCGAACCAGGGCAAGTGATCCAAATGGTGTAGGTGAAATTTGTCCGAGCCAGGGCAAATGATCCAAATGGTGTAGGTGAAATTTGTCCGAGCCAGGGCAAATGATCCAAATGGTGTAGGTGAAATTTGTCCGAACCAGGGCAAATGATCCAAATGGTGTAGGTGAAATTTGTCTGAACCAGGGCAAACGATCCAAATGGTGCAGGAGAAATTTGTCCGAACCAGGGCAAATGATCCAAATGGTGTAGGTGAAATTTGTCCGAACCAGGGCAAATGATCCAAATGGTGTAAGTGAAATTTGTCCGAACCAGGGCAAATGATCCAAATGGTGTAGGTGAAACTTGTCCGAACCAGGGCAAATGATCCAAATGGTGCAGGTGAAATTTGTCCGAGCTAGGGCAAATGATCCAAATGGGGCAGGTGAAATTTGTTCGAACATGGGCAGATGATCCAAATGGTGCAGGTGAGCTTGTCAGAGCTATGACAAGTAATCCTATTGGTGCAGGTGAGCTTGCTAGAGCTATATCAAGTGATCCTTTTGGGGTTCACAAACTACGGAAACTTACTAGAACTATAGTAAGTGAGGTTCACAAACTACGAAAGCTTGCTAGCGCTATAGCAAGCTAACTATCTTCTACACAACAAAACTGCCAGTTGTCGCTATTGATAATTACGTTTACCCATCACGTTAGTCCCTCGGCAGTGATCAAGGGGTTTTTCAAAGGGTTTCTTCAATGGGGTTTATCACGTTAGTCCCTTAGCAGTGATCTACTTCGAAAAAAACAAAGGGGTTTACAAAGGGTTTCTTCAAGGGGGTTTATCACGTTAGTCCCTCGGCAGTGATCGACTTCGAAAAAACAAAGGGGTTTTACAAAGGGTTTTACAACAATATTATCAAAGGGTTCCTCAATTGGGTTTATCAAGTTAGTTCCTCGACAGTGATCTTCTCCAAAACATCATCAATAACACACAAAGGTTTTATTTTTCTTTTCCAAAGATACTAACATACTTCAACTAACATAACTAACAATCATGCATCATTCAACTAACATACCTCATTCATAATGCATATACATACGTTGCTCTCATTTATTTTGAGAAGCTCACCGCATCACACATTACATGCATCATAACATTGCATAAAATTCAGGTTGCCTTTTTAGGCCGTGCTACAATCAAAACACAATGGTTCCTTTCAAAAAGCATCTGCTTCACATTCTAGAAAAGAGGGGTATTTACCTTTGGTGGCATCTGTAAGCCCATCTCCCACATAACTTTTTCCCAACAAATGCAAATTTTAGGGCATTCTCAATGTTCAATCATCTTCTACCTTTAGATCACGATAGGCAGACGTGCCTATCCGACTCTTTAGGTTTAAGAAGATTGAACAGGGACAGCTGTCATACCCCAAAATTTACCCGATATACTTTACATTTGTCAATTTATTAAGGGCGTTAAAAATTAGGAGCCATAGGGTTTAGTATACCTATTATTAAACTCGATCTCTTATAAAATGCCCTTATAAATTGATTAAAACAAAATGGAGGTATGAATAGCAAATACTTAAGATCTAATTTGATATTGGGCCATTTGTTTTATTTTTATTCTCCTCATTTGTTTATTTATTTTATCATTTTTCCATTTCATCAAATAATACTATTATTACTAACTAAGGATTAATTACCTATTATCAATTATTATTAATATTTTGATATTATGGTCATTAAGTTAAATAATTAGGATTATTAGTTTTATTAGGGTCATTAGAATTAATTATAAGGTTTATTAATATTAGTTGATTTATTATTATTATTATTGATAATTATCATTTATTAATTATTATTGTTTTATTGGATTATTATTAGTAATTAGTATTAGTTGTTATTAGGATTATTATTATTAAATATTATTATCACTAACTATTATTATTAATTATTATTAGGTTGTTAAAATAAAAATAAATAAAAAAACACCAAAACAAGTTGGTTTACGTTTCATGGAAAAAGGATTGGATTTGCAAAAAAAAACAGCAACATCAAAGCAAATATGGTAATAAATCTCAATCAGCTTTTATCTGATTCAATCAAAAATTAATGGAAAAAAACCTAAATGGATGCCATATAGAGAGAGAAGAGAGGGAGGCGCAAGGGAGGGGGGATTGGCGGCCAAAAAGAGGAGAAACCGAGTCAATTCTTAAGAAAAAAATCAAGGAAAAGAAAAACTGGTTTTTGGAGAGAGGGACCGATTCAAGGTGTTTTGAGAGTTCATACATGTTCTCCAAGGTCGCAGCACCCCGAACACTCGCCTGCACGGTCACGGTTTGGCGTTTCCAAACTTGAATCGATTTGTTTAAATTACGCATGATAAATGAAATTTGATTATACATTCATATTCCTGGTGTTGAAACAAAGCTTCCCGTATGGTTTAATTTCTGTTTAAATGCATGAATCAAAATCCACCGTTGTTAGGTCACCGGAGCTTCGTTTTGGGGCTTTGAATTTCAGGCGGAATTGGCCAAAACGGACGACACCAGTGAATTCAGGGGGTGATTTCCGGTCAATCTGTGTCCTTGGGTTAAATTTACCACTTGTATTTTCAGTTTTGACATTTGCAGGGTTTATGGTGACACTCAGGAAACCGTGGCTAAAACTTGTATAAACTGTGGGCAAAGGTTTTGTCTCTGTGAAGAAGACGAACCTGTAGGCGGGCATTTTGGTTTTGAATCTTTGCATGTTTCGTTTTATCATATAATTTCTTTCGCACGTTATCTTAGCAACTAAAGCGCGTGGTTGGAATGATGGAGAGGTAATGATGATAACCATGCAAACCTCAGTTCGATACCCAGCGCAGGCCTCTACCATTTATTTGTTCATCAAAAACATTATTCATAGATCCCCTACGGTAACGCTAACGCATGCACGTCATACGCCCCCACTTTTCTACCTCAAGATCTCCATCAATCCAGATCCAAGGATCCAGAACATGCACATCTATGGTACACCATCAAAAGCCAGCAACACAGGATAACACGCCCAAGTTTTATTATTCTTTTAGTTCATATGACAATATGACAATATCCATAAGGCATTACACTTCAGTTCAAAGTCTACAGTCATCAATTTCATCTGGTCGACAATTAGGGTTTTTGACCTAATTCACCATGATAGTTGATGTTTAATCAGGACATGGATCCAAAACTCAAAGCATGACTCAAGATTTTCTATTACCTCAATATAATCCATTCACATCATTCATTTGAGGAGGAGAGTTTGATTCATCACAAAAGTCCAAGATTTCACTTCATTTGAAAAAGTCAACTGTACAAAGATCACCTTTGACTTTTAGGGTTTTGGGTCAAGACATGACTTTTAAGGATCAATATCATCAATATATGATTATTGAAGTCATTCAACAAAAGAAAATCAAGAAAAACAATCAAGAAGTCTAAGATTGACTTTTCATACTTAGAAATTTTTCTAAGTGTTTAAAGGTCCTTTTTTCAAAACTTTGGAAGGTAATATCTCAAAATTTCAAGTACAAACTGAAAAAAACTTCCAACATCAAAGTTGTAGATTTTGATCCAATGAACAACTTTGTCAGATATGATTTTTTGTCTAGAAATCAACCATTGAAGAGATACGGGGCTTCAAAGTTGCTGCCTTCACAAAACTAGCAAAGAAACCTTAGTTTTCTTCAAACTTTATGGGACTTTTTCACTAATTTCCCTAAGGATTTTGGGCAAACACCAAACTAATGAATTGAAGTACGTGTTAAGGGCTTTCCAAATTGTGCTCAACCTTCTCCAAATTCATCTTGAACTAAGAGATATGATTGATCAAAGTTAGGCATTTGAAGTGAAATTATAGGTCATGCATAAGTTTGAAATTGGCAATTTTGTGCAAGTGCTTACACTAATTGGTACCTCTAAACCTCAGAAACATTGCAAGGATAAGAGAGGATCGTTTTCATCATTACACAAATATTTGAAGAGAATATTCCAAAACCAAAACATGTGACTATGTAATGATTGCATTTTGAGAATTTATGGCCAATTGGTGAATCATCAAGGAATCTTTCCCTAAGCTAAAGAGAAGCCATTCTGCATCAGACTGGTCCCCTATGATCAGAAGAGATCAATAGATGGGGAGCTAGCTCGAAAACACCATCATTACATCTTGGAGATTCTTTGAATTTCTTCATGGCCAAGAAACCAAAACTCCCTCATTAAGCAAGCTTACTATCTCCAATTGCTCTGAACATTTTGCCTATAAATACAAGTGAATACCTCAGTATCAAACACACCAAAGCAACTCCAATTCTTGCTTTCTCTTTCTCTCCCTCATACTTATGGTTTTTCAAAGTTCTTTGGCAAGAAGAATCGATTTCTTCAAACCAGAGATCTTCTTTGAGAAGTAAGCATTCTAACATCTCTCAGGGGTTCATTAGAGGTGATCCAAGCACCTGGATCACTTATGTAAGTGGAGTAACACCATAGTCACTCTCACTTTGGAGCTTAAGCAATTGGAGGTCTGTAGAAGAATTCAGAAGGTGTCAAACCAATCTAAGCACATCAACATGTTCCCAGAGGTGTAGTGAAGCTAATCAGATGCCTGCAGCACATCTGTAACTATAAATTCACCAACCTCCATGTTCACTTGAAGCTCAATTTGAAGGAGTCGGGTTGGACGATTCTGAGGGGTTCAAGTCATTCAGTTAGCATCACTGAGTCCCCAGGAAGCTTTTAGGATCACTCACACAAGCCCAGGTGTTCCTCATCATCCTCACGACCTCCATTTTCAGGGGTATTTTTTCAAACTCTAACCCACTTATTCAAGTACTCTTTCTCATATATCTCGATACCAGTTTGTTTAGCATCATTAGAGGATTAAAAACCCTCTATCATCATTCATTTACTCATCGTATCCATCATTTAATTTTAAAATTAGGTTTTATGTGTTCTTCGTGGTTTCTGGAAAATTAGATAGTTATAGTCAATATAAATAAATTTTAGTTGCATATCTGAATTCGTGAGGAAATTTAAAGCAAAATTCATGTTTACATCATCTGATTTGGTTGAGAAACGAGAGAGTTAGAATTTCAAAAATCATGGAAGCTTGAGGTTGAAGATGACAATGGTGGTGGCGCGCAAAAATTCAAATCCAGGGTCTGAGTTTATTTTATTTTGAGTGGAAGTTGTTTTATAAACGACTACATCGTTTAGGCCCAGTGGTAAAAAGAGTTTGTGTGTGTTGCGCGTGCCCAAGGTCTGGGGTTCGAATCCCCCTCTCCCTAGACCTTTTGATTTTATTTGTTTTTTTTGTTCTATGCATTTGAATAACACATGTATTGCAATGGAGTCACTCCTTTGACACCAAGCGCGCGTTGGCCCAATGGTGTTGTTTTGAGTAGTTGATTACAAGGGCGTGGGTTCAAACCATGGTGAGGCCAAAACCAATTTTTGACTACTTTTCTTCTTCATTTTCTTTACAACTTCACACAACAAATTAACCAATCAAATTAAATCATTTCTTTTTGATTTTTTCACACACTTATCATTTAACATATCTATTTTATGAATAACCCAAAAAATCACAAAAATATTATTTATTTGATATATTTTTTTATTAGGTTTAAAATAAGATATTTTTAAGTATTTTAAAATACTTTAAATATAGTTTTCTCTTGATTTTCAAAATCTAATCTCTTATAAATATTTTTTTGTAATAAAATCCTAATCATGTAGGTCTTAATTATGTATAGACTTTGTCTTTACCCTAATTAAGTTTACTTTTTGTCTATTTTCAAAAATGTTTTCCAATTTTAATTAAACAGACGATCCAGGTTTTCAGACGACAAATCCTTGTATCATTTCAAATCATTTTCAATTGTTTCTTATAAACAGAAAATCATTTCTTTGGGCCTATAATAGAGTGTAAGTCCTAACCCCCCCTCTTTTATTTTACAGATAATCAACTGTTTTCACGACAGTAATCATTTCAAATCGCAAATTTTTTTTCAACTGTTTTCATAACAGTCAACCAGTACTATAAAGTACTGGGCCTCTAATAGAGTGTAAGACCCAACACCTTTTTCTTTTCATAGTTTTTTTTCAAAAATTGTATTTACAAAATCTCCTTTCTGTTTTCAAAACATTCTTCTGGTATTTGAAGGGCTTTATTCCCGGTGAAACTCTTCAGACACCTATGTGACCTTTGTCCATCTTCACTTCTTCTGTTTTCAAAAAACCTTAACTGTTTATCATAAATATTTCAATTGTTATCAATAAAATTGCTGGTAAGGCTTTGTACATGCATCTTCAAAGGCCTTCACTCCATCCAGGTTAGGCTTTATAGCTTTCAATTTACAGTCTTTATTTAAATTACTGTCAAATATAAACTGTACATATATTGTTTAGAACTACGTCTGAGTGTAAACCCTAGGACAGTAAACTATATATATATATATATATTATAGGAATATGGCCTAGGATTGAGAATGTCTTCCCGGTGAAGGCTCTTTCCTAATTAGAGATCTGTAGTTCAAACCCTCAAGATGAATTATTCCCGGTGAAACATCTTAAAAAAAGCTTTAGAACCCAAACTAAGATACATCCACCCAAGAGGAATTATTCCCGGTGAAACCTCTTACCCATATGCTTAAAGCTAAAATAAGTTCAAAACTACATAGCTTCCTCTTGTGCTATAACAAGGACCCTCGATGACCCTCGATTAGCCTCCTCTTGGGCTTTGTACAAGGACCCACAGGCTTCATACAAGCATTTCCAGCTTCCTCTTGAGCTTGTATACAAGGACCCATCAGGTTTCTTATAAACATAGGAACAGGTCTTTAGTTACCTTTTAGCCTATCCTGGTGAGTTTCTTCCATTCTTTAAACCAGACTTTAAACAAGCTAAGATTGTCACAATCTCATATTGAGTACACCTTTTTGGAATGAGAGACATGGACAGTCTCTGTCACCCTTGTCTTCATCAATTTTCCTTAGCAGAGTCTAGGATCTATATTTGTCTATCCTTGGTCAGTGTCAGCCTCAACCTTGGGCTTCATACAAGGCATGAAACAATAACTTCCCCAGTTAAGAGTCAGCCACAACCTTGGGCTTCATACAAGGCACAAAATAGAGTCTCCCTAAGTAGAGTCAGCCACAATTCTGGGATTTGTATAGAACACCAAATAAAATCCATCAAATAAATACTCTCCAGCTAGAGTCAGCCTCAATTCTGGGCTTTGTACAGAACACAAAAACTCTTTAGTTTAAATCCATCCCCAGTAGAGTTATCTCTAAGGGTCAATAAAACAATAAATCAACCAAAAGCCTCAAGCTTGGGCCTCATACAAGCCAGCTAAAAATCAAATCTTTCAAACAATAAATAGACATAGCTCATCTTCATAGGTAGGTATTTCTCCTATCTCACCATAAACAAACAATCATTTCAAACAAACAATCATTTCAAACATTCTCCCATTTAGGACTCGTGAAAGGCATGATCTGGCCACATCCCAGACTTGTACAACCTTTCCCTAATTTGGTTGAGAATCTTTCATTTAAGAGGCATGTTGGCTGTCATACTTGATCAACCAAGTAGGCTCCCTCTCTTAATGAAACATTTTAGCTTTTCTGTCACTTTAAAAATGTTTGTGGTGGAATAGTAGAAATACCTCTCTGTAAAGATGATTTCATGTCTCTTTATTGTAAACAGAGATTTAATTCAAATCTTCAACCTTAAGCTTCAAGCAAGGCACCAAAAAAATCATTAAAATCCCTAATTAGTTCCCCGAACTACATTAAGCTCTGACTTCCATTAGGGATATGTAGGCATGAGGTTCACAAGGAATTTCAGCGAGCTAACAAAATACCAAAAATAGTCAGTTTGTCTGTCTTTTCAAATCAATTCAATTCCCTCTCCTAACACAAAGGAGAAACTTTCCCAATTAATCAGCAACAAACACAAACACATAGACACAGAGAAGGTTCCCGTAGAGTACTGCGGATATGTATGGTGCTTAAACTCTTCGCTATGTATAACCGACCCCCCGGACTCCAGAATTTCTAGTCTAGGTGAATCCCCGCACTTAGAAAACTCCTAGGGTTTATTTGAGATCTTTTTCCCCTTTCCTACTCGTAGGAGAATTAAAAAGTTCGTGTGATATCGTAGGAAGAACTAAAACAAAATTCATCCCGCCCCGGGCGCATTCTCCTTCCAAATTCCGCGTGAAGGGTCTAACGTGCCGTCCTCCCAAGTGAAACGGGGAGGTAAAGAAAACGACACCACAGAAGCCTTATACAGAAGGAGATGTAGAACACCTTTATGTTGGTCAGAAGTTGGTGAGAAAAGTATTCTTGGACCGGAGATTATCCAAGAGACAATAGAAAAAGTGAGGATGATCTGTGATAAGTTGAAGAAGGCACAGGACCATCAGAAGAGTTATGCAGATTTACGAAGGAGGCCTTTAGAGTTCGACGAGGGGGATCATGTGTTTTTAAAAGTTACCCCTCGGCTTAACCTGAAGACCCCGTTTAAGTCAAGGAAGCTAAGTCCGAGATTCGTAGGACCTTACCAAATCATATAACGGATTGGAGAAGTGGCTTACCGGTTAGCCTTACCGCCATCTCTTTCTGGTCTCCATGATGTATTCCACGTATCTTAGCTTAGAAAGTTTGTTCCCGACTCTTTTCATCCAATTCTTCCTAATACAATTGAAGTAGAAGCAGATCTTTCCTTCCAGCCCCATCCAAATCGTATCTTGGAGTATTCAAGTAAGAAGTTACGGACCAAGGAAATACCAATGGTAAAGGTTAATTGGGAGAATTTGAATCCAGACGAGGCTACTTGGGAGTTAGAATCCGAGATGCGGGCTTCGTACCCTCACTTGTTCTGGTAAGTTTTAAATTCGAGGACGAATTTATTTTAAGGGGGGAAGAATATAACATCCCTAGATTTCTAATCACACTAATTATACTAATATTGGTAATTAGGAATGATTATGATGATTAGTAATTAGAGGAGGGTGTTAGAATAAATTGGTGAAGCTAAACATGATTAGTTTATGAGAGTTTAAGTGGAGGGCATATTAGTCCTTTCACTTGTGAACTACATAAACCAATATTGTAGTATCTAACTGATTTCCTTCCCATTTGTTCTTTTCCACTCTTAGAGTAATTCTAAAATCAAGAACAAGAGGAAGAGAGGGGCAGACAAGAGAAGAAGAAGAGAGGAAGAAAATTCCAAGTTTCTTGCATGCAACACCATCATCCTCATCACCAAACCAGCCTCCAACCTTCATCTTTTCTCTCTTAAGGTGGGTTTCTATATAGTGCCTTGGGTAAATTGTTAGGGTTTATGATAATGGGGATTTGGGGGTTTTGAGAATGTTGCTTGTCTTGGTGTGACCTTGATGATCATGAATGTTGTTTTTACATGTTATATGAGTTATGAAAATTGTTTGATCCTTGATAGCATGAGTGTGTATGTTGGATACTATGATATCTTACTTGTGAATTCATGATAATTGAGCTCTTGCCATGTTGGGTTAGCTTGGGATGAGAATAGAATGTGTTTGGAACTGATTTAATGCAGGAAAATGGTATTTTTGCTTCTGGTTTAGTAAGCAATCGATTGCATGGGTCAAGCAATCGATTGCACGGTGAAAAATTGTCATTCTGGACATTCTGTTCAGTAAGCAATCGATTGCACAACAGTGTAAATCGATTGCACCTGACAGCAAATTTTCCTTTTATTGTTTTGACTATAACTAGAGTTCCGTAACTCGGAATTAGGCGCCGTCAGAGGCATTGGAAATCTATAGGAAAGGGCTATAAGATGCCTAAGTTTCCACAACCATAGAACACTCTTAATTATTATATAATCCACGTTTATATTCTTGTATCTTGATTAATAAAGATAAAGACTTGGAAAGATGAACCTTAGGAAGCATAAGTAAGAGTAATGGTTGGAAGTTGTCCGCTTTTTTTCCCTTTTTCCCTTTAAGCGGCTCCTTCCAAGATCCTAAAATATATTGGTGTACTAAGTATGGGATGAGGGGTTAGAGAACAGACAGAAGGATAGTAACTGTTCATTGGTCGTTGATGATCTGAGAATGAGGCATGTTACACATATATGTTGGCTACTTCTTGTGAGATGATTCCAAGGATGCCCCTGTGCCATATATATGTAGGTTATTTCTCGAGCTTGAGCCTCGGGAATGGGTCGTGCTCCGTAGTTCAGGAGTTATTCTTCGGGGATGAACTCCCGGAGATGTGGACCACCACCTTTCCTTTGTCACCTCCCATTACGGGTGAATGTCGTTGTACGACTCAGGCCCTGGGATATTGGGGGAGTTGAATCGTAGTGGTGATTCAATGTCGATCTCATGGTTCTCTATAGTCCACATGAGTTATTTAACACAATGTCAGAAATAAGATTCATTCTCTAGGTTAAAGTAAAGTACTTCAGAACTGTATGGGTAAGGACTTGCTAGGAACTTTGTTTTGGAACCTTGTAGAGCCGAGTGGACCCTAAGATAGGGAAACCCACTGAGATTAGTATCTCACCCCATTCCTATTATTATTATTATTTTGCAGGTGCTTCATCTCAGGATAAGGGAAAGAGCAAAGCGGTGTACTGATGGGCGTGATGGATGTTTCGTGAAGCTTTCGTTGTAGTCTTTTGTTCTTTTGGCTATTTTATGTTTATGTATTTTGGTTAACTAGTGTTGTAACGAATATATAACTATTGGCCGTTTAGGCGTATTGTATATTTTAGTACCATCTTCTAACTATGTAATACATTATTCTAGACATATGTTTTGCGTAGTTGTTACTGTAAGTACAAGCCTACACTCACCAGGGAGTTTTCGATTCATGGCAAACATCATAAGTGAACAAATACAAAAGCACAAGTGAATGACTCAAAGAAAAGCAAGTTTTTGGCTATCTAAGACATTTTAGGTCGACCTACCACATGCCTAGGTCATCCTGTAAAGCTTCAGTTACTCAACATATGGTTTTGCATCAGTCAGGTCGACCCAGATAATCATTAGGCCGACTCAAACTAAAGCAAACAAAGAAGATTCACTTCTGTCCTATTTAGGTCGATTCACCCACGCCCCTAGGTCGGCCTAAACTGAAGAAAAATCCCAAGAACATGTTTCAACTGATCTTAGGTCGACCTAAAGCCCCAACAGGTCGACCCAACTGGCAACAATCATAACTTGGTTGAATCTGCTCCATTTAGGTCGACCTAATCAATGAAGTAGGTCAACCTATCTCCTCAAAAATTGCCAAATTGTGTGTTTGCTCCGCATCAACGTACCAACACCTATATATATCTTTTTCTGTTAATTATTCATTTTGAACACCAACAACTGAAAGATACACAAAGGCTTCTCATCTTCGTTCTTCTTCTCAACTCCAACACAATTATACACAATCATTCTTGCGTTGAGAGTTTGCGATCACCGGTGAAAACTATGGCTATTGGAAGGATTGTATGTGCGTTCATATCAATGCCATTTATAGGAACATTTGGACAGCAACTGTTAATGGTCCCTTTCAAATTACCATGACAAATGCAGTTGGTGCTGTCGTTCCTGAACCAGAAAATACTTGGGATGCTGAAGATGAAAAGAGATATGGATACGATTGGAAAGCGAGAAACATTCTAATCTCAGCTCTAGGAGTTGATGAATACTATCGTGTTTCCCATTGTAAATCCGCTAAAGCTATGTGGGACACATTGCAAGTTGCTCATAAGGGCACGAATGATGTCAAACTAGCTAGAATCAATACGTTAACTCAAGAGTTCGAACTCTTTCATATGGAAGATGGTGAATCCATCGAAAACATGCAAAAGAGATTCGTGCATCTTAAAAATCGTTTAAATTCTCTTTATAGACCTGTTTCCAATGCAAATGCTACTAACAAAATTTTAAGATGTTTAAACAGGGAATGGAAACCCAAGGTTACAGCCATAAAGGAAGCAAATGATCTAAATACATTAGACATCACCACTCTCTTTGGTAAACTTGAAGAACATGAGCAACATCTCAAATGCCTTGACATGCATGAGAAAAGGGCAAAGAAAGATAAAAACATGGAGAAAGAGGTAGAGAAGAAGTCAATAGCTGTAAAGGCTTCAAGCTCCAAGGCCTCAAAGCAAGAGCAAGAGGATAGTGATACTAGTGATGAGGAAGACTCGGATGATGAGGAAATGGGACTGTTTGTGCGAAGGTACAACAAATAAATAAAGAAAAATGGAGCAAAACACTCCGACAAAATCTTGATCAACTATAGGAAGCAATTCAACAAGTACAAACAAGATGAGAATAACAAAGGAAAATCCAAAGGTCCTTGTTTCAATTGTGGCAAAGTTGGTCATTACAAACCGGATTATCCATACCTTAAGAAGGA
This sequence comes from Vicia villosa, assembly GCF_029867415.1. NCBI lineage: Eukaryota > Viridiplantae > Streptophyta > Magnoliopsida > Fabales > Fabaceae > Vicia > Vicia villosa. The sequence goes on from NW_026705365.1 coordinate 233,588, forward strand.
GAAAGAGAAAAATCAAAGCAAAGGTCACAACAAGCCTAGAAGAGCCTACATAGCATGGGAAAGTGATTCATCTAGTGAAGGCTCATCAAGCGATGAAGAAGAATCGTCAAACTTATGTCTTATGGCTCATCAACACAAGAAAAAGAAACGTGAAAAGTGTCTTAACATTGCCGAAAGGTTGTGGTTCCTTGATAGCGGATGTTCAAGACATATGACGGGAGACATATCACTTTTTGTTGAGTTCCACGCAATGAAAAAGGGGTATGTCACCTATGGAGACAACAATCGGGGAGCTATACTTGGTAAAGGAAGTGTAGGTAACCCGTCTACCACAACTATAACTGATGTGTTACTAGTAGAAGGACTTAAACACAATCTCTTAAGTATTAGTCAATTGTGCGACAAAGACTCCAAAGTAACTTTTACAAATTCTGGTTGCACAATAGAACATACCAAGAAAAGAGACATTATGTTTAATGGCATGAGAGTAAACAATATCTATATGTTGAATTTGGACGAAGTATCTAAGTCAAGTGCCAAGTGTCTCATCGCTCTAGGCGAAGACTCATGGCTTTGGCATAGACGCCTTGCCCACATGAATTTTGACTTACTTAATAAGGTTGTCACAAAAGACTTAGTAATCGGTTTACCAAAAATAAAGTTTTCAAAGGATCATTTATGTGATGCATGTCAAAAGGGGAAGCAAACAAAAACCTCTTTTAAATCAAAAAACGTGGTTTCAACATCACGTCCTCTTGAACTTCTTCACATGGATCTCTTTGGCCCTTCAAGGACTAAAAGCATAGGTGGAAACATCTATGGTTTGGTCATTGTTGATGATTACTCTAGATTTTGTTGGACAATCTTCCTACCTAGTAAGGATCAAACTTTTCCAGCTTTTACTCAATTTGAAAGGTTATATCAAAACAAAATGAACACTAAAATAGTTGCAATTCATAGTGATCACGGTGGAGAATTTGAAAACTATCTTTTTGAAAAATACTGTGATAAACATGGAATTGAACATAACTTTTCAGCTCCTAGAACACCACAACAAAACAGAGTGGTTGAACGTAAAAATCGTGTTCTAGAGGAGTTGGCAAGAACAATGCTCAATGAGGGTAGTCTACCCAAATATTTATGGGCTGATGCTGTTAGCACCACATGTTATGTTTTGAATAGGATACTAATACGTCCTATACTAAACAAAACACCATATGAATTATTAAAGGGTAGAAAACCAAATGTGTCACATCTCCACGTATTCGGTTGCAAATGTTTTGTGTTAAACAATGGTAAGGATAACCTTGGGAAATTCGATGCTAAAGCTGAGGAAGGCATATTTCTTGGTTACTCTCAATCTAGTAAAGCATATAGGATCTACAACAAAAGACTACTTATAGTCGAAGAGTCCGTTCATGTGTCCTTTGATGAATCTTACTCAAAATATGTCGAGAAAGGTATATCTTTTGATAGTGCAGGCCCATCTACTGAAGACATTGTCAAAGAAAAGGAATACGAAAGTGAAATTGTTGCAAAGGAAGATGCTAAGGAAGAGAAAGATGAATCTCATGATAATGTTGAAAAAGAAAGCATCTCAAACAACGAAGAACTTCCTAAGGCCTGGACAAACGTAAAAGATCATCCAATCGACAACATAATAGGTGACATCTCAAAGGGCGTTACAACACGCTCCAAGATAAGTAACTTTTGTCATCATTTTGCTTTTGTTTCACAAGTTGAGCCGAAAAACGCAAAGGACACATTACTTGATGAGCATTGGCTAATGGCCATGCAAGCAGAATTAAACCAATTTAAACGGAATGATGTTTGGGACCTATATCAAGTAATTGGTACTAGATGGGTTTTTCGTAACAAACTTGATGAAAATGGAGTTATTACTAGAAACAAAGCTAGATTGGTAGCTCAAGGCTACAATCAAGAGGAAGGTATTGATTATGAAGAGACATACGCTCCTGTAGCACGTCTCGAAGCTATTCGTCTCTTACTTGCTTATGCTTGTTCTAAAGACTTTAAGCTCTTTCAAATGGATGTTAAAAGTGCCTTTCTAAATGGCTATATTAATGAAGAGGTCTATGTAGCTCAACCACCCGGTTTTGAAAATTACAAGTATCCAACATATGTTTATAAGTTGAAACGTGCTTTATACGATCTTAAACAAGCCCCTAGGGCTTGGTATGAACGTTTAAGAAAATTTCTACTTAGTCAAGGATACTTTAGGGGTAAAGTTGACACTACTCTCTTCATTAAAAGAAAAGATAAAGATATACTTTTGGTTCAAGTTTATGTAGATGATATTATATTTGGATCGACTAATGCAAAACTTGTCAAAGAATTTTCTAAGCTTATGTAGAGTGAATTTGAAATGAGCCTGTGGAGGTCGTTTTCTTTACCTCCCCGTTTCACTTGGGAGGACGGCCCGCTAGACCCTTCACGCGAAATTTGGAAGGAGGAAGCGCCCGGGGCGGGAGGAATTTTGTTTCAGTTCTTCCTACGATATCACACGAACTTTTTAATTATCCTAACGAGTAGGAGAGGGGAAAAAGATCTCAAATAAACCCTAGGAGTTTGCTAAGTGTGGGGGTTCACCTAGACTAGAAATTCTGGAGTCCGGGGGGTCGGTTATACATAGGGAGGAGTTTAAGCACCCTACATATCCGTAGTACTCTACGAGAACCTTCTCTGTGTCATTGTGATTGTGTTTGTTGCTTGTTATTGGGAAAGTGTCTCCTTTGTGTTAGGAGAGAGAATTGAATTTAATTAAAAAGAAAACAGACTGACTGACTATTTTTGGCTTTTTATTAGCTCGCTGAGATTCCTTGTGAACCTCATGCCTACATATCCCTAGTGGAAGTCAGAGCTTAATATAGTCCGGGGAACTAATTAGGGATATTAATATATTTTTGGTGCCTTGCTTGAAGCTCAAGGTTGAAGCTTGAATTAAATCTCTGTTTACAGTAAAGAGACATGAAGTCATCTTTATAGAGAGGTATTTCTACTATTCCACCAAAAACATTTTTAAAGTGACAGAAAAGCTGAATTCATTTCATTAAGATAGGGACTTTACTTGTATGTTTGCAAGTATGCCAGTCGCGTGTCTCTTAAGTGAAAGAAGGATTCTCATCCAAATTAGGGAAAGTGTACAAGTCTGGGTTTGTTTGCCTCAGAGCATGCCTTTCAAAGTCCTAAATGGGAGAATGTTTGAAATTGAAATTGAAATTGAAATTGAATGTTTGTTTGAATGTGGTGAGATAGGAGAAAGATATCTTTATAGAGATAAGCTATATCTATCTACTGTATAAAAGATTTGATTTTTTAGCTGGCTTGTATGAGGCCCAAGCTTGAGGCTTTTGATTGATTGATTTTATTGACTCTGGGAGATGACTCCACTGGGGATTAACTACAGGGAATTTGTGTTCTGTACAAAGCCCAGAATTGAGGCTGACTCTAATTGGAGAGTGTTTATTTGATGGATTTTATTTGGTGTTTTGTACAAAGCCCAGAATTGTGGCTGACTCTACTTAGGGAGACTTTATTGTGTGCCTTGTATGAAGCCCAAGGTTGTGGCTACTTTGGCTAGGGAAAAAATTGTTTTCTGCCTTGTACAAAGCCCAAGGTTGTGGCGGACTCTTAAAGAAACTGAGTTTGGATGACTCTATGGGGAAAAGATCCTAGAGGTTAGGAATATTTGACACAGGAAATGTAGTTTATCTGCCTTGTACAAAGCCTAAGGTTGTGGCTACTTGATGATGAAGGACTCACTGGGGAGACTCTATTATCTGCCTTGTACAAAGCCCAAGGTTGTGGCTGACTCTTAACTGGGGAAGTTATTATTTTATGCCTTGTATGAAGCCCAAGGTTGAGGCTGACTCTTTTGGGGAGTTTTACTCTACTCGAGGATTTATCTATTAAAAGACTGATTTTTTTGGAAGCTAGCCCTTTCCAGGGATTTTGACTCAGCTGGTGAAATTATCTATTGAAAAGACTGATCTTTGGAAGCTAACCCTTTCCAGGGATTGTGGATTTAAAGGAGTGGTTCTTGGAGGCTAACCCTTTCCAGGGGTTTTTGTTAAAATGAAGGAATGAATGGAGGCTGGCCCTTTCCAGGGGTTTTTGTAAAAATGAAGGAATGAATGGAGGCTGACTCTTTCCAAGGGTTTTGGATGATAGCAGAAATATTATCTAATTGAGACTTCTTGTTTAAAGCCCAAGATGAAGGCTGACACTAACCGAGGATAGATAAACATGGATCCTAGACTTTGCTAAGGAAGAGTGATGAAGATAAGGGTGATAGAGATTGTCCATGTCTCTCATTCCAAAAGGTGTACTCAATATGAGATTGAGACAAACTTGGCTTGTTTAAAGTCTGGTTTGAAGTGGAAGAAACTCACCAGGATAGGCTAAAAGGTAACTAAAGACCTGTTCCTATGTTTATAAGAAACTTGATGGGTCCTTGTATACATGCTCAAGAGGAAGTTGGAAATGCTTTTAAGAAGCCTGTGGGTCCTTGTACAAAGCCCAAGAGGAGGCTAATCGAGGGTCATCGAGGGTCGTTATTATAGCACAAGATAAAGCTATGTGGTTTTGAACTTATTTTGGTTTTAAGCAAATGGGTAAGAGGTTTCACCGGGAATAATTCCTCTTTGGGTGGATGTGTCCTATTTTGGGTTCTAAGGCTTTTTTCAAGATGTTTCACCGGGAATATTTCATCTTGAAGGTTTGAACTAAAGATCTCTAATTAGGAAAGAGCCTTCACCGGGAAGACATTCTCAATCCTAGGCCATATTCCTATAATATATATATAGTTTAACTGTCCTAAGGTTTCACTCAGACGTAGTTCTAATATATATAAACAGTTCTATATTTGACAGTAATTTAAATAAATACTGTAAATTGAAAGCTTGTAAGGCCTAACCTGGATGGAGTGGAGGCCTTTGAAGACGTATGTACAAAGCCTTACCAGCAATTTTATTGATAACAGTTGAATATTTATGATAAACAGTTAAGGGTTTTTGAAAACAGAAGAAGTGAAGATGGACAAAAGTCACATAGGTATCTGAAGAGTTTCACCGGGAATAATGCCCTTCAAATACCAGAAGAATATTTTGAAAATAGAAAGAAGATTTTGTAAATACGTTTTTTTGAAAATTGACAAAAAGTCAACTTAATTATGATAAAGGCAAAGCCTTCACCTAATTAAGACCTAAATGTTTAGGGTTTTATCACAAAAATAGGTGCAAGAGATTAAGTTTTGAAAATCAAATAAAAAACTATATTTTTTTTAAAGTATTGAAACATACTTAAAACATATGATTTTAAACCTAATTAAAATATATTCAAATAATATATTTTTTTGTGATTTTTTTGGATATCCTTAAAATAGATGTATTAAATAAGAAATATGTGAAAAATCAAGTGAAAATGATCTAATTTGATAGGTGAATTAATTAGTTGAAGTTGTGAAGAAATTGAATGAGAAAAGAGCTAAAAAAATAGGTTTTGTCTCCTAAAGGGCTTGAACCCACGCCCTCTAGGTTGCCAGCTAAAACGCTTACCATCTAGACCAGGCGCGCAGCTTGTTATGTGAATACCCCCAAGTCATTATATTTCAAAACAAGTTCATAAATGAGTGAAAAAATAAAATGAAACAAAAGGTCTGAGGGGGGGATCGAACCCCAGACCTAAGGCATGGCAAGAGTTTGGACGCGCGTTGTAACCATTGGGACACTACGATGAATTCGTAAGTGACACACCTATCATTCAAAATAAAATAAACTCGTTTCTGGGAAATTCAAAAAATGGCGCCACCATCTTCATCTTCAACCTTAAGCTTCAAATTTTTGAATTTGCTATCTCCTTCGTTTCTCAACCAAACTTAAAGATGTAAACATGGATTTTGCTCGTTTTTGAACGAGGATCATGATGGTATCCTTTGATTTTATTTATTTTCAATGTAATTCAAAATTCATACGCATGAACACGAAGAACCCTAAAACTGAAATTAAACATGAAATACTCTATATGCATGATTTGATGCAATTGATTGAGGGTTAATGATCCTTAAAGGTGCAGAAACCAACTGGTAACTTCATTTTTAATTTATCATGCGTGAATTATAGAGTTTGAAGCTCTTAAAACTTACCTCAGAAATGGAGATCTGGCTCTAATCAAAGTGTGTTACAGAGTTTTTGCGATGATCCAGATAGCTTCAGTGATCCCTCTGGAAGGTGTTGAGATGCTTAGCTTGGATTGAAACTGCCCAGAACCCCTTGCTCGACCCCAACTGCAACAGCTCCAAGTGAGGGGTGAAGATGATGATTCTCCACGTACAGAAGTGTTCCAGAGGTTTGGATCACCTCTAAATGCCTCCCCTGATGTGTTTGAATACTTACTTTCAAAGGAAGAGGTTTGGTTTGAAGAATCCGAGTCTTCTTGCCAAAGAACCTTTGAAAAACTTAAGTATGAAGAAAGAAGAGAGAAAGCAAGAATTCTGTTGCTTTAGTGTGTCTAATTACTGAGGTATGCTCTCTTATTTATAGGCAAAGAGTTCAGTGTGTTTGCAGAGAGTGAGCTTGCTTAGTGAGGTTAATTTGATTTCTTGGTTATGAAGGAATTCAAAGAAATATCCAAAATGCAATGATGGCAATTTTGATTCCACTTGATCAATCCCCTAACCATCGACTTTGTGTGATCTTAGGGGACAATTTTGTTGCAGAAGTGAACTCTAATTGGCTTAGGAGAAGATTCTTTGGTGATTCATCAAGATTCCAAATTTGTAATGATTACTTAATCACATGGCATTGAATTCTTGCAACTTGGCCAAAAACGATGGAATAGTGCATTTGATTCCTTCAAATATCTTATGATATGTCATGTACAAGAATGCATCAATTGGTATAGGCATTGGTACAAAGTTTGCAAAGTTCAAATTTGGACAGGTCCCATAATTTCACTTCAAATGCCCTAACTTTGATCAACCATATCTCTTAGCTCATAATGAATTTGAAGATGGTTGAATACAATTTGAAAAGCCCTTGATATGTACTTGAATTCATTAGTTTGGTGTTTGCCCAAAATCCTTAGGGAAATTAGTGAAAAAGTCCCATAAAGTTTGAAGAAAACTAGGGTTTTCTTGCTAGTTTTGTGAAGGCAGTCACTTTGAAGCTCCATATCTCTTCAATGGTTGATTTTTAGCCAAAATATTATATGTGACAAAGTTGTTCATTGGATCAAAATCTACAACTTTCATGTTGGAAGTTTTTTTCAGTTTGTAGGTGAAATTCTGAGATATTCCCTTCCAAAGTTTGGTAAAAATCACATGAAAACACTTAGAAAATTTTCCAAGTATGAAAAGTCAAACTTTGACTTTTTGATTCTTGATTGATTTTCTTGATTTTCCTTGATCAAATGACTTCAAATATCATATGTTGATGATTTAAAACTTCAAAAGTCATGGTTGACCAAAATTTCCAAAAAGTCAATGGTGATCTTATACAGTTGACTTTTTCAGGTGAATCGCGTTACTGGAGATTTCTAGTAAATTAAGCTATCCTCCTCAAATGAATGATATGAATGGATCATATTTAGTTATTGGAGGATATTGAGCCATGCTTTGAGCTTTATATCCATGACCTGATTAAAAGTCAACTATCTTGGTGAATTAGGTCAAAAACCCTAATTGTCGACCAGATGAAATTGCTGACTGTAGATCTTGAATTTAAGTGTAATGCCTTATGGATATTGTCATATGGATTATTTGAAGATGATTGAACCAATTGATAGGTGCCCTGGAGCTTTTTAGGGTTTCCCAAATGTGGTCCCTGATTTCAGTCCTTGATGGAGCTCAAAACCCTATACTGGTGAAGCAAGCAAACTTGGGTTCAGGTGATGGGTATCTTATCAATCATAGGTGAATAGAATGAAGTTTTTGAATCCTATGTTTGTGTTAGAGACCATCCCTTTTATTGACTGATCCTTTGCCTGAGCTCTTTTGTTTCTAAACACCCTCGATTAAGCACCAGATGAACAAGTGACTGTTCTGAGCATCTGTTTTGATTCTGATGAAAATCCTGAAAGTATGACATCTCAGGGGGGGTCAAAATTAGGGTATGACAGATGCCCCTATTTAAGTTTCTTTCATTTGAAGGGAGAAAGATTGATATCTTGATCTCTTCTGAGTGAAAGAGACTTAAATACCAAAGAATGCCTGAATTTTGGGCGTTCCTGAGATGTTGTAGTGATAATAAAGTCCTTGTGCATGACTCGATCCCGTTGTCGCATTCTGCGGGGGATAGGGAGACAATCTCCTGTAGAAATGTGCTTATGCAAATTCTGGTGAATGGATGGCAATGTAGAATTGTCATACCCCAAATTTGTCCTACCCTATTCATGTGGCTTATGGTTCATGTGCATACATTACTTAGGTCATAACTCATATTCATGCATCCATATCATTGGTATTATTCAAAAAAAAAGAGCTCTATTGCAAAGAAGTTTGATCAGAGAACAAGGAAGACTGAGGTATAATCATATGGTTCTATGTTCATTGAAGTCCTCCTGGATTGGGGTGTCTCTCTGCTTCAAATCAGGGCATTGATTGAAGAGTGCAAGCTTGCAAATCATCTGGTTCGTTAAATCAGGGTTTCTTTGACCAAAGTCAACCAGTTGACTTTCTGGTCAACATTTAATCAGGAATGGCTTCTATGTGTGAAAGGGCTTCTCATACTGGCTATGCGGATGTGTTTGTTTGACTGGATTTGATTGGAAGAGATTTAATCGGGAATTTCATCAATAGTCGGAAAAATCGGAACAGTTGACTTTTGGGTCAAAATCGGGAAAATTATTCAAATATTGACTTTTGGTGGAAAATTAATCAAGAAAAGTCGAAGAATGGATAAAATCGGGAGTTCAGCAAAAGTTGCAAAAAATAGTAAAAAGACAAAATTTCAACACTTAGAAAAATTTTGATGCCTTAAAATCTTGTTGAGCAGTCCACTTCAGCACCGGATTACACGTGGCAAACGACATTTTCCGGAAAAATTTACAACATCAAAGTTGTTCCTCTCGTGGAGGAGAACAACTTTTTAGTTGGACACTTTTTCATTTGAAGCTTGTATGAAGAGTTAAAGTGGTGTGAAGTTGCTGGAAACTCATTTGAATCAAGTCACATTCCAGGTCACCAGTCAGGTCATGACCTGGCATTTTCACAAACACATGGCATGCCAAATCTCCAGTCATTTTTAGAGCTCTACAGAAGTGCTATGAATGCAAACTTGGTATCATTCTCTTCCTTGCCATCTCCTCTATCCATTGAAACAAGAATGGGTACAATTGGACAAATATTGAGTGAGATACAAGCCTTCAAAGTGGTGCCCCAACCCTGACCAAACTCTGCAGGCAGCCGTGACACAGAATTCTGGGCATGCAACGCATTTCAGCAAACACATGGTGGGCCAAATGTCAAGGCCTATTTCTTCCTCCACAAGTCTCTATCTTAAACAAGCCCAGTTCTAAGCTATTCCTTGCCATGTCCTCTATCCAATGAGACCAGTATCACTGATTTTGGACATGTATTGATCGAGACAGAGAGGCTCAAAGTACCACCCTCGCAGAGTCACAATCTGGCCATACGCATGGGACAGCATGCTGCTGGGCGTGTGCAGTGGTGATTGCATGAGTTCAAGGCTATTTTTCTCATACTTCCAAGCCTTATCTTGAGATATTTTCAACACCAATCTTGTTCTATCTCATTCCCTCTTTGATATGACACCATTCTTGCTTCATTTAACCACCCATGGCTTGAGATATAAGTGTCTAAAGTGAGCACCACGGCATGAAAGAAAAAAGCAAAGCAACACACAATTGCACCATACACATATTAAAGTCCCACATTGGAAAAATGGAAAAAGTTGTGTTGCAAGTCCCACATTGGAAAAATGGAAAAAGTTGTGTTGCGAGTCCCACATTGGAAAAATGGAAAAAGTGTGTTGCAAACTACATTTTTCAAGTCTCACATTCAAGAATCCAAATCACAATCCAATCATTGGCAATATAAATAGAAGCACATACATTCACAAAAAGAAGAAGAGAAGAACAACTTGAGTCTCCCTTGCTTTAGGGTGCCACTCGAAACGTTCAAACTCTACTTCCATTCTTCACTACACTCTCTCTCTCTACTCTTCTCTCACTACTCTCTCTCTCCTCCCTCACCAAACTAGGTAATAAAAATAGTTTTTTTTTTATTCTCTTTGATTGATTAATTGTTTTTTTCTTTTAGATAAAAAAACAACAAAAATAATTTTCCTACCTACTAGTTTTTTTAAATTTCTTTTAAGTGACTTTTAATTAGCATTTTTGTAGAATTTTAATAAATAGTTTTTCATACAAAAAAACCCATAAATAGATAATAGTCTTCTTTATTAATTCAAATTAGTTTCTCTATTAAATAAAAAATGAAATTGTTTGTGATTAATTTCCTTTATAGTTTGTGTGATTTTCTAATTGTTGTGTGAATATTTTTCATTGTGAAATGTCTAAAATGCCCTTGGTCCTTGATGTTGGTTTTAATCCATTTAATTGCTTTTTCCTCCCTATTTTTCTTTTAGAATATCCACAACATAGATTTAGAAATTAGGACTAGTTCCCTATTTTCATTTCTTTTTCTTTTCAACTATAAAACATTAATAAATACTTGGATAAAAATCCCCATAAAAGATACAAAGAAAATACTTAAAACACTAATAATCAAAGTGAAAATCTTAAAAAGGGAATGGAAGCTTGAACATCCCTTGCTTTAGGGAATGTTCGAGTGCTTGGATCTCCCTTGCTTTAGGGTCCCATTCAGGCGTAAGTTCCCAACTTCTAAAAAACACAAACCAAAGAGTAACTCGAGTTTCCCTTGCTTTAGGGATTTCCTCGAAACACTCAAACTCTCTCTCTCTCTCTCTCTCCTTTCTTAAGGGCATTGTTATCTCCGCTCTATTGCATCCTAGGTCGATCCCTTATGCAAGAGCGCGAGCGTTAACTCCGCCCAACTAAAAAACACAAAAACAAACAGAAAATATTGAGCCGAACTACGGCGCTCTGATTCCTGAAAAGGATACGTAGGCATCAAGTCGCGGGGCTTGAACGAGCACACTTGTAAATAATTCCTTCTTTTCCCCGTATTTCTTTTGCATTCATTCGCATATAGACATAGACATAATACACACCCTTTAGATTGAAACAAACATAGGTGGATACCATCGAGTACGATGGGCGCGAGGGGTGCTAATACCTTCCCATTGCGTAACCGACTCCCGTACCTTGATTCTCTGGTCGCAAGACCCCGTTCCTTTCTTTGTTAGGTTTCCTGATATTCCTTTCCCTTATGGGATAAATATATTGGTGGCGACTCTGTTCATTTTTCGCGAGCGTGCGACAGCTGGCGACTCTGCTGGGGATTACCTAAGCAAGTCGATCCTAGCCTTTGTTCGTTTCTTTTATTGGGTGTTTATTTGTTTTTTTATGTCTATATCTTGTATATATGTTTGCATGTTTATTTTCTGCTTGCATATCATGTTTACTTCTGCTTGCACATCATGCATATGGATTATATTCTGTGTTCCTTGGGGTCTTCTGTTCTGTTTTGCAGGTGGGGGTTTTGTGAGGTAAAAGGCCCACTACCCAGGCCAAGTGACACATAGGATTAGCGTGGATGCTCATGTTGACTCCCGTGGCCCTTGCTACGATCGAGTTCAACATGGGGTACCACAACTGGGCGAGGTTCTTTCATGGAACACTGTGTCTGGCACCCTTGTTGCCTCAAACACTTTGTACCCCATGGGAACTGTAGACCCTAGTGACCATTAGGGACCACTTGTCCGTGTCTAGACTTCATACCCGTGAGATTGGGGTGGGACAGCAAACCTTGGCTCCTACATACCATTGCTTCTTCATATTTGGGGTTGGACCTTTATTTGGTCCATTCCCATGGTGCTTGACATTCTGGTATTCAAAAAGGCGTCGAACCTTTGATCCTGTGACATTTGGCCTGTACAGAGGTTTCACATCAGTTATTCAGAGGATTGTGTGGTGGTTACTCAGATTATATGGACCTTGATCCCATGCTTGCATTGCATAACATCATTGTTTTATCCACTTCATTTGTGAGGAATTCTAAAGTCTATTTCCAAAAAAAAATATGAAAAGAAAAAGGAAATAAATAAGAAGAAAAGAAAAGAAAAGAAAAGATATTCTATAAAAAAAAGAAAGCTTTGATTTCAAGAACAAAATGTGTGAAAAGACTTTAGGATTCTTCGGAAATGAAACATTGCATTCATATCATCATGCATTTCATGGTTACGTATCAGAAGCTAATTGGGGTCCCTTCTTCAGATTTCTGCTTCATCAACAAATTTGACTTCCCTACACCTGTAGCATACAAGGATTAATCAGAAGAGGATCATGGACCTTCTTGAACAGAATCAGGTTGAACTTCGTAAGGACTTGGATACTATGGGGGAAAGGATGACCCAACTCTTTGAGACTCTCCAGGTTGTTCTTCAAGGACAAGAAGAGCTAAGACAAAGTGTTGCTAAGTTGGCTAATGGTACTCCTACTACTGTTGCTAATGGGGGATCAAAATTTGTGCCCGTGGAAATTCCAAACAAGGAGGATTCACATCATGAGAACGATTCTGAACTCGAAGCTTTCAAGTTCCCGATCGAAGAAAATGAGAGAAAATTCCACCTCCTGGAAGAAAGATTGAAGGCTTTAGAAGGTCGAGGCTCCTCTGGTTTAAATGCTATTGATTTGTGCCTAGTGCCTGATATCAAAATTCCTGCTAAGTTCAAAGTTCCCAGTTTTGAGAAATACAAGGGTATTACTTGTCCGATGAGTCACATCAAGGCATTCTGCAACAAGATGGCACCGTATGCAGAAAATGACAAGCTTCTAATGCACTTCTTTCAGGATAGCCTAAGTGGGGCATCCCTTGAGTGGTATACACGACTTAAACGAACTCATGTCCGCACATGGGATGAATTAGCAGAGGCTTTTCTCAAGCATTACAAGTACAACAGTGACATGGCTCCTACTAGACTACAACTCCAAAGTTTAACTCAAAAGGTTGATGAGTCTTTCAAAGAGTATGCACAAAGATGGAGAGAATTAGCTTCCAGAGTCCAACCTCCTCTTTTGGAACGAGAGCTTGTAGACATGTTCATGAATACTCTGAAAGATCCTTATCTGAACATGATGATTGGGTGTGCTTCCTCCGATTTCTCAAGTTTGGTTGTCGTAGGAGAGCGAATTGAAAACGCCTTAAAAATGGGTAAAATCCCAGATATGGTCAATGTTCCTGAATTCACTAAAGAAGAGAAAAGTGAAACAAATGCAATTTCAGAGAACGGAGAAGAGGAACCCCCTGCTTATCCTCAGGTTCATGTTCTTAACTATCACCAAAATTACCAACAACAAGGTCCACGAAGGCCGAGAAGACCACCAAGAAAGATTGACCCGATTCCTATGACTTATAGTCAACTGCTCTCTCGTCTACTCCAGGAATCCTTGGTCGAACTAAGGGAGGCTAAGCCCCCTCCAACACCGATTCCTCAAGGATATGACTTAAATGCAAAGTGTGAGTACCATTCTGGGACATCTGGACATTCAACTGAGGATTGTAATATTTTGAAACACAAAGTCCAAGATCTCATTGACTCCAAAGCGATATCATTCACTCCAAATGGTCTTCACATAAATTGAAAGGTTTATGGGGCTCCCGCACGAGGGATAAGCAAGACGTACTCTTATCTTGAGCATTGCATCACTTGCATTGCTCGAATCCCTAAAGTAAGACAAAAATTACAACTCTTGGGTGACTTTGATGAAGTTCTTCTTTTGAGGTAATCCGAAGTGTTTGGAAGGAACTACAAAAAGTATTCAAGGTCAACAAGTCCAGACGGAGTCAAGCCTCCTCAACTATGGCAATCATCAATTCATTTCTGCATTTTCATTTGTAATTTTCCTTGTTTTGTTAAATGTTACTTCCATGTAAAACTTGTTTGTTTTAATAAAAATAAAAATGCACTGCATATGCTAGTTTCGAATCAATCCATTCGTGTTCACTCATATCTTTCTGTCTATCGATATCAAACTCTTGATTAAGCAAAAATAGCAAAAGGAGAATGATGAAAAATAATAAAAATGCAAAATCTTTAATTGTGTGCTTTTGAATAAAACCCCGCTGAGGATGTACAGGCATTGTTTCAAATCCCCAAACACCGGAGATATAAGGGAGATAGACCCTCTTTAACCCCTTTGAGCCTTGAAGTAGGAGTTTCTTTTCTATACAAAAAAAAACCCTCACATTTAACCCAGGGGCAGGGTAGGGTTCAACTAACTTGATCGAGCAATCAAAATTCATCAGGAGTGTGCATCCGAGGATACAACAATGGTTATCTTTAGAAAGGTTGAGGAAAGTGAATATCACAATGGTAATCCCTCATCAATCAAAGAATGAGGCAATCACAATCACTCCCACAAGTCAGAGATTCGGGATCACACGACTTATTCAAAAAAGAAAGGATTGAAAAAAAGAAAAGAGCCCGCTAAGTCAACAACTTGAAAACAAGTGACTTAGGCAAAAATTAGGGCATCCCGCTGGACTCCAAAATAGAATTCAAAAAGAACTTGTCCAGGCAAAAGTTAGGGAAACAAAAAAAAAGGAAAGGCAAAAGCAGAAGTGAAAAACGAGGATTACAACATAAAGATCCTCATCAAAGGAACGAAGTCGTGTGATCAGACACCAAAAAGAAAGTGAGTGACCGTCATGCCCAAGAAGACTGATTCCTCAACCATTTCAAACTCCTCTTAAAGGATGGACGCTCGTATCAGGTTAAATTGAACTTAGGACTGGAGAACATCACGAAGAATGGGTGGGTTAGGTTAGACTTTGAGCCTTAAATCCTTTCTTTCTAAAACCGTGAACCAGGCCACGTTACAACCCTTAAAAGACCTAACTGAAGCAGGGTTTATTTCAAAAGCAAGCTGTGTAAAACTGACTCCTAGACGTGTGCTTACCACTTATGTTGATATCGATATGACAAATAATTCAAACACTGAATGTCACAACATCGTTTCAATAAACTTTGATTTCGAAGCTAGCATGAGCATTGCATTAAGATTATCATCTTCAAAACAAATATCTTTTACTTGTGAATGAACACTTGACATCAAGGAAGATCAAACAATGAACAACTGCAGAAAAAGTTGATCGATTCTATGAGCCATTCACTTCAAAAGCTGATTACTCCAAGGGGCAAGTTGTGTGAAGACCCTGTCAACTGAGGCATCCATTCAAGCTTCCATCAATCTGGGGCAATCAAGTCGAGGAATCTCTCTTGGGTTCAACCAATCTGGGGCAATTACGTCGAGATTTGACAAATCTCTCCAAGGATCCTTGGGGCAAATTCCTTCATAGTCCACAAAGCTTGGGGCACAATCTTCTGAGTTTTATTGCCTTCTCCCCGATTATAGGAGTTTATTTCTCCTGGAACTTCGGTCTCTCCCCAAGCACATGAGTTTATTTCGCATGAGAGTTGTTCCGCCCCCCCCCCCAACCTGGTCTCCTTGTCTGAATTTCTCATCCTCAACATGCTGAATCGAGGGAATCTCCTCAAGCTCACCATCCCCAAGCAATTCAAGATGTAGGGAAAATCAGATGAAGTCACTTCCTCCCCAACAGAGCTACATTCCAACCCTCAAGGTAGTTGCCAATAATGTTTGGTACTATAGGGTTTCCAACACCGATTCGTATTGGTAGCTCAAGACCACAAGCAACGGACCCCAATAATCATGCTAACGCCTTTATTTGGCACTTTGCATATAGAATCCATTGCATATAACATTGCATCCTCAAAAGCGTAGCATATCCATCAAAATGGAGCATTACGCCATAGAAAAATTCAAACATGCATACAAAGCATAAGCCAGATAATACAAATCAACATTCAATCAAGACGATGATACATCCCCACAGAAAGGTTGTCCTTACAGACTCCGATTGATATTTGTTACTACATGACAAATCTCCTCAAACCATGGTGCCAATACCTGGTATTCTCAATCCCCAAAAGAAGTCTTATCTTCTCTCTCCTGGCCTTCTTCGTCAGAATCGTTGTCTCCGAGGTTATTTCCCGTGTGCTGCGTGAAGATTAGAGTGCGAATGAGGGTGGGCATCCAAACCATCTTATTTTTCAACCGTTTGAATAACCATACTTGGTGTGTGGTAATTCGAACGATTGCCACTCTTGAAGAGTTACACCCCGCCTTTGGCCTGAGGGATTAATGTAATTCTTATGCTTCGCAAGCATCAACATCTTCGTGATTATGTCTTTTGATCGAGTCTAGTCGTCACTAGTCTCCGTGATCTCTTCCCTCGTACGGGAAAACTTTTAGATCCAACCCCCGTGTTGTGTATCCTTTGCCTTCCGTCCTGGCAAACCATTTCAAAACTAATTCCCAATCCCCAATCTCAGTGTTGATATTAATTCTTTCTTCCATTGACCTCAGTCTCGATACCTTTCTTTTCCAACCTCAGTGTTGATGTCTATCCTTTTCTTGTCCAACCCCTGTGTTGATGCCTATCACTCCTCCACCGACCTCTGCGTCGATGCCAATCGTCATTCACAACCTCAGTGTTGATGTTTATCTTTTCTCGTTCCAACCTCAGTGTTGATGCCCTCGACCTCAGTGTCGACGCCTTTCCTTTCACAACCTCAGTGTTGATGTCCCCCAACCTCAGTGTTGATATGCTCCAACCTCAGCGTTGATGTCCTCCAACCCCAGTGTTGATGTTTATCCTTTTTTTTCAATTCTTATGGATCGTAGGTCCGTTGACCTTATCCTCATCTTTTTCATTTCTTGTGGATCGTAGGTCCGTTGACCTTATCCTCATCTTTTTCAATTCTTATGGATCGTAGGTCCGTTGACCTTATCCTCATCTTTTTCATTTCTTGTGGATTGTAGGTCCGTTGATCTTATCCTCATCTTTTTCATTCCTTGTGGATCGTAGGTCCGTTGACCTTATCCTCATCTTTTTCATTTCTTGTGGATCGTAGGTCCGTTGACCTTATCCTCATCTTTTTCATTTCTTGTGGGTCGTAGGTCCGTTGACCTTATCCTCATCTATTTCATTTCTTGTGGATCGTAGGTCCGTTGACCTTATCCTCATCTTTTTCATTTCTTGTGGATCGTAGGTCCGTTGACCTTATTTTCATCTCTTTCAATTCTTGTGGGTCGTAGGTGTTGCACCCCAATTTTTGACCTCTGAGATCCCATCATTTTCTAAAGTATTATGATCATTATCATTATCATTTATCATTATCATTTATCATCATGCATATTTTTATTTACTAACAAAAAAAAATAAAAAGAAAAAAAGTTTGTTGCTTGTGTGTTAAAAAGACAGGAGAATGATCAAGAGAAAGCTGAAGAATTAAGGGTTTTGAGGCCCACAAGAGGTTCAAAATTCTCTCAAGATTCAAAGGTTCCTTCAATCAATATTCAAGTCCAAGGATGGCTCAGTTTAAGGCAGACAACTCTCAAGATCGCCAAAAGCGCCAAATTAGGGTTTTGACCTAATTTCACCAGAGGATTGACTTTTAATCATGAGATGATTCCAAGACTCAAAATATGATTCAAAGGCCTTCAAATCAACATTATAGTCCATTCATGTCATTCAATTGAGCAGAAGACCTTGATTCATTGAAAGATCGCAAAACTGCAGTTCATCGAGAAAAAAGTCAACTACAGTCAAAAATCAAGATTTTTGGTCAACATCAATCATTTGAAGTAATATTCACTATTTGATCGAGGATTGATCATAATTCATCAAGAAAAGTTCAGAAA
Organism: Vicia villosa; assembly: GCF_029867415.1. NCBI lineage: Eukaryota > Viridiplantae > Streptophyta > Magnoliopsida > Fabales > Fabaceae > Vicia > Vicia villosa. Next base: position 251,498 of record NW_026705365.1, read on the forward strand.
TCAACAAAACTCAAAATTGCAAAATTAGGGTTTTTTACCTAAAAGTCAACTGAACTTTGACCGACCATAACTCTCTCATAATTTATCAGAAAAATTCCAACCAAAGCTCATTCTCAAGGAAATTTAATTCTCTACAACTTTGATGTTGGGACCAAGGTCAAGAAATGTTTCCGCCTAAGAGATATAAGCCAAAACATTACGGGTCATTTTGAAAGTCAACAAAAAGCAGTTTTTTGTCAAAGCCCATGTCATCAAAATAAATTCTCCAAATGCAAAAACGCTTCCAAAGTGGCTTGTAGAGGACATCTTGGGCTTTCCAAAAAGTTAAAGAACACTTTCATAGGATCAAAATTGAGGGAGATATGCCTTGATGAAATTGACTTTTTTTGGAAAAATGCATGAAACAAGTAATGACCAAAATTTGATTTTTTTTCAAAAAGGCCAATTCTTTTGTGATTCAATCTTGATTCTCATATGTTTAAAGGGCATCCACGACCCATCCATGATTCATGACATTTTTATTTCATTTTAATTAAATTTTATTCATTTAAAGTTTAATTAAAGTGAGATAATTCAAAGATATTATCAAAGATGCTTATGGTTGCCAATCAAGACCAATTCAAGATGCTTAAATATATTATTGCAAGGTTGAAGAGAATAATACTTGAGTGTTTTAACCATGGTTAAGAAATACACTCATTGAAAATATTCCATTATCATATTTTTTCCACAAAATCAATCATGACAATTTCCACTTGCAAGGCTTCCAAGATCAAACTCTTTGCCTATAAATAGAACTTCATTTTCTTCATTCAAGAGGGGGAAAAAAGGAGAAAAAAGAGGAGGAGGAACAAGAGAAGAATAACAACACACTCCAAAAGCATAGCATAAGTTTTATATTTTTCAAAAGTTTCAAGAAACTTGTAAAAATCAAGGCTCATTCAAATAGCCACTTTCAATCAATTTCAATCACTCTTTTCCACTCTTGGAACATCATAGAGTAAGTACAATGTAATTTTTAATATGTAGTAGTGTTAGGAGTTCATGAATTAAAAACTCCATATTTATGCATATTTTCAATTTCTCAAAAAAAAATGTTTTAATTTTAGTTTTAAGTTGATAAAATGTTTATTTAATTTTTAACATAAAAATATTTTATTTCTTTTCATAATTAATTTATATTGCTTAATTAATTAGTAATTATGTAAATATTGCTTTTTAATTATTTTTAACCAATCAAAAAAACTCCAAAAATATTTTCCTTTTAGATTTAGGTTTATATTTTTATAATCTAATTTTTGACATAAAAAAGAATATTTTTTGTTAAGTTTAATTATTTGTATAATTATTTGTTTAATTAGTTTGTTAATTAACTAAAAATCAATTCCAAGAAAATCACAAAAAAATATTAAGCTTAATTTGTTTTGTATTTATTTTTATTTATTATTTGATATTATTTCTTATCTTTTTCTTTGTCTTGAATTGGGATAAAAAAAGATCAAACATGGAAGAGAATTGTATGCGGTTGATTTAAGACTTATGGAATTTTATCGTGTAGTCGCTATGATTTTATCAAGCTTCTGATAAAGTTCCATTGAATTTAAATCCGAGAACATCCTTCACTCACCATCAATCTTTATTACTAACTTTGATAACATACTTGACAAGTTTCAAGATGGTTATCTTTAACATCTAACAATTAACTTTAAATTCCGCATTTTATTATATTGTTCTTTATATTTCTTGCTTTATACTTTATTTTATCATTCATATTATTTATGTTTCTGTCATTTTTTTTTCTTTGTCCATTTGGACATATTATTTATGTTTCTGTCATTTTTTCTTTGTCCACTTGGACATATTATTTATATTTCTGCTATTTTTTCTTTGTCCATTTGGACATATTATTTATGTTTCTGCTATTTTTTTCTTTGTCCATTTGGACATATTATTTATATTTCTGCTATTTTTTCTTTGTCCATTTGGACATATTATTTATGTTTCTGTTATTTTTTCTTTGTCCATTTGGACATATTATTTATATTTCTGTTATTTTCTCTTTGTCCATTTGGACATATTATTTATGTTTCCGCTATTTTTTCTTTGTCCATTTGGACATATTATTTATGTTTCCGCTATTTTTTCTTTGTCCATTTGAACATATTATTTATGTTTCCGCTATTTTTTCTTTGTCCATTTGGACATATTATTTATGCTTCCGCTATTTTTTTTCTTTGTCCATTTGGACGCATTGTTTATGTTTCCGTTATTTTCTTTTTGTCCACTTGGACCATACTTTACTTTTATGCTAAAACACTAATAAACAACAAAAAACTAAAAAAAAAAACGCTTAAGGTTCTCTCTTGGACTACTGGTTACTATCCCTAGCATTTTGGAGATTCGGACTTATGGACTTAGTGCCTCTGGACCCTTATTCTGTTATTACTCTGTGGTTGTTCTGTTTGGCATTGGATTGTTGTCTGTTTGCGTATGCAGGTATTTCCTTGAAAGTCCTTGATGGTTAATTCCAAGGCATTGAGATAAGGATTTTACTCGAAAACAGCCGTTACTCTGCCCGATTTTCATCAAAATTTTAATGTGCTTAATGCAAAGTGGTGCTAAAGATAATAAGTTCATCTGGATCCCCAAGTGGTAATGCGTCGGTCAATTGTTGGTTTCTTATTTTGGTCAGATCATTCTCTCCTTAAACTTTTATTTTATGCACTAGGTTAGCCTCTTCATCTCCTCCACTTCTTATATTTTCAAAATCTTCTTCCTTTTTTTTCCAAAATCTTCTTATGTTTGTAAAACCCTTTTTTAAAAACCTTTCTTAAAAATGTCTTTTGCCCTTAGTGGCTTTTCTGCAAAAGTTTAGACACGATTAATTGTTGTAGTGAGTTGCGATACCCCACGATTTTGAAATTGATTGATATAATGAGATCTTTTCTGCGTGAGAGAGCTAGTGGCATACTCGTTGATTTTATCCGAGTTGGAGCCCTTCTTTCATTAGCGATGCAAAGAACTCATTTGTTCTCATGCTCAAGATCAATGGCCGAGTATTTCTCTCCGACGATGATAAAGTGTTTATTCGTTTTTTTTAAACCGTTTTCCCTTTTAAGCGGAACTACATTAGCTCTGACTTCTCCATTGCACCGAGGAGGTATGTAGGCACAAGGCTTAATGTCTTGCCGAGCTTATTTTAAAAATCAAACAAGAGCAAAAGTGATCTAAGCAAAACTAAGAGCCCATGGATAACCATGGATACAAAGGGTGCTTAAAACCTTCCCTTTGTATAACCAACCCCCCGAACCCAAAATCTGTCAAAAGGTCTTTCCTGTTCTTTTATGCCTTTCCTTTTTTGGATAAAATAAAAGTCGGTGGCGACTCTTGCAAAAAAAAATAATAAAAAAATATCAAAGACAAAAAAAGAGCAAGGAGTCAGTTCGCCTCAAAAAACCGAGTTTACAGAACTGGCGACTCTGCTGGGGATTTGAAAAATCTTTTTAAAGAGGGGTTACCTTAGAGTTTTTGTTCACTTTAATATTTGCTTATACTTGTTTATTTTGTTATTTTCTGCTATTCTGGATATATGTGTGGTTCTGTTACAAGAGATACATTATGGACAAATCCTAACCCGGATTAAGTACACATAAGAATTAGGTGGAGGGTATAGTCATGTACAGGCGTACGTGAGAATCCTTCCGCTCAGTGGAGGTTCCTTGTTGGTAGTATATGTTTAGCAAGTTCAGTTGCGAAGACATTATTGCTTTCATTGAACTGTAGAAGCTGAGTTGGCCGTAGAACCCCAACCCATCCTGGCCTTATTAGGTTGTGGCGCAGAAACTATTCAGGTGAAGACTTGGATTAGTTGTCATGCGGAGAGCCACACTCAGACGAGTTTTTCTTGAGAATATTGCTAGCTCACAAGTTCAGTTGTGCAAGCCGGTAATGTCCGAAAGAAAAATGTAGACTCTGACGTATCAGTAGAACATGTTATGCAGGTGATTAACCCCTAGTACTATCCCATGTTTGGTTCTTTGACCTCATGCTCGTGACGTTGAACTTTGGAACCTACCTTATGTGCACCATGTTTGTGTTACAATTTCTGTATATGTGGCATTCATGCATTCATACATTCATAAAAATCTTTTCCTTTGATTTTCAATGAACTTAGAGGTCTTTTTTGTAAACATCGTAAGTTTCATCAAACTCAATGGATCTTGGGTGTTGATGGGGTGAAAACTCTAATCCACCAAAATGGATGATTGATTTTGATGATAACTTGATCAATGCTTTAATCCAATGCTTGAATGTTTGCAAATTAATATCTTAAGTTCTTTGAAACTCAAATAATATAAACAACAATTGCATCATTTGCATACATACATCCAGGTTACCCATGAAACTTATCCTTGTCTGTCTCCATCCTCAGATTTGTTTGTCTACCATCGAGTTGATTCTTCCACCCCGGAATCCGCTTCCAGAAGGTTTTAGGTCTGATTTTCATTGTCCTTTCCATCAAGGGGCAGCGGGCCATGATTTAGAAAGATGTTTCCCTACTGTTTGCATTTCCTCAGTTGTATTGTTTGCTTTTAAACTTTTTTCATTCTAGAATGTTAATTTTAATGAAATGAGCATCGTATTTTTGAATTCATTTTCATCTACTATGTCTATGTTTATGCTTCTTTTACAAAAAAAAAAAAAAATTATTTTGCTTTCTCTATCAAACTTGTGTTTTATGCAAAGATTGGAGGGAGGATGATGACAAGGAAATACCCAAGTTGTTGAACTGTATGCTTTCAAATAAAACTTTGCTGACGATGTACAGGCATTGTTTCAATTCCCAAACACTGGAGAAATAAGGATGATAATCCCTCGTTCACCCCTTTGAGCCTAGAAGTTGGTGTTTCTTTCTGTATGAAATAACTCACATTTTAACCCGGGGCAGGGTAGTTCCCAGTTAATTCGGTTATGCATTCTATTTTAAGAGAATCATTCAATACACCTTTCAACAAGTGTTTTAATCACAAGCTTTCCTCCGCATACATCAAAGAAATGTTGGAGACGCCAAGCAAAAGCCAATGATGGGTCATTATAATCATTAAGCAGGATAGTCACTATCTTTCAACAAAAGTATCAAAAAAGAAAATCAAAGAAAAGCCTGCTAAGTCAAAATCAAAAAATGACTTAGGCAAAAAGTAAGGCATCCCGCTGACTGTAAGTTCAAAATAAACAGCTCAAGCAAAAGTTAGAGATATCAAAAAGAAAAAAAGAGATAAGTCAATAAATTCTTAAACCACAAAATGTTGTGACTATCAAAAGGAAGAAGTGACTGCCATCACTAAGTTTTCTTGGCTTGTGAACTATCATCATCACAACAGATAAAATTGCAGAAGTCTCTTAGAACCTGAATGCATATTTTGAATTAACTGGGTTTAGGAATGAAGATCATCACGAAGATGGGGTGGGTTACAAAAAATTTGAGCCTTATACCTTTTATTTTTTAAACCGTGAACCTGACCACGTTACAACCTTCAAAAGCCCTAATTGAAGCAAGGTTTATTTTGAAAGCATACTACAACAAGGTTGCGTAAGCTGACTCCCAAGAGATTTACCAATCATTTATGTTGATACCATATCTTTTCTTTATCTTTTACTTTGGTTGTCTTAACCTTTGTGTTTTGACAAGTGATTCCATTTTCTTTACAAAGTGACTTTGATTTCAAAAATATGTTTTGAGCATTGCATTAAAATTACCATTCTTGAATAAACATTTTATTTGCAAGTAAGCACTCATCTTCTAGGAAGTTCAAACAGTAGAGAAACTTGATCAGTGATCCTGTTAGGGGCACATTACTTCAAGATCCTGTTGTTCAGATGTTTAAATCAAGATTTGTTGATCAGAATATCCTCTGCAAGACTTATACTGGGGCAATCTTCTTCTGCAATCCCCAAGCACAATTTATCAGTACTTCTCAAAGGATCATTTGTTTGATACAGTTATCAATGTGACAAGAAGTTTGTTCAAGCATCTTCTTTCCAAGCAGAGTTTTCAGAGTTCCCGTGTTAAGGAATCAAAGCTCCAATCTTGCCTCACAAAAGAGTCAATCCCAGTTGTCATAATTAACTACATTGCATTGAGCATTCATCATGCATAGAAAACTTTAACATCATGCATAGAAACAAAATCATGCTCATTAACATTCTTCCAAGGTCCTGTTGTTGTCAACATCTTACCTTGAGATCAAAGTCCAACTTATTGGCACCTACCAAAACAAATTTATCCTTTTGATTCGTTTTGTCTGTATCTATCTGATATTCTTCATGATATGTCTTGTTTGTTCTGACAATTTTTCAGAACTTTGTCACCTTTTATTTAAAGCTTCTATGGATGTCCCAATTCCCAATAAAGTGTTATTACCTCATTCAATGTCACTCTTGAATGTCTCTGAGTTCAATCATGTTTTATCTTGATTGTCGTTTGATGCTGCTGCATTCATGGTTTATCTTAAAACGCTTTTGATATTTTCTTCTTAAAGTTCAAATCATGTTTTACCATGATTGACCTTGGTGTTCTCTAATCATGTTTTACCTTGATTGTCACTTGGTATTCTCTAATCATGTTTTACCTTGATTGTCATTTGGTATTTTTCAATCATGTTTTACCTTGATTATCCTTAATGACATCCAATCATGTTTTACCTTGATGGACCTGTGATCATGTTTTACCTTGATTGTCCGTTGATGATTACCCAATCATGTTTTACCTTGATTGTCATTCGATGTTGCCCAATCATGTTTTACCTTGATTGTCCGTTGATGATTACCCAATCATGTTTTACCTTGATTGTCATTCGATGTTGCCCAATCATGTTTTACCTTGATTGTCATTTGATGTTGTCCAATCATGTTTTACCTTGATATTCATTTTATGTAGCCACATTCATGTATGCCTCAGATATTCTCTTCTCAAAGTTCAATCATGTTTTATCTTGAAAGCTTTTGTCAACTGTTTCTTTCTTGTGTGAAGTCTGATTCTATTTCTAGATGACGTATACCTTTTCCTTAGCGGAGTCTGTTTACTTCTCCCCTGTGGTGTCCTGTTTCCATCTCGTGGAAATCATATGCATTCATAATCATAAGCATTACATTGCATCTCAGGTTCAAAAATTGTGTTTTTATATATATTTAAGTCTCTTCCATCACGTCAAAACGAAGATTTACAATCATCGTGTCTCCGGATAGAAGAAACTTAAATAGGGGCATCTGTTGCACCCCAATTTTTGACCTCTGAGATCCCATCATTTTCTAAAGTATTATGATCATTATCATTATCATTTATCATTATCATTTATCATTATCATTTATCATTATCATTTATCATCATGCATATTTTTATTTACTAACAAAAAAAAATAAAAAGAAAAAAAGTTTGTTGCTTGTGTGTTAAAAAGACAGGAGAATGATCAAGAGAAAGCTGAAGAATTAAGGGTTTTGAGGCCCACAAGAGGTTCAAAATTCTCTCAAGATTCAAAGGTTCCTTCAATCAATATTCAAGTCCAAGGATGGCTCAGTTTAAGGCAGACAACTCTCAAGATCGCCAAAAGCGCCAAATTAGGGTTTTGACCTAATTTCACCAGAGGATTGACTTTTAATCATGAGATGATTCCAAGACTCAAAATATGATTCAAAGGCCTTCAAATCAACATTATAGTCCATTCATGTCATTCAATTGAGCAGAAGACCTTGATTCATTGAAAGATCGCAAAACTGCAGTTCATCGAGAAAAAAGTCAACTACAGTCAAAAATCAAGATTTTTGGTCAACATCAATCATTTGAAGTAATATTCACTATTTGATCGAGGATTGATCATAATTCATCAAGAAAAGTTCAGAAATCAACAAAACTCAAAATTGCAAAATTAGGGTTTTTTACCTAAAAGTCAACTGAACTTTGACCGACCATAACTCTCTCATAATTTATCAGAAAAATTCCAACCAAAGCTCATTCTCAAGGAAATTTAATTCTCTACAACTTTGATGTTGGGACCAAGGTCAAGAAATGCTTCCGCCTAAGAGATATAAGCCAAAACATTACGGGTCATTTTGAAAGTCAACAAAAAGCAGTTTTTTGTCAAAGCCCATATCATCAAAATAACTTCTCCAAATGCAAAAACGCTTCCAAAGTGGCTTGTAGAGGACATCTTGGGCTTTCCAAAAAGTTAAAGAACACTTTCATAGGATCAAAATTGAGGGAGATATGCCTTGATGAAATTGACTTTTTTTGGAAAAATGCATGAAACAAGTAATGACCAAAATTTGATTTTTTTTCAAAAAGGCCAATTCTTTTGTGATTCAATCTTGATTCTCATATGTTTAAAGGGCATCCACGACCCATCCATGATTCATGACATTTTTATTTCATTTTAATTAAATTTTATTCATTTAAAGTTTAATTAAAGTGAGATAATTCAAAGATATTATCAAAGATGCTTATGGTTGCCAATCAAGACCAATTCAAGATGCTTAAATATATTATTGCAAGGTTGAAGAGAATAATACTTGAGTGTTTTAACCATGGTTAAGAAATACACTCATTGAAAATATTCCATTATCATATTTTTTCCACAAAATCAATCATGACAATTTCCACTTGCAAGGCTTCCAAGATCAAACTCTTTGCCTATAAATAGAACTTCATTTTCTTCATTCAAGAGGGGGAAAAAAGGAGAAAAAAGAGGAGGAGGAACAAGAGAAGAATAACAACACACTCCAAAAGCATAGCATAAGTTTTATATTTTTCAAAAGTTTCAAGAAACTTGTAAAAATCAAGGCTCATTCAAATAGCCACTTTCAATCAATTTCAATCACTCTTTTCCACTCTTGGAACATCATAGAGTAAGTACAATGTAATTTTTAATATGTAGTAGTGTTAGGAGTTCATGAATTAAAAACTCCATATTTATGCATATTTTCAATTTCTCAAAAAAAAATGTTTTAATTTTAGTTTTAAGTTGATAAAATGTTTATTTAATTTTTAACATAAAAATATTTTATTTCTTTTCATAATTAATTTATATTGCTTAATTAATTAGTAATTATGTAAATATTGCTTTTTAATTATTTTTAACCAATCAAAAAAACTCCAAAAATATTTTCCTTTTAGATTTAGGTTTATATTTTTATAATCTAATTTTTGACATAAAAAAGAATATTTTTTGTTAAGTTTAATTATTTGTATAATTATTTGTTTAATTAGTTTGTTAATTAACTAAAAATCAATTCCAAGAAAATCACAAAAAAATATTAAGCTTAATTTGTTTTGTATTTATTTTTATTTATTATTTGATATTATTTCTTATCTTTTTCTTTGTCTTGAATTGGGATAAAAAAAGATCAAACATGGAAGAGAATTGTATGCGGTTGATTTAAGACTTATGGAATTTTATCGTGTAGTCGCTATGATTTTATCAAGCTTCTGATAAAGTTCCATTGAATTTAAATCCGAGAACATCCTTCACTCACCATCAATCTTTATTACTAACTTTGATAACATACTTGACAAGTTTCAAGATGGTTATCTTTAACATCTAACAATTAACTTTAAATTCCGCATTTTATTATATTGTTCTTTATATTTCTTGCTTTATACTTTATTTTATCATTCATATTATTTATGTTTCTGTCATTTTTTTTTCTTTGTCCATTTGGACATATTATTTATGTTTCTGTCATTTTTTCTTTGTCCACTTGGACATATTATTTATATTTCTGCTATTTTTTCTTTGTCCATTTGGACATATTATTTATGTTTCTGCTATTTTTTTCTTTGTCCATTTGGACATATTATTTATATTTCTGCTATTTTTTCTTTGTCCATTTGGACATATTATTTATGTTTCTGTTATTTTTTCTTTGTCCATTTGGACATATTATATATATTTCTGTTATTTTCTCTTTGTCCATTTGGACATATTATTTATGTTTCCGCTATTTTTTCTTTGTCCATTTGGACATATTATTTATGTTTCCGCTATTTTTTCTTTGTCCATTTGAACATATTATTTATGTTTCCGCTATTTTTTCTTTGTCCATTTGGACATATTATTTATGCTTCCGCTATTTTTTTTCTTTGTCCATTTGGACGCATTGTTTATGTTTCCGTTATTTTCTTTTTGTCCACTTGGACCATACTTTACTTTTATGCTAAAACACTAATAAACAACAAAAAACTAAAAAAAAAAAACGCTTAAGGTTCTCTCTTGGACTACTGGTTACTATCCCTAGCATTTTGGAGATTTGGACTTATGGACTTAGTGCCTCTGGACCCTTATTCTGTTATTACTCTGTGGTTGTTCTGTTTGGCATTGGATTGTTGTCTGTTTGCGTATGCAGGTATTTCCTTGAAAGTCCTTGATGGTTAATTCCAAGGCATTGAGATAAGGATTTTACTCGAAAACAGCCGTTACTCTGCCCGATTTTCATCAAAATTTTAATGTGCTTAATGCAAAGTGGTGCTAAAGATAATAAGTTCATCTGGATCCCCAAGTGGTAATGCGTCGGTCAATTGTTGGTTTCTTATTTTGGTCAGATCATTCTCTCCTTAAACTTTTATTTTATGCACTAGGTTAGCCTCTTCATCTCCTCCACTTCTTATATTTTCAAAATCTTCTTCCTTTTTTTTCCAAAATCTTCTTATGTTTGTAAAACCCTTTTTTAAAAACCTTTCTTAAAAATGTATTTTGCCCTTAGTGGCTTTTCTGCAAAAGTTTAGACACGATTAATTGTTGTAGTGAGTTGCGATACCCCACGATTTTGAAATTGATTGATATAATGAGATCTTTTCTGCGTGAGAGAGCTAGTGGCATACTCGTTGATTTTATCCGAGTTGGAGCCCTTCTTTCATTAGCGATGCAAAGAACTCATTTGTTCTCATGCTCAAGATCAATGGCCGAGTATTTCTCTCCGACGATGATAAAGTGTTTATTCGTTTTTTTTAAACCGTTTTCCCTTTTAAGCGGAACTACATTAGCTCTGACTTCTCCATTGCACCGAGGAGGTATGTAGGCACAAGGCTTAATGTCTTGCCGAGCTTATTTTAAAAATCAAACAAGAGCAAAAGTGATCTAAGCAAAACTAAGAGCCCATGGATAACCATGGATACAAAGGGTGCTTAAAACCTTCCCTTTGTATAACCAACCCCCCGAACCCAAAATCTGTCAAAAGGTCTTTCCTGTTCTTTTATGCCTTTCCTTTTTTGGATAAAATAAAAGTCGGTGGCGACTCTTGCAAAAAAAAATAATAAAAAAATATCAAAGACAAAAAAAGAGCAAGGAGTCAGTTCGCCTCAAAAAACCGAGTTTACAGTAGGTCCGTTGACCTTACCCTAGTTTCGAGTCAGCAGATTCTATCATTCCATCAAACCCGTATTTTCCAACCACAGTTTCATACAATAAACATTTCTTTTGGGAACCTTGTATTGGCACCTTGGCTACGTTACAAGCTATCACCATTCAAATCCAGTTATTCACTGTAAATATTTCCACCAGAAAAACAATAAATTTCCCTTTCCCCAGCAGATATCAAAACAAAAACAAAGAATAAAAACCATACCATCTTTTCAGGACAAATTTCAGGTCTTGGTATTTAATCTTCTTCTATCTCGAGCATTCGAAAGGCTAGCGCCAATCTCACCCTCGAGTATAAGACGATTAAATAGGGGCAGCTGTCATACCCCAAATTTGTCCTACCCTATTCATGTGGCTTATGGTTCATGTGCATACATTACTTAGGTCATAACTCATATTCATGCATCCATATCATTGGTATTATTAAAAAAAAAAGAGCTCTATTGCAAAGAAGTTTGATCAGAGAACAAGGAAGACTGAGGTATAATCATATGGTTCTATGTTCATTGAAGTCCTCCTGGATTGGGGTGTCTCTCTGCTTCAAATCAGGGCATTGATTGAAGAGTGCAAGCTTGCAAATCATCTGGTTCGTTAAATCAGGGTTTCTTTGACCAAAGTCAACCAGTTGACTTTCTGGTCAACATTTAATCAGGAATGGCTTCTATGTGTGAAAGGGCTTCTCATACTGGCTATGCGGATGTGTTTGTTTGACTGGATTTGATTGGAAGAGATTTAATCGGGAATTTCATCAATAGTCGGAAAAATCGGAACAGTTGACTTTTGGGTCAAAATCGGGAAAATTATTCAAATATTGACTTTTGGGGGAAAATTAATCAAGAAAAGTCGAAGAATGGATAAAATCGGGAGTTCAGCAAAAGTTGCAAAAAATAGTAAAAAGACAAAATTTCAACACTTAGAAAAATTTTGATGCCTTAAAATCTTGTTGAGCAGTCCACTTCAGCACCGGATTACACGTGGCAAACGACATTTTCCGGAAAAATTTACAACATCAAAGTTGTTCCTCTCATGGAGGAGAACAACTTTTTAGTTGGACACTTTTTCATTTGAAGCTTGTATGAAGAGTTAAAGTGGTGTGAAGTTGCTGGAAACTCATTTGAATCAAGTCACATTCCAGGTCACCAGTCAGGTCATGACCTGACATTTTCACAAACACATGGCATGCCAAATCTCCAGTCATTTTTAGAGCTCTACAGAAGTGCTATGAATGCAAACTTGGTATCATTCTCTTCCTTGCCATCTCCTCTATCCATTGAAACAAGAATGGGTACAATTGGACAAATATTGAGTGAGATACAAGCCTTCAAAGTGGTGCCCCAACCCTGACCAAACTCTGCAGGCAGCCGTGACACAGAATTCTGGGCATGCAACGCATTTCAGCAAACACATGGTGGGCCAAAGGTCAAGGCCTATTTCTTCCTCCACAAGTCTCTATCTTAAACAAGCCCAGTTCTAAGCTATTCCTTGCCATGTCCTCTATCCAATGAGACCAGTATCACTGATTTTGGACATGTATTGATCGAGATAGAGAGGCTCAAAGTACCACCCTCGCAGAGTCACAATCTGGCCATACGCATGGGACAACATGCTGCTGGGCGTGTGCAGTGGTGATTGCATGAGTTCAAGGCTATTTTTCTCATACTTCCAAGCCTTATCTTGAGATATTTTCAACACCAATCTTGTTCTATCTCATTCCCTCTTTGATATGACACCATTCTTGCTTCATTTAACCACCCATGGCTTGAGATATAAGTGTCTAAAGTGAGCACCACGGCATGAAAGAAAAAAGCAAAGCAACACACAATTGCACCATACACATATTAAAGTCCCACATTGGAAAAATGGAAAAAGTTGTGTTGCAAGTCCCACATTGGAAAAATGGAAAAAGTTGTGTTGCGAGTCCCACATTGGAAAAATGGAAAAAGTGTGTTGCAAACTACATTTTTCAAGTCCCACATTCAAGAATCCAAATCACAATCCAATCATTGGCAATATAAATAGAAGCACATACATTCACAAAAAGAAGAAGAGAAGAACAACTTGAGTCTCCCTTGCTTTAGGGTGCCACTCGAAACGTTCAAACTCTACTTCCATTCTTCACTACACTCTCTCTCTCTACTCTTCTCTCACTACTCTCTCTCTCCTCCCTCACCAAACTAGGTAATAAAAATAGTTTTTTCTTTTATTCTCTTTGATTGATTAATTGTTTTTTTCTTTTAGATAAAAAAACAACAAAAATAATTTTCCTACCAACTAGTTTTTTTAAATTTCTTTTAAGTGACTTTTAATTAGCATTTTTGTAGAATTTTAATAAATAGTTTTTCATACAAAAAAAACCATAAATAGATAATAGTCTTCTTTATTAATTCAAATTAGTTTCTCTATTAAATAAAAAATGAAATTGTTTGTGATTAATTTCCTTTATAGTTTGTGTGATTTTCTAATTGTTGTGTGAATATTTTCCATTGTGAAATGTCTAAAATGCCCTTGGTCCTTGATGTTGGTTTTAATCCATTTAATTGCTTTTTCCTCCCTATTTTTCTTTTAGAATATCCACAACATAGATTTAGAAATTAGGACTAGTTCCCTATTTTCATTTCTTTTTCTTTTCAACTATAAAACATTAATAAATACTTGGATAAAAATCCCCATAAAAGATACAAAGAAAATACTTAAAACACTAATAATCAAAGTGAAAATCTTAAAAAGGGAATGGAAGCTTGAACATTCCTTGCTTTAGGGAATGTTCGAGTGCTTGGATCTCCCTTGCTTTAGGGTCCCATTCAGGCGTAAGTTCCCAACTTCTAAAAAACACAAACCAAAGAGTAACTCGAGTTTCCCTTGCTTTAGGGATTTCCTCGAAACACTCAAACTCTCTCTCTCTCTCTCTCCTTTCTTAAGGGCATTGTTATCTCCGCTCTATTGCATCCTAGGTCGATCCCTTATGCAAGAGCGCGAGCGTTAACTCCGCCCAACTAAAAAACACAAAAACAAACAGAAAATATTGAGCCGAACTACGGCGCTCTGATTCCTGAAAAGGATACGTAGGCATCAAGTCGCGGGGCTTGAACGAGCACACTTGTAAATAATTCCTTCTTTTCCCCGTATTTCTTTTGCATTCATTCGCATATAGACATAGACATAATACACACCCTTTAGATTGAAACAAACATAGGTGGATACCATCAAGTACGATGGGCGCGAGGGGTGCTAATACCTTCCCATTGCGTAACCGACTCCCGTACCTTGATTCTCTGGTAGCAAGACCCCATTCCTTTCTTTGTTAGGTTTCCTGATATTCCTTTCCCTTATGGGATAAATATATTGGTGGCGACTCTGTTCATTTTTCGCGAGCGTGCGACAGCTGGCGACTCTGCTGGGGATTACCTAAGCAAGTCGATCCTAGCCTTTGTTCGTTTCTTTTATTGGGTGTTTATTTGTTTTTTTATGTCTATATCTTGTATATATGTTTGCATGTTTATTTTCTGCTTGCATATCATGTTTACTTCTGCTTGCACATCATGCATATGGATTATATTCTGTGTTCCTTGGGGTCTTCTGTTCTGTTTTGCAGGTGGGGGGTTTTGTGAGGTAAAAGGCCCACTACCCAGGCCAAGTGACACATAGGATTAGCGTGGATGCTCATGTTGACTCCCGTGGCCCTTGCTACGATCGAGTTCAACATGGGGTACCACAACTGGGCGAGGTTCTTTCATGGAACACTGTGTCTGGCACCCTTGTTGCCTCAAACACTTTGTACCCCATGGGAACTGTAGACCCTAGTGACCATTAGGGACCACTTGTCCGTGTCTAGACTTCATACCCGTGAGATTGGGGTGGGACAGGAAACCTTGGCTCCTACATACCATTGCTTCTTCATATTTGGGGTTGGACCTTTATTTGGTCCATTCCCATGGTGCTTGACATTCTGGTATTCAAAAAGGCGTCGAACCTTTGATCCTGTGACATTTGGCCTGTACAGAGGTTTCACATCAGTTATTCAGAGGATTGTGTGGTGGTTACTCAGATTATATGGACCTTGATCCCATGCTTGCATTGCATAACATCATTGTTTTATCCACTTCATTTGTGAGGAATTCTAAAGTCTATTTCCAAAAAAAAATATGAAAAGAAAAAGGAAATAAATAAGAAGAAAAGAAAAGAAAAGAAAAGATATTCTATAAAAAAAAGAAAGCTTTGATTTCAAGAACAAAATGTGTGAAAAGACTTTAGGATTCTTCGGAAATGAAACATTGCATTCATATCATCATGCATTTCATGGTTACGTATCAGAAGCTAATTGGGGTCCCTTCTTCAGATTTCTGCTTCATCAACAAATTTGACTTCCCTACACCTGTAGCATACAAGGATTAATCAGAAGAGGATCATGGACCTTCTTGAACAGAATCAGGTTGAACTTCGTAAGGACTTGGATACTATGGGGGAAAGGATGACCCAACTCTTTGAGACTCTCCAGGTTGTTCTTCAAGGACAAGAAGAGCTAAGACAAAGTGTTGCTAAGTTGGCTAATGGTACTCCTACTACTGTTGCTAATGGGGGATCAAAATTTGTGCCCGTGGAAATTCCAAACAAGGAGGATTCACATCATGAGAACGATTCTGAACTCGAAGCTTTCAAGTTCCCGATCGAAGAAAATGAGAGAAAATTCCACCTCCTGGAAGAAAGATTGAAGGCTTTAGAAGGTCGAGGCTCCTCTGGTTTAAATGTTATTGATTTGTGCCTAGTGCCTGATATCAAAATTCCTGCTAAGTTCAAAGTTCCCAGTTTTGAGAAATACAAGGGTATTACTTGTCCGATGAGTCACATCAAGGCATTCTGCAACAAGATGGCACCGTATGCAGAAAATGACAAGCTTCTAATGCACTTCTTTCAGGATAGCCTAAGTGGGGCATCCCTTGAGTGGTATACACGACTTAAACGAACTCATGTCCGCACATGGGATGAATTAGCAGAGGCTTTTCTCAAGCATTACAAGTACAACAGTGACATGGCTCCTACTAGACTACAACTCCAAAGTTTAACTCAAAAGGTTGATGAGTCTTTCAAAGAGTATGCACAAAGATGGAGAGAATTAGCTTCCAGAGTCCAACCTCCTCTTTTGGAATGAGAGCTTGTAGACATGTTCATGAATACTCTGAAAGATCCTTATCTGAACATGATGATTGGGTGTGCTTCCTCCGATTTCTCAAGTTTGGTTGTCGTAGGAGAGCGAATTGAAAACGCCTTAAAAATGGGTAAAATCCCATATATGGTCAATGTTCCTGAATTCACTGAAGAAGAGAAAAGTGAAACAAATGCAATTTCAGAGAACGGAGAAGAGGAACCCCCTGCTTATCCTCAGGTTCATGTTCTTAACTATCACTAAAATTACCAACAACAAGGTCCACGAAGGCCGAGAAGACCACCAAGAAAGATTGACCCGATTCCTATGACTTATAGTCAACTGCTCTCTCGTCTACTCCAGGAATCCTTGGTCGAACTAAGGGAGGCTAAGCCCCCTCCAACACCGATTCCTCAAGGATATGACTTAAATGCAAAGTGTGAGTACCATTCTGGGACATCTGGACATTCAACTGAGGATTGTAATATTTTGAAACACAAAGTCCAAGATCTCATTGACTCCAAAGCGATATCATTCACTCCAAATGGTCTTCACATAAATTGAAAGGTTTATGGGGCTCCCGCACGAGGGATAAGCAAGACGTACTCTTATCTTGAGCATTGCATCACTTGCATTGCTCGAATCCCTAAAGTAAGACAAAAATTACAACTCTTGGGTGACTTTGATGAAGTTCTTCTTTTGAGGTAATCCGAAGTGTTTGGAAGGAACTACAAAAAGTATTCAAGGTCAACAAGTCCAGACGGAGTCAAGCCTCCTCAACTATGGCAATCATCAATTCATTTCTGCATTTTCATTTGTAATTTTCCTTGTTTTGTTAAATGTTACTTCCATGTAAAACTTGTTTGTTTTAATAAAAATAAAAATGCACTGCATATGCTAGTTTCGAATCAATCCATTCGTGTTCACTCATATCTTTCTGTCTATCGATATCAAACTCTTGATTAAGCAAAAATAGCAAAAGGAGAATGATGAAAAATAATAAAAATGCAAAATCTTTAATTGTGTGCTTTTGAATAAAACCCCGCTGAGGATGTACAGGCATTGTTTCAAATCCCCAAACACCGGAGATATAAGGGAGATAGACCCTCTTTAACCCCTTTGAGCCTGGAAGTAGGAGTTTCTTTTCTATACAAAAAAAAAACCCTCACATTTAACCCAGGGGCAGGGTAGCGTTCAACTAACTTGATCGAGCAATCAAAATTCATCAGGAGTGTGCATCCGAGGATACAACAATGGTTATCTTTAGAAAGGTTGAGGAAAGTGAATATCACAATGGTAATCCCTCATCAATCAAAGAATGAGGCAATCACAATCAATCCCACAAGTCAGATTCGGGATCACACGACTTATTCAAAAAAGAAAGGATTGAAAAAAAGAAAAGAGCCCGCTAAGTCAACAACTTGAAAACAAGTGACTTAGGCAAAAATTAGGGCACCCCGCTGGACTCCAAAATAGAATTCAAAAAGAACTTGTCCAGGCAAAAGTTAGGGAAACAAAAAAAAAGGAAAGGCAAAAGCAGAAGTGAAAAACGAGGATTACAACATAAAAATCCTCATCAAAGGAACGAAGTCGTGTGATCAGACACCAAAAAGAAAGTGAGTGACCGTCATGCCCAAGAAGACTGATTCCTCAACCATTTCAAACTCCTCTTAAAGGATGGACGCTCGTATCAGGTTAAATTGAACTTAGGACTAGAGAACATCACGAAGAATGGGTGGGTTAGGTTAGACTTTGAGCCTTAAATCCTTTCTTTCTAAAACCGTGAACCAGGCCACGTTACAACCCTTAAAAGACCTAATTGAAGCAGGGTTTATTTCAAAAGCAAGCTGTGTAAAACTGACTCCTAGACGTGTGCTTACCACTTATGTTGATATCGATATGACAAATAATTCAAACACTGAATGTCACAATATCGTTTCAATAAACTTTGATTTCGAAGCTAGCATGAGCATTGCATTAAGATTATCATCTTCAAAACAAATATCTTTTACTTGTGAATGAACACTTGACATCAAGGAAGATCAAACAATGAACAACTGCAGAAAAAGTTGATCGATTCTATGAGCCATTCACTTCAAAAGTTGATTACTCCAAGGGGCAAGTTGTGTGAAGACCCTGTCAACTGAGGCATCCATTCAAGCTTCCATCAATCTGGGGCAATCAAGTCGAGGAATCTCTCTTGGGTTCAACCAATCTGGGGCAATTACGTCGAGATTTGACAAATCTCTCCAAGGATCCTTGGGGCAAATTCCTTCATAGTCCACAAAGCTTGGGGCACAATCTTCTGAGTTTTATTGCCTTCTCCCCGATTATAGGAGTTTATTTCTCCTGGAACTTCGGTCTCTCCCCAAGCACATGAGTTTATTTCTCATGAGAGTTGTTCCGCCCCCCCAACCTGGTCTCCTTGTCTGAATTTCTCATCCTCAACATGCTGAATCGAGGGAATCTCCTCAAGCTCACCATCCCCAAGCAATTCAAGATGTAGGGAAAATCAGATGAAGTCACTTCCTCCCCAACAGAGCTACATTCCAACCCTCAAGGTAGTTGCCAATAATCTTTGGTACTATAGGGTTTCCAACACCGATTCGTATTGGTAGCTCAAGACCACAAGCAACGGACCCCAATAATCATGCTAACGCCTTTATTTGGCACTTTGCATATAGAATCCATTGCATATAACATTGCATCCTCAAAAGCGTAGCATATCCATCAAAATGGAGCATTACGCCATAGAAAAATTCAAACATGCATACAAAGCATAAGCCAGATAATACAAATCAACATTCAATCAAGACGATGATACATCCCCATAGAAAGGTTGTCCTTACAGACTCCGATTGATATCTGTTACTACATGACAAATCTCCTCAAACCATGGTGCCAATACCTGGTATTCTCAATCCCCAAAAGAAGTCTTATCTTCTCTCTCCTGGCCTTCTTCGTCAGAATCGTTGTCTCCGAGGTTATTTCCCGTGTGCTGCGTGAAGATTAGAGTGCGAATGAGGGTGGGCATCCAAACCATCTTATTTTTCAACCGTTTGAATAACCATACTTGGTGTGTGGTAATTCGAACGATTGCCACTCTTGAAGAGTTACACCCCGCCTTTGGCCTGAGGGATTAATGTAATTCTTATGCTTCGCAAGCATCAACATCTTCGTGATTATGTCTTTTGATCGAGTCTAGTCGTCACTAGTCTCCGTGATCTCTTCCCTCGTACGGGGAAACTTTTAGATCCAACCCCCGTGTTGTGTATCCTTTGCCTTCCGTCCTGGCAAACCATTTCAAAACTAATTCCCAATCCCCAATCTCAGTGTTGATATTAATTCTTTATTCCATTGACCTCAGTCTCGATACCTTTCTTTTCCAACCTCAGTGTTGATGTCTATCCTTTTCTTGTCCAACCCCTGTGTTGATGCCTATCACTCCTCCACCGACCTCTGCGTCGATGCCAATCGTCATTCACAACCTCAGTGTTGATGTTTATCTTTTCTCGTTCCAACCTCAGTGTTGATGCCCTCGACCTCAGTGTCGACGCCTTTCCTTTCACAACCTCAGTGTTGATGTCCCCCAACCTCAGTGTTGATATGCTCCAACCTCAGCGTTGATGTCCTCCAACCCCAGTGTTGATGTTTATCCTTTTTTTTCAATTCTTATGGATCGTAGGTCCGTTGACCTTATCCTCATCTTTTTCATTTCTTGTGGATCGTAGGTCCGTTGACCTTATCCTCATCTTTTTCAATTCTTATGGATCGTAGGTCCGTTGACCTTATCCTCATCTTTTTCATTTCTTGTGGGTCGTAGGTCCGTTGACCTTATCCTCATCTTTTTCATTTCTTGTGGATCGTAGGTCCGTTGACCTTATCCTCATCTTTTTCATTTCTTGTGGATCGTAGGTCCGTTGACCTTATTTTCATCTCTTTCAATTCTTGTGGGTCGTAGGTCCGTTGACCTTACCCTAGTTTCGAGTCAGCAGATTCTATCATTCCATCAAACCCGTATTTTCCAACCACAGTTTCATACAATAAACATTTCTTTTGGGAACCTTGTATTGGCACCTTGGCTACGTTACAAGCTATCACCATTCAAATCCAGTTATTCACTGTAAATATTTCCACCAGAAAAACAATAAATTTCCCTTTCCCCAGCAGATATCAAAACAAAAACAAAGAATAAAAACCATACCATCTTTTCAGGACAAATTTCAGGTCTTGGTATTTAATCTTCTTCTATCTCGAGCATTCGAAAGGCTAGCGCCAATCTCACCCTCGAGTATAAGACGATTAAATAGGGGCAGCTGTCATACCCCAAATTTGTCCTACCCTATTCATGTGGCTTATGGTTCATGTGCATACATTACTTAGGTCATAACTCATATTCATGCATCCATATCATTGGTATTATTCAAAAAAAAAGAGCTCTATTGCAAAGAAGTTTGATCAGAGAACAAGGAAGACTGAGGTATAATCATATGGTTCTATGTTCATTGAAGTCCTCCTGGATTGGGGTGTCTCTCTGCTTCAAATCAGGGCATTGATTGAAGAGTGCAAGCTTGCAAATCATCTGGTTCGTTAAATCAGGGTTTCTTTGACCAAAGTCAACCAGTTGACTTTCTGGTCAACATTTAATCAGGAATGGCTTCTATGTGTGAAAGGGCTTCTCATACTGGCTATGCGGATGTGTTTGTTTGACTGGATTTGATTGGAAGAGATTTAATCGGGAATTTCATCAATAGTCGGAAAAATCGGAACAGTTGACTTTTGGGTCAAAATCGGGAAAATTATTCAAATATTGACTTTTGGTGGAAAATTAATCAAGAAAAGTCGAAGAATGGATAAAATCGGGAGTTCAGCAAAAGTTGCAAAAAATAGTAAAAAGACAAAATTTCAACACTTAGAAAAATTTTGATGCCTTTAAATCTTGTTGAGCAGTCCACTTCAGCACCGGATTACACGTGGCAAACGACATTTTCCGGAAAAATTTACAACATCAAAGTTGTTCCTCTCATGGAGGAGAACAACTGTTTAGTTGGACACTTTTTCATTTGAAGCTTGTATGAAGAGTTAAAGTGGTGTGAAGTTGCTGGAAACTCATTTGAATCAAGTCACATTCCAGGTCACCAGTCAGGTCATGACCTGGCATTTTCACAAACACATGGCATGCCAAATCTCCAGTCATTTTTAGAGCTCTACAGAAGTGCTATGAATGCAAACTTGGTATCATTCTCTTCCTTGCCATCTCCTCTATCCATTGAAACAAGAATGGGTACAATTGGACAAATATTGAGTGAGATACAAGCCTTCAAAGTGGTGCCCCAACCCTGACCAAACTCTGCAGGCAGCCGTGACACAGAATTCTGGGCATGCAACGCATTTCAGCAAACACATGGTGGGCCAAAGGTCAAGGCCTATTTCTTCCTCCACAAGTCTCTATCTTAAACAAGCCCAGTTCTAAGCTATTCCTTGCCATGTCCTCTATCCAATGAGACCAGTATCACTGATTTTGGACATGTATTGATCGAGATAGAGAGGCTCAAAGTACCACCCTCGCAGAGTCACAATCTGACCATACGCATGGGACAGCATGCTGCTGGGCGTGTGCAGTGGTGATTGCATGAGTTCAAGGCTATTTTTCTCATACTTCCAAGCCTTATCTTGAGATATTTTCAACATAAATCTTGTTCTATCTCATTCCCTCTTTGATATGACACCATTCTTGCTTCATTTAACCACCCATGGCTTGAGATATAAGTGTCTAAAGTGAGCACCACGGCATGAAAGAAAAAAGCAAAGCAACACACAATTGCACCATACACATATTAAAGTCCCACATTGGAAAAATGGAAAAAGTTGTGTTGCAAGTCCCACATTGGAAAAATGGAAAAAGTTGTGTTGCGAGTCCCACATTGGAAAAATGGAAAAAGTGTGTTGCAAACTACATTTTTCAAGTCCCACATTCAAGAATCCAAATCACAATCCAATCATTGGCAATATAAATAGAAGCACATACATTCACAAAAAGAAGAAGAGAAGAACAACTTGAGTCTCCCTTGCTTTAGGGTGCCACTCGAAACGTTCAAACTCTACTTCCATTCTTCACTACACTCTCTCTCTCTACTCTTCTCTCACTACTCTCTCTCTCCTCCCTCACCAAACTAGGTAATAAAAATAGTTTTTTCTTTTATTCTCTTTGATTGATTAATTGTTTTTTTCTTTTAGATAAAAAAACAACAAAAATAATTTTCCTACCAACTAGTTTTTTTAAATTTCTTTTAAGTGACTTTTAATTAGCATTTTTGTAGAATTTTAATAAATAGTTTTTCATACAAAAAAAACCATAAATAGATAATAGTCTTCTTTATTAATTCAAATTAGTTTCTCTATTAAATAAAAAATGAAATTGTTTGTGATTAATTTCCTTTATAGTTTGTGTGATTTTCTAATTGTTGTGTGAATATTTTCCATTGTGAAATGTCTAAAATGCCCTTGGTCCTTGATGTTGGTTTTAATCCATTTAATTGCTTTTTCCTCCCTATTTTTCTTTTAGAATATCCACAACATAGATTTAGAAATTAGGACTAGTTCCCTATTTTCATTTCTTTTTCTTTTCAACTATAAAACATTAATAAATACTTGGATAAAAATCCCCATAAAAGATACAAAGAAAATACTTAAAACACTAATAATCAAAGTGAAAATCTTAAAAAGGGAATGGAAGCTTGAACATCCCTTGCTTTAGGGAATGTTCGAGTGCTTGGATCTCCCTTGCTTTATGGTCCCATTCACGCGTAAGTTCCCAACTTCTAAAAAACACAAACCAAAGAGTAACTCGAGTTTCCCTTGCTTTAGGGATTTCCTCGAAACACTCAAACTCTCTCTCTCTCTCTCTCTCTCTCTCTCTCTCCTTTCTTAAGGGCATTGTTATCTCCGCTCTATTGCATCCTAGGTCGATCCCTTATGCAAGAGCGCGGGCGTTAACTCCGCCCAACTAAAAAACACAAAAACAAACAGAAAATATTGAGCCGAACTACGGTGCTCTGATTCCTGAAAAGGATACGTAGGCATCAAGTCGCGGGGCTTGAACGAGCACACTTGTAAATAATTCCTTCTTTTCCCCGTATTTATTTTGCATTCATTCGCATATAGACATAGACATAATACACACCCTTTAGATTGAAACAAACATAGGTGGATACCATCGAGTACGATGGGCGCGAGGGGTACTAATACCTTCCCATTGCGTAACCGACTCCCGTACCTTGATTCTCTGGTCGCAAGACCCCGTTCCTTTCTTTGTTAGGTTTCGTGATATTCCTTTCCCTTATGGGATAAATATATTGGTGGCGACTCTGTTCATTTTTCGCGAGCGTGCGACAAGAATGCGTAATCCATCTTCTTTAACTAAGTGTTGATACTTAGAAAAAGGTAAACAAACTCCCTTTGTTTCGGATGTCCTATCACGAAACTGGTCTCAGTTGTGATTTTGGACGATATCTCAGATAAAGAGAAAAGTCTCCAAAGGTTGGTTTCCTCGTCAAACTTCTCACCAGCGTCCGTTGGAGAGATGCCATTTGACGGATGACAAGAAACTTTATCATACCTTTCTTCAATGTGACGTCTTCGAAGGGATGCCATATGATCGTGCACCCTTTTGAGGAGCTAATGAATTTGCATGAAAGTGGACGAACTGTTTTCGGGACGAAAACTGCCATTCATCGACTTATGCTGGGGAATTAACA
Source organism: Vicia villosa (assembly GCF_029867415.1). NCBI lineage: Eukaryota > Viridiplantae > Streptophyta > Magnoliopsida > Fabales > Fabaceae > Vicia > Vicia villosa. Next base: position 275,803 of record NW_026705365.1, read on the forward strand.
AACTGTTTTCTAGTAGGAAAACTGCCATTTGTCAATTCTGCTGAGGAATCTGAACTATCTTTTTTTGTTGAAGAAGACTGCCATTCATTGACTCCGCTGGGAACTTAAAAACTATTTTCCTAGGAGGAAAACTGCCATTTGTCAACCCTAATGGGGATAAAACATCTCGGAAGCAGACAAATTGTTTCTTGCGAAGAAACTGCCATTTGTCGATTCCTTGGGTATTAAACAGACAAACTGTCTTTCCTCGGGAAAAAATGCCATTTGCCAATTGCTAGAGGAACAAACTGTCTTCTGTTGAAAGAGACTGCCATTTGCCAACACTTTCGAGAAATCCTTAAGCGGAACGAACTGTCTTCTATGAAAGAGACTGCCATTCGTTGACCCGGCTTTGGAGAAAGTGAGCAAACTGTCTTCTGCTGAAAGAGACTGCCATTTGCTGACTTTGCTGAGGAATCTTTAAGCGAAACGAACTGTCTTCTGCTGAAAGAGACTGCCATTCGTTATCTTTGCTGGAAAAAGTGAGTGAACTATCTTCTGCTGAAAGAGACTGCCATTCACTTAACTTTAATAAAGAATCCTAAAACGAACTGTCTTCATGAAGAAGACTGCCATTCGTTATCTCCACTTGGGAGAAAGTGAGCAAACTGTCTTCTGTTGAAAGAGACTGCCATTTGCTGACTTTGAATAAAGAATTCTTAAACGAAATGTCTTCATGAAGAAGACTGCCATTCGTTATCTCTAGGGGAATAAACTGTCTTCTGCTGAAAGAGACTGCCATTTGCCAACCCTTTCGAGAAATCCTTAAGCGGAACGAACTGTCTTCTATGAAAGAGACTTCCATTTGCCAACCCTTTCGAGAAATCCTTAAGCGGAACGAACTGTCTTCTATGAAAGAGACTGCCATTCGTTGACCCGGCTTAGGAGAAAGTGAGCAAACTGTCTTCTGCTGAAAGAGACTGCCATTTGCTGACTTTAAATAAAGAATTCTTAAACGAACTGTCTTCATGAAGAAGACTGCCATCCGTTATCTCTAGGGGAACAAAGTATCTTTTATTGAAAGACACTGCCATTTGCCGACCCTAAATAAGGAATCCTAAACGAACTGTCTTCGTGAAGAAGACTGCCATCCATTATCTCCGCTTGGGAGAAAGTGAGCAAACTGTCTTCTATTGAAAGAGACTTCCATTTGCTGACTCTTGTGGGGAAATTCGAAAGTGGACAAACTATCTTCCGGAGAAGATTGCCAACTATCGACCTGCTGGGGAATCCTGGTTGGGGAATCCCAAAAGTGGACAAACTATCTTCATGAGGGAGACTACCATTTGTCGATCTTGCTTGGGGATAACAACAATAGTGAACAAACTATCTCTTTAAGGGAGATTACCGCTTGCTGACTTGCTGGTGAATCCTTGTGTATGAACCGTCATCCCGAAGAGGAAAGTTCTTTCACGACTCGCAGGGGAAACTTGAGTAGATGTCCAAGTGACTCGAGCAATAACAGGATGAAAGCCTAACTCGACCATGCTAACTTATGCATTTATGATGTGTGCAGTATGCATGAATATTATGATAATCATAAAACATAAAGTGAATGCGAAATAGAATTGTCGCGGATGTGAAATCCTGTGATACGACTTGAATTTTTGTTGATCAGAAGATGTCTTCTTCTTGGAATTTGTACTTTGCACTCTGTTGGGGATACCAGGTTACCAGTTTCCCGCTGTTAGAAGCGAGTGAAATGACTTGAAGTTGAAGATCCGTCATCGGGAGATGTTCGCGAAGCGATCTCATGGGGAAATTTGTTCCCGGAGTCTCAACCGTTTTCTAAGCAACTGTTTGCATTCTTCTTATTATTTGTAATCCTCAGAAAGAAATTTCACCTTTATTTTTGCGAGTAAATTCATTTTATTTTATGAAAACATTTGTTTCAAGAAAATGACTGTTTACACTTAAAATGCATTTTAAGAAACTGAATAAGACTCGATTGCAAAGAAAAGGCTCAAAGCTCAAATTATTATTTATGGAACGGTGACCAGCCAAAGGCTTGATCCCATAGAGTATTTACAAAGTTGGAAATTGGTAATTTTTGGGAAAAGGGCTACGATGAAACGTGACGACCGTTATCTTTCCCTTCCACTCGGAGTTGTGCTGTATTCGTGCTTCTTAGAAGATGACCTACTGATGGTGAATACTCCGCTATGGATTTTTTGAATGATCAAGTTTGTCTTGAACACAGTTACTTGCCATATATCCCTAACTTTTGCGTAAACTACCCCTTTCGGGTTTTAAGTCTACCGGGATTGAATATATATATTTTTTATGTCTCTAACTTTTGCCTGAATCGCCCTTTCGGGTTTTCGATTCACCGAGACGCTCTTTTTTGCCTAAGCTGCTCTTAGCGAGTTTTCAACTTAGCGAGCTTTTCTTTTGTTTATTTAGGCGAAGTATTTCTTGACTGCGTCGATGTTTACAGGACGGGTGAATTCTTCTCCATCCATAGTCGTGAGTATTAAGGCTCCTCCTGAGAAAGCTCTCTTGACCACGTATGGGCCGTCATAATTGGGAGTCCATTTCCCTCTCGAATCTGTGAGAAAAGATTGAATCTTTTTGAGCACAAGGTCGCCTTCTTTGATTGTGGGAGGTCGAACCTTTTTGTCGAAAGCTTTCTTCATTCTTTGTTGATATAGCTGTCCGTGGCATAAAGCTGTCATGCGCTTTTCTTTGATTAAGTTCAATTCATCGAATCTGCTTTGACACCACTCGGTATCTATTAATTTTGCCTCCATCAAGACTCTCATTGATGGGATCTCAACCTCTATGGGCAGGGCTTCCTCCATGCCATATACAAGGGAGAAAGGAGTTGCTCCAGTCGAAGTACGTACAGATGTACGGTAACCATGAAGAGCAAACGGGAGCATTTTGTGCCAATCTTTGTAAGTGATGACCATCTTCTGAATGATTTTCTTGATATTTTTGTTAGCTGCTTCTACAGCTCCATTCATCTTTGGTCTGTAAGGAGATGAGTTGTGTGGACCTCCGATTTTTTAATCCCGGGCCATACCTCTGTTCTGTAGAGATACGTGAACTGACTCTTTTTTATCGCTTAATGCTTTCGCATTTTTGAAAATTCACAGAGTCGCCACCGACCTTTTATTTTATCCAATTAAGGAAAGGTTTATAAAAGAAACAGAAAAAAGACCTTTAAGAAATTCTGGGTAAGGGGGTAGGTTATACAAAGGGAAGGTGTTAGCACCCTTTGTATCCATGGTTATCCATGGGCTCTTAAGTTTGCTTAGCTCACTTGTTTTTCGATGACTTTTCAATTGCTCTGAAATTGCTCATATGTGGTTTCAAATGCTTTTGTAAATTGAATTTCGTAATGATCCGTGTGTGGATGTATACAAAATGCTTGTTTATCTTTCGAAAGATGTTTTGAAAAGAACGTTAACTTTGTAATAATCCGTGTTTGGATGTATACAAAGTATTGTCTTTTTGGAAAGTTTTGTTTTGAAAAACAACAGTGTATGAGAATTTTGTTTGTTTTGATTTGAGCAAGCAAACTAGGAGGTCTACCCTGAGTTGTAAGGTCTTTATCCTATTTCCTTTAAAAATCTATCCTTTCACCGGATATAAACGCAAGGTTCGATTTTGTACTCAAAATAGTAGAATTTTGACTTTGATTTTGAAAAGAATGAGAAGGAATTTACCTTAAGAGGTGCAAGTGTGATTGTGTTTGTATTCAGATATTTATCTTTGAAGTTAGTGATCTAACGGTTCAATTTTATCTTTGACATACACGCAGTTTATATTTGCTGGAAATTAAAATGCGGAAATGTAAAGTGCGGAAAGTAAATCTACGCTATTACATCGATTGTGCAGGAAATGTAAACTAGCCTATTTACATGAATTTGACATCCTATACATTTAACTAGGAATTTAAATTGCAAGGAAAATAAAAGGCCTGTTTTTGGATTTTTATGATTGATTTTAATTATAATTAATGCATGATTAATTAAATTAAAATGAAGAAAAAGATGAAAATAGATTTAAACCTAGAAATTAAGTTTAAAATATGTACAAAATATTTGTTAATTAATTTTAAACAAAACTAATTTTTTTTTCGAATTTTTGGAATTGATTTAAGTTAATTAAAACATAATTATGTAAATAATTATACAAATAATTAAAACTTAAAAAGAAAATTATTCAAAATATGTACAAAATTAGTTTATAATATATAAACAATATTTTATATAAAGAACAAATTTTTTTATGATTTTTTGATTGGTTAGAATAATTAAAAAGTAAATATATAAATATATACTAATTAATTATGCAAAATATTGAAATTTTAAAGAAAAATAAAATATTTTTATTTCAGAAAATAATATATTATTTTAGAAGTCTAAAAATATTTTTTGTGTATTTTTTGGATTTTTAAAACTATTTTTAATTAATTTAACAAAGAAATTAAAATAAAATAGAAAATAAAATAGAAAATAAAAGGATACTGATCCTGTGTGGTTTGCTTGAGGGAGTATGATGTGCACGCGCGTTCTGAAGCGTTGGATGAGCTGTTAAGCAAGATCAGGTGGTCCAGAAATTGAGGCACGTGGTATACGTTACACCTGCAAAACACTGGATTAGTGGAAAGTTTAAAAAAGTACGCGCGCTGCTGAACCAATAGGAGGAAGACACGTCTTCGTCTTCAACCTTCAGACAAGGCCTTTAACAGCGCTTTTGTAAAAAAGCGCTATAGTAAGTGAGCCCTAATTCTGCAAAATAACGAATAGGGGTAAACAAGCACATAAATTTGGCGCGATGGTACCATTCAACTTGTTTTGTCCATACGAATCTAATGGTACTATTTAGAACCTCTAATTTTGCCTAATTTGGAAAGCCCTAATTTTGAAGCTATGAACCCTAAAATGGTAGTTTCGTTTATACGTTTTCAAACTTCAATTAAGTTTCCAGAAATGATCTACACCTCAAACCAAACTTAATAGTATGTCTACATCTTGTTAAGCATGTGTGAATAACCAGATACGAATTGATTTTAGTTTGAACAAATTTGGACCTGTATAGCTCGATTCAGTGAGCTTCAAGGCTTGTAACTGATTGGGATAGTTTCGGTGATGTTCAAGGAAGGTGTCTGAATGCTTAGTTTGTATTGAAATGGACTGAAATTACAAATTCGAATTTGAATTTTCTTTGAAACTTTTCAAGTGATTACAAGTGTGTATAAGCTAAGCTTTGCTTCTGAACTTGCCCTCCTTTTCGTTACTGAACTATGATAGCTTATTTATAAGCATTGAGTGCTTAGAATTGAAGCTAATATGCAACTAGTTGCCTTTGTTGAAATCTTGCATTTTTTAATATTAAAAAAGCTTTGAATTCTTGACCAAGTCCCCTTGCCTTCAATGCACCTGCCTTGCTCTTCAATTCTCTGCAGAAAGGTAGAGATTCCTTGGGTGAGTCATGCTTGGAAGTTAAACTACCATTTATCCATCCATTTTTCTTTTAATTTAATCTTAAAATAAGATAAAATCAAGCAAAAAAAATGGATAAAAAAGGTGTGGTCTTAGTCTTGGTCGTGGGAGGCCCATATCATCATGGAAATGATGTTTGAATGCTGAAAACTTGGCCCCATTTGGAAAAAATACATTTTTGAGCAATGTTGATTTCATGTATTTTCCCAAAATTTAGCCAACTTCAACAAGGTGTAAATCCTTCAATTTTTGTCATATGAAGGAGATCTTGCACTTTTTGGAAACCTCAAAGAGTCCTCTAACCAATGTCTTTGGTCTCATGTCAAAATGATTTTTGATGCTCCTTGTGTGTCCTTTTGAAAAAAGTGTCTTTTTGTTGACTTTGAAAATGACCTGTAATGTCTTTGATCATATTTTTCAAATGGTGAATCCAATGACCATGGGATCAATGGAATTTGAAAGATAATTGAATTTCCTTCAAGATGAGCTTTGGTTTGAATTTTTTGGATGAAGGATGAGAGAGTTATGATCAGTCAAAGTTGAGTTGACTTTTCAGGCAAAAACCCTAATTTTGAATCTTAGGGTTTTGTTGATTTTTGATCTTTCCTTGATGAATTATGATCATCCAATGATCAAATGATGAATCCTTTGACAAAATATGGACTTTGACAAAAAATTTCATTTTTGACTGTCTGTTGACTTTTTTGGTCAAACGGGTCGTCTGTTGACTGTTTGAGCTGCTGACGGTGCGTCTGAGTGAATTGAAGTTTGAAAATTTGTATGATGGTACTTTGAGATGTATGGATGTGCATGAAATCCATTTGAGGTCTCAAAAACTTGTTTCTCCTGTAAAAACAAGAAAACCCTAGTCAGGGACTGTTTATGTAGGAGACAGTTAAGCGTACCTGATTTTTGTGCAGTGTTGAGTCTCTGCTAATCGCGTGATATTCAGAAGACTTCTAGAACAAAAATCTTGGAATTTTGAATTGTGAAAGATTGATTTGATTGATGGTACAAAACACTGAGAATTGTACTGCCAGCAGTTTGGCTGTCAACTGACTGTTCAGGTACTGAAGCAGCAGTTAAAGTGAAAAATCAACAGTCTAAGTTAATTTTCTTTTTTGTTGTTTTTGTTTTATGTGAAAAATGAAAGTTATTTACATGACTTGTTAAAAACACAGACATAATAAATAACTAATATACTGTTACCAGTATAGTCTGAGTTTCCTGATTCTGCGCCTGCAAAAAGATTTAACTCTGTACCAATTGTGTCAGTACTATTTATCTGTAAATAAATAAATAGCATGTGTGAAGTAATAAACAGCATTTGGCGTTTGCGTAAGAATAAATTCAACTGCAAGCCAAATTACTTGTATAAGAAAAATTCTAAAAACTAAGTATTTCATATATCAGGATTTTTGTTGAAATAAAAATCCATGATTATATGAGACTCTTAACTTTCAGATTGGAGTTTTCTTGAAAAAAGATGTGGGCAAATTTTGGGGTATAACAGTTGCCCCTATTCAATCTTCTTAAACCTGAAGAGATTGTCTGAAATCTGAAGGTAGAAGATGATTGAATATTTAGATGCCCTGAAAATATGCACTTACCTTGATCAGAAGAGATGTTGGAAGTTGCATTTGAATGTCGTCTGCGAAATGTTGTTGGCAGATTGGAACATTACCTGAGATGGGCTTTCAGGTGCCACCTGGTGAATGGGTTGATGGTTTGTTCATCAGAATGAATCCATTGATCATATCTTGATGAAGGATTTGAAAGTCTTTGTGTTTACTGTTTCGGAACCGTCCAAGGTTACCGCTTTAAGTCTTGGAAGATAATCGTTACGGAACTTGTCCAAAGTTTTTCCGATTTAGATTTTGGAAGTTGATCATTGTGGAACCGTCTGAGGTATCGCTTTAGATCTGCAATGTTAAATCGTTCTGGAACCGTCTGAGGTATCGCTTTAGATCTGCAATCTTAGATCGTTTTGGAACCGTCTGAGGTATCGCTTTAGATCTGCAATGTTAAATCGTTCTGGAACCGTCTGAGGTATCGCTTTAGATCTGCAATGTTAGATCGTTTTGGAACCGTCTGAGGTATCGCTTTAGATCTGCGATGTTAGATCGTTCTGGAACCGTCTGAGGTATCAACTTTAGATCTGCAATGTCTGTTTTTGAGTTGGTAAGTGATCAGAATGAATCTTCGGCTTGATTATATCTGAGAGAACTGTTCATGGAATTCAGGTGAACACTGCATGTGATTAAGAACATCTTTGTTGAAGATATCCGTCTACCTGAAAAATCAAGTTAGTGATATGCAATGTTTATGATGCATGTAAATGTGAGATATTCCCGAAGAAATATGCATGTGATGTTGTGTATGAATATGCGCATGATGCATGATGTATGAATATGATGTATGAATATGATGTATGAATATGATGTATGAATGTATGAATGTGAGATGTCGAGCTTTTATTTGGGAAAATAAATTTCTGCCAGTCATCTGGATATGACTATATTGTGATCGTTGATGATCTTTTGTCTTGTTTGAGTACCCTTGGCTGGGGAAATTCTTTGAGAATCCTGGTATTCTGTTGAAGGATCTTTGAATATCTCTTGAGATTGAAAGGTAGCTGGAAGTTCTGATGCCCTTTCGAATGGGAATGAGGAAGATGCATAATCCTCCGATGCACTATCTGACCAAGTCCGGGTGCGGGGATCACACCTTCTGAAGATAGTAATCTGGAACAACCCTGCTGGGGGATAAGACTTCTTTTGAAGAGAAAATCTTTTTGAGGAATTTGCTGAGAAACGCGTTTCTCTTGGGGATTTTCTTCTGATGGGATGATGTCCAGATAATTGGGACATTTCCTGAATGCTATTCCTGTTTTTCCTGGTAAACATCAATCATATTCAAATGCACATGCTCATTCAAAATTATCATTGGGACGCTTACGTATTTAAACAGAAAAAGTGAAAATAGTGATTTTTGAGCCTAAGCTGCATTGATTTTTGAAAAAGAGCCATGATAGGCTGGTTAGCACAGGGAGACAACAATCCTAGAAGTAGGAAATTGTCAGAAAGTTTTGGAAAATATTTATGAAGATAAATAGCTATGTGAAAACGATCCAGTCAAGTTTCAATTCTGCTATTGCCAATCTGTCCTCGAGCATCTCATCCCTCACTTGTTGGAAGAAAGTGATTGGACTGATCGGTGCCTTTGAGGTGTTGAATCTTGATGGTGAGTAGGCAGCTGAACGGAACATAGTTGTATGCTTCATTCCCTAACTTTTGCCTAGGCTGCCCTTTCAGGTTTTCAGCCTACCGGGATAGTATTTGTTTAGTCTCTAATTTTTGCCTGGACCGCCCTTTCGGGTTTTCAATCCACCGAGACGCTCATTTTTTTTGCCTAAGTTGCCCTTTCAGGTTTTCAACTTAGCGAGCTGTTTTTTTTCTTTTTAAGAGAAGTATTTTTTGACTATGTCAGCATTCACCGGGTGTGGGAAATCCTCGCCATCCATGGTGGTAAGCAACATGGCGCCGCCGGAGAATATTTTCTTGATTATGAATGGTCCCTCGTAGGTGGGAGTCCATTTGCCTCTGGGATCACCTTGTGGTAAGATGAAATAAAAATCCATGATTATATGAGACTCTTAACTTTCAGATTGGAGTTTTCTTGAAAAAAGATGTGGGCAAATTTTGGGGTATAACAAGTTGTGATGTTCAATCTTGAATTCTTCACAAAGTTCCTTCATCATCTTGTTATTCAAATTTGACCCATTGTCAATGATTATCTTGCTAGGAATGCCGTAGCGACAAATGATGTGATTTTTGATAAACCTGACGACAACTTGTCTTGTGACGTTTGCGTACGAAGCTGCTTCGACCCATTTGGTGAAATAGTCTATGGCTACCAAGATGAAGCGATGTCCGTTGGACGCTTTTGGCTCGATCATTCCGATCATGTCGATTCCCCACATGGAGAAAGTACAAGGGGAAGAGAGTATATTGAGAAGAGATGGTGGCACATGAATTCTATCGGCGTAGATCTGGCACTTGTGACACCTCTTTGCATACTGGTAGCAATCTGACTCCATTGTCAGCTAATAATATCCTGCTCTCAGTATTTTCCTTGTCATGGTGTGTCCATTGGTGTGAGTACCAAAGGAACCTTCATGTATTTCTCTCATGATTGTTTCTGCTTCTTTCTTGTCAACGCATCTGAGCAGAACCATGTCGAAATTTCTCTTGTACAGAACATCTTCATTCAGGAAGAATCTGCCAGCTAACTTTCTCAAAGTCTTTCTATCTTTCTTTGACGTCCCAAGAGGGTAGTCTTGCCTTTGAAGAAAGTTTTTGATGTTGTGATACCACGGCTTGTCGTCGATGATTGTTTCTACTGTGAAAACATGAGCGGGCCTATCCAGGCGCATAACATCGATCCAAGGAATGTCATTCCAATGATTTATCCTAATCATGGAAGAGAGTGTGGCTAATGCATCAGCCAAGTTATTTTCTTCACGAGGAATATGATGAAAATCTACCCTGTCGAAGAATGGTAACAATCTTCTCGCGTAGTCTTTGTAAGGGATTAGCCCTGGTTGGCGTGTTTCCCATTCTCCTTTGATTTGATTGATGACCAAAGCAGAATCTCCGTATACATCCAAGTGTTTGATTATTAGATCCACTGCTTCTTCGAGACCCATGATGCAAGCTTCATATTCGGCCTCATTGTTTGTGCATTTGAAAGTTAATCTGGCGGTAAATGGAATATGGGTACCTCAAGGGGTAACACTGATTGCCCTAATTCCTCGTCCATAGGCATTGACAGCTCCGTCAAAGATCAAGCCCCACTAGGATCCTATCTCAGGTCCTTCATCTGGTAGTGGCTCGTCGTAATCTTTCATCTTGAGGTACATGACGTCCTCGTCCGGAAAGTCAAAACTGGTTGATTCATGACCATTGAGTGGATGGTGAGCCAGGTGCTCAGCTAGGATACTTCCTTTCACGGCTTTCTGTGTGTGATACTCAATGTCATATTCTGATAACAACATCTGCCAACGGGAAATTCTCCCAGTTAAAGCAGGATTTTCAAAGATGTACTTGATTGGATCCATATGGGAGATCAAACAAGTAGTATGTCGAATCATGTACTGGTGGAGGCGCTTGGCAGCCCAGGCCAAAGCACAACAGGTTTTCTCGAGCATGGAGTAGCGGGATTCACAGTCAGTGAATTTCTTGCTCAGGTAGTAGATGGCATGCTCTTTTCTCTTTGTCTCGTCTTGTTGTCCAAGGACACATCCCATGGAATCTTCTAAGACAGTTAAGTACATTATCAAAGGTCTTCCTTCCACTGGAGGAGACAAAATGGGTAGTTCGAGCAGATATTCCTTAATACTGTCGAACGCTTTCTGACAATCGTCTGTCTAGACGCAACTTTGATTTTTCCGTAGAAGTTTGAAAATTGGAGCACAAGTTGCTCTCATGAGATATATGAATCTCGAGATGTAATTCGGACGTCCAAGAAATCCTCTGACTTGTTTCTCGGTTCTGGGTGAAGGCATTTCTTGTTTGCTGACGATGAAACCAAGGAGTTTTCCTGAGTAGACACCAAAGGTACACTTGTTGGGATTCAGGCGAAGCTGAAACTTCCGTAAGCGTTGAAATAACTTTTTTCAGATTCTGTATATGATCTTCCTCATTTTCTGATTTGGCAATCATGTCGTCCACATAAACTTCCACTTCCTTATGCATCATGTCGTGGAAAAGTGTAGTCATGGCTCTTTGATAAGTTGCCCCTGCGTTCTTTAGTCCAAAAGGCATTATGCGGTAGCACAACGTTCCCCAGGGGGTGATGAAAGTTGTTTTCTCCATGTCTTCAGGTGCCATCTTGATTTGGTTGTATCTTGAAAATTCGTCCATGAATGAGAAAACTTTGGATTTTGATGTACTGTCAACCAACATGTCAATATGTGGTAAAGGAAAATCATTCTTAGGGCTAGCTTTGTTCAAATCTCTATAGTCGACGCACATGCGGACTTTTCCGTCTTTCTTTGGAACGGGAACAATGTTAGCTAACCACTGAGGGTATTCTGAAGTGACAAGGAAACAAGCGTTGATTTGCTTTTGAACTTCCTCTTTGATTTTCATGGCCATTTCCGGATGAGTTCTTCTCAATTTTTGCTTGACCGGTGGGCACTCTGCTTTTAATGGTAAGTGATGCTCCACTATACTGGTATCTAACCCTGGCATATCCTGATAAGACCAAGCGAAGACATCTGAAAATTCTTTGAGCAGCTGTATTAAAGTCTCTCTGATCTCTGAACTGAGCAAAGCTCCAATCTTAACCTCTTTTCTGTTTCCATCGGAACCAAGATTAATGATCTCTAGAGGCTCATTGTATGGCTGAATGGCCTCTTCCTTTTGTTGAAGTAATCGTGAAAGTTCCTTTGATATTTCTTTGTCTTCTTCTTCCTCTGCCTCGAATACAGGAAACCCAAAGCTTAGAGAAGTCATACGATCGTACGTTTCAATGGGGTATTTTATGATTAATCTGCATATGTGTGATAAGTTTTATTTAGACAACGAGGGAAGACTCGGTGTATGCAGTTAATGGAATTTTTTGATGTTTTTTAAGAGTGTTTTTCAGGATTACCAATTTCTGAAAAAAAGAAAAGGGAAAAACTAATGAAGGAACAAAATGACATTTTTATTTATCGACAGTCATTTCTTGAAACAAATACCCTATAAAACAAAACTCTATTGCTTTGGGCGAAGCAAAGAGGGACATTTTCCTAAGAAATAGTAAAAATGCAAAGCCCTATGAAATATCTCTTCACCCTGGGCTATGGTGAGAGGACAAAATAACGGTGAAAGTTCCTACTTAGGAGTGCGAACAACAGTCGAAACTTCAACAGCTGTCCAATAGTGGCGAACACCATTGTGCACTAGGTAATCTGGCACCTTAGGCTTAAGCTGGCCTGTTGTAGGTCTTGACTTACCAACCACTATCTTTGCAACACTCAGACGATCTTCTTCTACTTCTGCAGACTGAGCGGTGTGAGCATACCCATTTCCAGGTGGAGTATGTCGGACTTTCTTTTGAGGAAACTTCCAATCTTCTGAATGGAGAGACTCGTTGTCGGAGAAACTTTCGAGATCATCCTCTTCTGTATTTTGGTCTTGCTCTTCTCCCAAGATGGCGTTGACTAGGTATGTGAACTCTAAATTTGTAGCCTCTGAGGGTGACTTGGGGATATAATCCTCAATGATGACTTCACCAGATGTTGATGATGAATAGCAAGGCTTGTATATATCTTTTGGCTGAGTGAGGTACTCATAGTCAATGTTCCATCCAGTCGGAACAATGTCTTCAAGAGATATTTTTGAACTTTCAGGAGCGGAGTATTTCACCATGTAATCGAATTTTCCGCTTGGTTCTCCTAATGTGTCACAGGTCTCTTCGGGGATAGGAGGAACTTCTTTTGATGAACCATGACTTCTGGTGGTGAACTTCGTCACTGCTTGGTTGAGTCTTACTTTCAGATCCTTTAGTTGGATAACAGCAAGGTGAATTAGACTCTGATTGGGATATGTATCCTGTCTCGAGAAGGTAGGACATACATTCCACTTCAAAATTCTCATCGGTGTCTTCTATACCGATGGTATTGACTGTTTGTTGAACAGGTTGAAGAAAACCTCCGCTGCGGAAAGTTTCTTGAAATGGGAGAACTACCTCAATCCATGGAACAGCCTTTGATGATGTTGGAAAGAAACCAACCCCTGTTCTGTTCTTGTTGTTGGTAGGAATATTAATGTGCCCCCTGTCGCGGGGAAAAATCGTATCTTTCTTCGGGATGAGGCACCTGATGCCTTCTTTGGGCTCGAATGCTCAAAAAATGATTTTTCTTGTGTTTCGACCAAACTTTTTATTGTTTCCAAATTAGGAAAAGGTAAAAAGCTGCAATAACCTTAAAAGTGGGGGGAGAGATCTTTGGGTAAGAGGGTTGGTTATACAAAGGGAAGGTATTAGCACCCAACGTATCTATAGTACTCTATAGGCTTCTTTGTTATGTTTTTCATTCTATGCTATTGTGGAGGTTCTGTTGTGAAATAGGTGGGAAACTAAGGTGTTTGTTTCATTATGCTCGCAAAGATCATCGCGATCCTCTGCATACATATCCCTTAGAGGGAATCAGAGCATCTGTAGCTCGGGGTCTACGGGTGCTAAGGTTTGAGTGGTTTGAGGGAGAAGTTTTGCTCGCCAAGGATACGACCTTGTGCCTACGTATTCTCAAAGGGATGTTGAGAAAGTCAGAGCAATCGTAGTTCCCACTTATGCTAGTGGAAGCAAAGGAAAAGAGACAAATGTCATCTCAATGTTCGATGTATCTAATCTATATCATCACATACATCTGTTTGTTTTTGTTTGAAAATCTTTTCATTATAAGCCCTGGGCCATGCCACTTATGGTGCTTAGAATGATAAAGATGCTTTTTAGCCAGCCTTGTGGCAAAAACTTTCAATGAAGTCAGCCTTGTGACAAAAAGTTTTGATTAATCAGCCAGCCTTGTGGCAAAAGTTTCAATGAAGTCAGCCTTGTGACAAAAACTTTGATTAATCAGCCAGTATGGTGGCAAAAAGGTTTGATTGATTAGCCAGCCTTGTGGCAAAAAAGTTAAGTTGATTGATTGATTGATTGATTGATTGTTTGTGATGATATAGAAGAGATACTCCTATCATAGAGATGATAAATGTCTAATCTCCTAGGGTCTTTGATTTGGATATTGGGGATGCTTATAAGAAGCCCGTGGGTCCTTGTACGAAGCCCAAGAGGAGGCTATCCGAGGGTCCTTGCATTGTAAGCCCAAGAGGAGGCTATGGGAGGGACTACCGAGAGTCCTTGCATTGTAAGCCCAAGAGGAGGCTATGGGAGGGACAAGTCGTTTGTACGAAGCCCAAGGGGAGGCATGGTATAGTTGGTTTGAGCTCTTAGAGCAATTTCACCGGGAAACCATACTCTATGTCCTAACCTAAACTAGGGAGATTCTTTGCACGAAGCCCAATAGGAGGCTATGGGGAACCTAGTGTTGTACTAAGTTGAACAAGCATATATATAACACAATCACAAATATGAACAAGTACGAACAAATATGAACAAGTACATGAACAAATATGAACAAGTATCAATAGTTATATATGACAAGGTGTGTGTATACAATGGAGTTTATGAAGGAAATATACCTGTAAGCATGATCCATTTGTAAACACGGGGGCTCGGGACTTATACTCGGGGAGAGGCCCATTGAGTTTATTCAAAAGCTATGTGAATAAGTATTTACAAGAGGAGCTTGAGACTTATACCTACATGGAGGCCCATGGTATTGTTTGGGGAAGATTTAAAGAAAACCTTCATTTTTGATTTGTTATTCGAGGTTAAAAATCAAATTGATCGAGTGTTGCACCCCAAAATTTGCCATCTTTATACGAGCTATAAGTTAATAATGACGTTTATTTCGTCATCCAAAAACTGAAGAAAAATAATAAAGAGTTTCTTCTACATGATGTCTGCAATCGTTAATTCAACTAAGAATCATGGAATTTCATGTCAAGGTGTTCTTATGTGCTTCAATGCTTATCTTCCTCAAGAATTCCTCAAGGCATTATTGTTATGGCAGTTTGAGGTACAATGCGTGTCATGGTGTGAGTGATGAGCTTATGGGTTCATTTTGTTCGAAGCATGTTTATTCTCTCAATTGCATGTGGCTTATAATTCGAGTTGACTTGGACTATTGATTGAATTTAAAGGTTCGTTAAGAATGCAAATTAATTCGGATTTGAAGATGAGTCAAGTGATCCCATAAATTCAGATTGTGTTCGAGATTAATTGATTAGATCTTAATTTTCAAGCATGTGATTTACCAAGAATTAATTTGAGCTTGCTAAAGTGGAAGATTTATTCATATGTTTTTCAATACACAAGTTTCAAGATTCAAGTTTCAAACAGTCCATTACAAGATACAAATCTAATTTCTACATGTTCAAGTCCATACATTACAAAATAAATCCATATCATATCCATACAAAGTCCATTCAAGGCCCAAATACATTACAGATTCCATTACTATTACATGATCCAATATCTATATTACATCAAAAAGAAAAATCGTTTCCAGGAGCCACATCTCTTATACTTCCATCATGTGAAAACCTGCATAATTAAAACCAAGGAAAACCAAATCTGCAATTCAATATAAAACCGGTTCAGCCCTGCAACTTAAAGAAATTCAACCAAAACGAACCACGACTTGCATAACAAAAAGACCGACACCATGTCCAAACCGGTTCACAGAGTTGATTTATCAGAATTCAGATAACAAAGAAAGGGGGGAGAGAATTGGATAACACAAAAATCAGAGAAAACAAAAACAGAGAAAATCGATAACAGAAAAAGAGAATTGAGAAGAGAAAGAGCTCTAACAGAATTCAACAAGAAACGTAACAAATTCTCTCTGAACATCTCTCAATCTTCTTCCCCAATCTTCATCTTATTCTCTTCAACCTCAATCACAGCATAACCGTTTTTCCTTCAATCTCTCCAATCTTCAATCTGAAAAAACTCAGAAAAATCGCCATAATCACCGATCCAAACCTCTCTGGATTCAATCTTCAACTCATAACAAACTTTCAGAAATCTTCGTCGCAATCTTCATCTTTCTCCCAACAGATACTCTCTTCAATCTCCACCTCTTCATACTCTCTTGTTCATGTCCATCATCATCTTCGCCGAAATCTACAAATAAAAGACACAATCAAGAACCAGACTCACGAATTCATGTAGAAGAGTCTCATACCTTCAATCTTGATTACGTTATCATTGAATCTCCAAACCAATTTTCCAGAAAAGATCTTCAAAACCTTCGCGCAACACCACTCAAATCTCCAATCACCATGGAAGCTTCTTCAGCATCTTCATTCAAGAATCTCGATCCAATTCTTCATCACCATAGCCGAGTCTCCAACATCTCCACAACTGCTTCTTGACTCTTCATCTTCAACGATTGCTCTGCCTCAATAATCGATTCGATTCACCAACACTGCAAACCTCAAGGTTCACCGCTTCAATCTTCTTCATCCGACAAACTTTAATCACAACACTGAATCTTCGCCTTCGCGTCTGAGCTTGTGAGGAAGAGAGATTGAGAACGATGAGAAATCGGAGAAGAGAGTGAACGGAAAGGTTTCAATCGAGAGAGGTAAGGCGGAGGGATGAGATGACGTTTGTTCTGTTGATACCGAGGAGGAAAGTCTCCGCCGGAGGGAAGCAATCGTCGCCGCCGTCGGCGCTTCGTGAGAGAGAGGAGAGGATAATGTTTGAAATTTCTAACCCTAATCCTTTTGATTCAGTTTATTTTTATTAATTTTGATGTTAGCATGGTTAATTGATATTAACGTGAATGTTTGGAGCTTAATCAGGACAATTAAATAAAGGATAATTGCATGCTTAATCAAGTTGATATTGAATTAATAAAAATCTGAATCATAAGATATGTTGATGGACTACTCCCTGGGCCTTACATGATCCACTGTATATACACCCCCATTAGCCCAGTCACACTCATTCTTTTTTGTGCAAAATGAACTAAACAAAACAATCTCCATGGACCTTGGGCTCACGAATTCCTGTTCTCACCCCCTGAATGCCCACGCACCACTCTCATTTTTGGTGCAGTTTGGAATTGTACAAAAACTCTGTTGGGCCAGTCACACTGTGGGCCTGCGCCCTAGCTACTTCTGCACCATGTTTTCAGACTTTCACCCCCTTGTGTGTCTATTTTTTCACATTAGATTTAGTTCTTTTTAACTAGTTTGTGTTGCATTGTTTAGTATAATAAAATGTATAAAAACAACTGTTTTGTTAAACTTTGGCATGATAAAAAATGAATAAAAACATGTGTTTTTTTTAGTTAGAATTAGATTTTGTTTTCTATATTTGTTTCACATAATCGATAATGAATAAAAACATGTAATATCTTTTGCTTGTTAGAATTTAATTGTTTTGTACATAGTTAGTTCTAATTCTTAGATAAAAGTGTCATAAAAACAATTTGCTTTTGTTAGATTTTGTTTTAGAATTTAATTTCTATTATTTTCTGTGGCAGATGCGTGTCTCCTTGTTATTACTGATTTGTTTGCTGAGATGTGCGAGGTACTTTGAGAGGGTTCGATTGTGATTTGATTGCTTTGTGTTCCACTTTATTTGTGGGACACGAATTCGCTTCTGGTGCGAATTGACTTGCATCGTGTTCCACTTTATTTGTGGGACACAAACGTATTTCCGATCGATTCATCCGATCTCTCATTCATTGAGATGTATATTCCTGTATTGTCTGGCTTGTGTTTCTCTTGCAGGTTGCTTGTGTGGTTATGCTCGATGCGTACCACATGTCGCTCGTGATTGATTTTCACGACGATGCTTTCCGACTTTGCTTGATGTTGGTGTACGCGAAGTATTCCGGACTTCTCTGCTTACGCTTGCTAGCTCATTGCGGATTTGCTATCCGTTCGGTATCGTCTCCTTGTCCCTTTTATCGCTTTCTCGCATCATCCTATAACATGAGAAGTAGGATTTAGACATGCATCTGGCCAAGCCCTCGAAAGAGGCTCTGTTTTTGTTGGTGTGTTCATATTTGTGCTTTGCGGCAGGGAGTCACGGTGTAATAAGTCCTATATGGCACTCCGTTAAGTCCTCATGGAAGGCATGCGGTCAAGGGTTCGTAATCAACCCCCGCCTAGTCTCATCGAGTCTGTTTGGTATGCGCACGCCTCGCGTTGTTTGCTTCCGAACGTGCAAAAGATCTTGTTATCGAGTATGTCAGGTAAAGGGTTCATGCAGTCGGACCCCCGCCTTTCCTATAGCTCATGTCACTCGACGTTGATGCTCGGTGTACGCACGCACCGTTTTCCTTTACGATCCGTGACGGCTTGGTTGCTGAGAGGGGACCGCCCTCTTGTCTATGGCCCGATCATTTTCGCGAGGTCTAATGCTTGGTTGACTTGGGTTGAGCTGCTCCCCTTGGCTATGGCGGGACCGCTTTTCTACCATTCGGTCAGTACCGTTGGTTTGTTTGCTTTACGAGCGGATGCTCGTTTGTGTGCTATACTTGTGTGCTTCCCCTTTCCTCGTAGGTTGCTAGCTTGGCTTAGACTTGTACCCTTTGTATGATAACATTAGGTAGCAAGCTTTCCCCCCTTAGCTTAGGTCTTCCTCATGCATTCTTTAAAACACAAACCACACTCTTTGATTTTCTTTTCTTAAGAGCTTGTTATTTCCGCTTCATTCCCAAGCATAAGTCTCCAAAGGTCGAGCAGCGGAGTGTGAATGTAACTCGTTCACCTAAAAAACACAAAACAAACAGAAATTAGTTAGCCGAGCTACGGTAGCTCTGATTCTGCAAAACAGATACGTAGGCAGCGGGGTAGGGCCCGTGCGAGCACAATCCTTTCTTTTCCCTACATTCTGCATTCATTTTAGTCCAGATTAGCGTAGTTTGCTTACACACCCATAGATTTAGACACATGCGTGGATACCATCGAGTACGATGGGCGCGAGGGGTGCTAGCACCTTCCCCTCGCGTAACCGACTCCCTTACCCTTTTTCTCTGGTCGTGAGACCGTTGTTTTGTTTTGTGGTTTGCTGGCATTCCCTTCCTTTTCAGGATAAATATGTTAGTGGCGACTCTGTTAATTTTCGCGGGGTAGCGACAGCTGGCGACTCCACTGGGGACGTCTCGACCTATTGCGGGTCCGGACTTAGCGAGTCGATCCTAGCGCTTGTGTGTTTATCTTTGGGTGTTTTATTGCTTTGCATATTTATCTGTTTGCATTGCATTCTATGTGCGCTTTTACTTTTCTGCATCATATTCTGGACTGGCTGGATCTCTGTCTGTTGGGTGGGTGTTACAAGAGGTAAAAGGCCCAATACCCAGGCTATGTGTGAACCATAGGAACCCTAGGATAGAGTGGGAGCATGGTTTGTCTCGAGGTGTACGTCTCGGGATGGATTACGTGACCACGAGCAGAGTAGTGGTTTCAAACGGAGGTATTATCGTCACCCGCTTACGCGTTGTGATGATGCTTACCTTCGGGCGGACCGTATACTGCGTTTCATGACCTTACCTTGGCCTAGATTTTACCCGTGAGTGGGGCGGGAATCAATGATCATTTAACAGGTACATTGTTGGTGACCGCTGTTCTTGTTCGTGGGTTACCGCTGTTCTTGTTCGTGGGTTACCGCTGTTCTCCTTCGTGGGTTGCCGCTGTTCTTGTTCGAGTGTACTATTGGTTCCTGTTCGTGGGGTACTATGGTTCTTGTTCGGGTGGTAATCTGTGTTCTATTCCAGTGTGTTATTGACTATGGGCTTTGGTTCCGTGGATTGACATTCTATGTTCCGTGTGGTATATCATTTGGGGCCGAACCTTTGGCTTTGTACTATGTGTGTTACCGGCAGTGCAGAATGCCTGGTGGGCGGCAACAAGTCCCACCACCTTGCATCATTGCATATTTACTTTCCAAAAAAATGATGTACAAAAAATAACTAGCATACATGTTCCTTCCAATTCCAAGGAATCATATCTTTAAGCCTCGTGTCGAGCTTTTCCACCTCTTGCTTGCCAAAAATCAAAACACGAGGATTCCTTGGAAATCGAATGAACATGGCATTGCATTCATATCATGCATCTCATACATTCCATGCTTAACAGGTATTCAGGACCGAGGATCTATTATTCAGACTTGGTGCTCTCTTCAGGCTCGCACACTTGACTTGTTACTGTTGTGAGCTCAAAGATTGGTCATGGAACAACTTTGTGGGGATTTTATCCAAGGTGAAAGCTCAATTGGGTTTCTTTTTGAAGGCAGGTCTTATTCTCATTTGCTTCCACGGTTGCTTTATTTTGCAACTGGTTAAGTTCCGTACTGTATTGATGTTTGCAAGTTCTCTGCTTGATGATGATGACACTAGGTGTGAATTCCATTCTGGGGCACCTGGTCTTGATGTTAGGATCTGCAAGTCTTTGAAGTTGTTTGGGGCTCCCGCACGAGGGATAAGCAAGACATTGTCTATCTTGAGCATTGCACCATTTGCATTGCTCGAATCCCTAAAGCATTACAAATTCCGTGTGACTTCGCCAGAATTTTCTGCCAGACAGTAATCGAGAGTGATATACAGAGACACCTCTCATTCTCAAGGTTCTGTTTCATATCCTGAGTCACCTCCTCTTCCTGGAGTTTCCTTGTCTGTAGCCTTCACTTGTCAACCGAGACGGAAAGAGTAAGAGAAACAAGCTGATGAGAATCGTAATGCCTTGTGTCTGAGTTACTTCCCTGCTTATTGGAATTTCAATTGGTTAAGATTCGTGCTTTGGGTGTTTCTCACCACAAATAGCTCTCCTGATTCCGATGACTATACTAGGTGTGTTCCATGCTGGGGAACTTGATCATAATGTCAAGCCTTACAAGGTGTTGAGGTACAAAAAGTCCAGGACTTGCTCGATACAGAGATGTTTGAGTTTATTCATAATGGTTTCCACTGGCCAATCCTATTTCATCTGCTGCAAGTAGAATGTTTGTTCTTCCTCGAGGAAGTAACTCATAAGGATCACTTATAAACTTGTACTTCCAGAGGCTTCCTTCCCAACAACTATTGTGTGTTCCAAGTAATGAATTTGATAGCCAAGCGTCAGAGGTTATTGTTGTTCGCTGATAGTAATACAATGTTTCTCCATTCATGATGGTGTTTTCTGTTTCAGCAGCTATATTAGGGCTCCCGACCGAGGGATAAGCAAGACTCCGTGTTCTTGAGTTCGCATCATTGGCAGCTCAAATCCCTAAAGCATTCACAAACTCCAGTCGTTGTTATTTGGGGCTCCCGACCGAGGGATAAGCAAGACGCTTTGTATCTTGAGTTTGTGCACCACTGGCACGACTCAAATCCCTAAAGCTGAGCACTTACAACTTCCGTATGGCTTCGCCAAAATCTTCTTCCAGGAAGTGATCTAAAGTGTTCTGACGTAGTGCTTGGTGTGCTTTCCACTCTGGATGCACTTGGTTATCTGATTGAAGGCTGACAGTCATTCAGAGACAAGGTACAAGACCTGATTGATGCAAAGGCTATTACATTCGCACTTGAAGGCCAGAATTGAAGTTCTCCTCCGATTCAGCGGATCTTCTGAAGCAATAAGTCCATACGGAGAGGATCTCCTCAACATTGGCAATTCCTAATTCATCATGCATGTTCATGTTTAAGCTTTCTTGCTTTGTTCAATACATTTTGTATGCAAAAACTTGTTTATTTTTTGAACTATAATCATAATGCATTGGATATGTTTGTCTTGAAAAAATCCATTCGCTTTTGCTCTTATATGTTTTTCTATGCTTTTTGTGATACTCAACTCTTGTTAACAAAGCATGATAACTCCGTAGGGAGAATGATGAACATAATACCAATAACCTCAAATGGTATGCTTTTGAGTAGAACCTTGTTGATGATGTACAGGCATTGTTTCAAATTCCCAAACACTGGAGATATAAGGGAGTGAAACCCTCGTTAACCCCTCTGAGCCTTCGAAGTAGGAGTTTCTTTTCTATGCAAAAAAAACCTAACATTCAATCCAGGGGAGGTTAGTATTCAGTTGACCTGATCGAGCATTCAAAATTCATCAGGAGCACACATCTAAAGATACAACAATGGCTATCTTTCAACAGATTGAGGAAAGCCAAATCCACAACAGTTATCCCTCACCTCAGGAGGTCAAGACATCAAATTTATCCCTCACCTCATGAGGTCGAGACATCAAAATTATCCCTCACATCAGGAGGTCGAGACCGACATCAAAGCCGTTGTGGTTTATCCCTCACATCAGGAGGTCAAAATATGACAATACCACAATGGTAATTTCTCATCAATCAAAGACTCAGGCAGTCGCTATGCACTTCACACAAATCTGAGATTCAGGATCACACGACTTGTTTAGAAAAAAAAAAGGAAAAAAGAATGAAAATAAAAGAGAAAAAAAGCCCGCTAAGTCAACAAGTTGAAAGCACGTGACTTAGGCAAAAATTAGGGCATCCCGCTGGACCTCCAAATCAAAATTCAAAGGAATTTGTCCAGGCAAAAGTTAGGGAAACGAAAAAGTAAAGCAAAAGCGAAAAACAAGGATTACAAAATAAGAATCCTCATCAAAAGAACAAAGTCGTGTGATCAGACACCAAAAACAAAAGGTAAAGTGACTGCCGTGTCCAGAAGACCTCCTTGGCTCCTCAATCATCTCAAACTCCTCTTGAAAGATGAATGCTCGTGTCGAGTTAACTGAACTTAGGATTGGAGAACATCATGAAGGGGGTGGGCACTAAATATTTTGAGCCTAAAAATCTTTTTTTTCTCAAACCGTGAACCTGGCCACGTTACAACCCTGAAAAGTCCTAACTGAAGCATGGGTTAATTCGAAAGCATACTATACATGAGAATACGGTAAGCTGACTCCTAGGAGATCCGCTAAATGCTTGAGTTGGTATCACGCCATCTTTTCTTTCTTTCATAAAAAAATCGATGTTACGACATCCTTTCAAAAAGTTTCTTTTAACTTCGAGACAAACATACTCTTTGCATTAGAATTATATTTCTCATAATAAATATTCTTTGCATATAAACAGGTGTTTAACA
The DNA here is from genome assembly GCF_029867415.1 of Vicia villosa. Taxonomy (NCBI): domain Eukaryota; kingdom Viridiplantae; phylum Streptophyta; class Magnoliopsida; order Fabales; family Fabaceae; genus Vicia; species Vicia villosa. The sequence continues at coordinate 299,020 of NW_026705365.1, forward strand.
TCAGGGAAGTTTCCACAATGAACTTCAGATAAAAAGTTTATTCCTCCTGAAGGACAAGTTGTCTTCCGAACTCCGTTGAGCAGAGGCAACAATATTTCAAAGTCTGATCACCCTCAGGGGCACAAAAGCGTTTGATTACTCTAACAAGCAAGTTTTCACTAAATCTGAGGCAATCAGGTCAAGATTCGAAGAATCTCTCGAGGTATTGATCAATCAGGGGGCATTCACCCAAGCGTAGGTGAAGTTACTTCCAACACTGGTCAATCAAGGCATGGCGCCAAAAGTCATGATACTGGGGCAAGTCAGTTTGATATGATCAGAAGGTCCTTACGAAACGAATTTCTTCAAAGTCCTTACAGGCTGGGGCAAGGCACTATGCGTTGGCGTTTTATCCTCATCAGGAGGTGTTCAGTTTAAAGTTCAGGTGTGAGCTTAACAACTTGTGAATCAGAGGGCCGTTGGGAGTCAAAGGCGTCATCCTCAACAGTGAGAAGCTATAAGCCCATTACTTGTTGACATCCTTTCAATCAATACGAATATGCAGAACACTATGAAAGCCAATGCTTGTTTGGTTCCTTTGAAGTCAACACTCGCTTGACCCCTTAAGCCCACTTCCTGGTGGCTTTCTCTCGGAGAATCAATGCATGTTTGATGCTCCAGCCGATACTTGTTTGGTGTTCCAATCACTGCTTGCCTGTCAACTCATAGAATCCATTGCCTTTATGGAAAGTTTCAAAGCCAAGATGATTGACAATCTGTTTGCTTGCATTTGCCCGTTGTGGGCTAGCATCACTATCCTATGTCATGTGAAGACACCTCGTGAAGATGTCATGCTATATCCTGGGGCACTTTCATCTGTTTATCTCATAGGTACATCCTTTCAAGTACACCATGTCAGCGCGTGGGCGGATCTAGACAAGTGAGATTCTCATTCCCCAGCTGAGTGCATTCAGATGAGGTTTTCTTTGTTCCAAGATTCTCATCTCCTCAGCAAAGCACATCTCAATGCAATCTTCGTGCTTCAGAAGCCTCATTCCCAGTGGAGTGTCTTCTCCCCAGTTGAATCATGATTGAATAGTATCTGATTCCCCAGCAAGCTCTTAATGAGGTTCCTTGCCCGTGTTCCTCATTTTCCCCAGTAGAGCGTTGCTCTCTCCAACAGATTGATCTGTTTCCCCAAGAGAGTCATCTTATTCCCCAGTGGAATGGTCTTAACAAAGGTTCTTATGCTAAATTCCTTATCCCCAGTGGATCTCATCTCTCTAGTGGATCGCTATGTAGAAGTATTCATCTTCCCCACTGAATTCTTTCCTCAGCAGAGATTCATGTGCATCCTCAGCAGAATCTGTGTCCTTCAAGGATTTCCCCAGCGGAATGCGTCCTACACAAGCAAGTTGGTCACTCCCTATTTGAGTTGTCTCCATGACTTGCCCTTATCTCCACATCCACAGAGTGTCGAGAATTTGCTTCTCCAGTGAAGTTTCCAAGGTATCCCCCAAGCAGTCAATTGGGATGTTCATATCCCCAAGCAGGATTTATTCCCCAATCAGAGCTCGCGTCTAGATTTGATCATCTCCAGCAGGTTTCCGATCCATCTTTGTCAGCTTGCAGTTTGTGACCCTTGGTCACTCATCTTGTCCTCCCCGCAGAGTTCTATACTCTCTCCAGGACTGCTTCAGCAATTCAGTGCTTCTCTGTTGTCTCCCTAAACAGCGTTCGAATCATGCATCATTCGCATTGCATTCTCAAAGCGTATAGCGTCTTCCTTCTCCGGAACGTTATTCCATATACATTCATACATGCATCATGCATAAATCATATCATATCTGTTTCTTTCTGCAGGAAAGTTATCCAGATACGAATGCTCCCCAGAGAGCAATACTCGCCTAATCATTACGGGCGTTATCCTGATGTTGAGATCAGAAGAGGAATGTCATTTCATCCGTTGAAGACATTTCGTTCCCGGCGCACACAGTTCGGATGAGATATCTGTCCTTATTCTTGATATTCAGATCAGTTGAAGGGACCGCCTCCGGATCTCCCCAAGATCTTCCTAAGGAGCCAGCCACTGATATCTAGATCAGATGGAGATGTCTGCCTGGTTGACTTTGTCATTCAGAAGAGGATTGTTCTACTTATTTTCTGACGCAGCTCAGATCAGTTCAAAGACATTCCTATTCCCGATGCCCCCAGATCGGTGGAAGATATTTGTTCCTATCCTGATATTCAGATTAGTTGAAGGAACCGCCTCCGGATCTCTATAGATCTTCCGAAGGAGCAAGCCCTCTGATACATCAGATCAGTTGGAAATATCTACTCCCTGACGATTTAGTTCGTTCAGAAGAAGAAATTCGTTTGCCCAGTCCTGATGCCTAACCATCAGTTGAGGACGTTTTCTTTACCCGGCGTACACAGTTCGGAAGAAACATCTGTTCCTATCCTAATATTCAGATTCAGATTAGTTGAAGGAACCGCCTCCGGATCTCCCAAGATCTTCCGAAGGAGCAAGCCACTGATATCATCAGATCAGATGGAGATGTTTGCCTGATTGACTTTTTCATTCAGATGAAGATTGTCCTACTTATTTTCTGGCATCATGTCCAGATCAGTTTAAAGGCATTCTTTTCCCGGCGTACACAGTTCGGAAGAGATATCCGTTCCTATTCCTGATAAATCAGACTTTCAGTTGAGGGAACCGCCTCCGGATCTCGTCGATCTTACGAAGGAGCAAGCCACTGATGCCCAGATCAGATGGAGATATCTGCCTGATTGACTTTTTTCATTCAGAAGAGGATTGTTCTACTTATTTTCTAGCATCGAGCCTAGATCAGTTAAAGACTTCCTTTCCCGGCGTACACAGTTCGGAAGAGATATTGTTCCTATTCCTGATAAACCAGACTTTCAGTTGAGGGAACCGCCTCCGGATCTCGTCGATCTTACGAAGGAGCAATCCGCTGATACCCAGATCAGTTGGAATATCTGCCTGATGATTTAATTGCATCAGATGGAGATGTCGCCTTGGTACCCAGACCAGAGATACTTACTACCCGTTGATGCCCAGATCAACTGGAGTATCTCCTCTCGATTCCCAGATCGACTTAGACATCTATCCCCGATTCCTGTTCGGAAGACATCTGCTACGCCTGATGCTCAGATCAGTCGAGATGTTCCTTCTCTTGATGCCCAGATCAATTGAAGTTTTTTCCCCCTGCCTGTGGGGTTGCATGTTCCTTCTTATCGCAAGTTGGAGCTACTTAATTATCCATATCAACTGAAGTTTTTCCCCCTGCTTGAGGGGTGGTACATTCCTTCTTTTTACAAGATAGGATCTTCTGTTGATCAAGAGTGCAAATTTTCAAGTTCATTCTAGTATTCAATCTCCTCCCACCTCAACGGTTCGAAATCTTTGTTTCTCACTCGTCAGGTTCAAGAAGTTTGAATAGGGGCAGCTGTTGCACCCCATAATTTGCCATCTTTATACGAGCTATAAGTTAATAATGACGTTTATTTCGTCATCCAAAAACTGAAGAAAAATAATAGAGTTTCTTCTACATGATGTCTGCAATCGTTAATTCAACTAAGAATCATGGAATTTCATGTCAAGGTGTTCTTATGTGCTTCAATGCTTATCTTCCTCAAGAATTCCTCAAGGCATTATTGTTATGGCAGTTTGAGGTACAATGCGTGTCATGGTGTGAGTGATGAGCTTATGGGTTCATTTTGTTCGAAGCATGTTTATTCTCTCAATTGCATGTGGCTTATAATTCGAGTTGACTTGGACTATTGATTGAATTTAAAGGTTCGTTAAGAATGCAAATTAATTCGGATTTGAAGATGAGTCAAGTGATCCCATAAATTCAGATTGTGTTCGAGATTAATTGATTAGATCTTAATTTTCAAGCATGTGATTTACCAAGAATTAATTTGAGCTTGCTAAAGTGGAAGATTTATTCATATGTTTTTCAATACACAAGTTTCAAGATTCAAGTTTCAAACAGTCCATTACAAGATACAAATCTAATTTCTACATGTTCAAGTCCATACATTACAAAATAAATCCATATCATATCCATACAAAGTCCATTCAAGGCCCAAATACATATCATACCGGTTCAGCCCTGCAACTTAAAGAAATTCAACCAAAACGAACCACGACTTGCATAACAAAAAGACCGACACCATGTCCAAACCGGTTCACAGAGTTGATTTATCAGAATTCAGATAACAAAGAAAGGGGGAGAGAATTGGATAACACAAAAATCAGAGAAAACAAAAACAGAGAAAATCGATAACAGAAAAAGAGAATTGAGAAGAGAAAGAGCTCTAACAGAATTCAACAAGAAACGTAACAAATTCTCTCTGAACATCTCTCAATCTTCTTCCCCAATCTTCATCTTATTCTCTTCAACCTCAATCACAGCATAACCGTTTTTCCTTCAATCTCTCCAATCTGAAAAAACTCAGAAAAATCGCCATAATCACCGATCCAAACCTCTCTGGATTCAATCTTCAACTCATAACAAACTTTCAGAAATCTTCATCGCAATCTTCATCTTTCTCCCAACAGATACTCTCTTCAATCTCCAGCTCTTCATACTCTCTTGTTCATGTCCATCATCATCTTCGCCGAAATCTACAAATAAAAGACACAATCAAGAACCAGACTCATGAATTCATGTAGAAGAGTCTCATACCTTCAATCTTGATTACGTTATCATTGAATCTCCAAACCAATTTTCCAGAAAAGATCTTCAAAACCTTCGCGCAACACCACTCAAATCTCCAATCACCATGGAAGCTTCTTCAGCATCTTCATTCAAGAATCTCGATCCAATTCTTCATCACCATAGCCGAGTCTCCAACATCTCCACAACTGCTTCTTGACTCTTCATCTTCAACGATTGCTCTGCCTCAATAATCGATTCGATTTACCAACACTGCAAACCTCAAGGTTCACCGCTTCAATCTTCTTCATCCGACAAACTTTAATCACAACACTGAATCTTCGCCTTCGCGTCTGAGCTTGTGAGGAAGAGAGATTGAGAACGATGAGAAATCGGAGAAGAGAGTGAACGGAAAGGTTTCAATCGAGAGAGGTAAGGCGGAGGGATGAGATGACGTTCGTTCTGTTGATACCGAGGAGGAAAGTCTCCGCCGGAGGGAAGCAATCGTCGCCGTCGTCGGCGCTTCGTGAGAGAGAGGAGAGGATAATGTTTGAAATTTCTAACCCTAATCCTTTTGATTCAGTTTATTTTTATTAATTTTGATGTTAGCATGGTTAATTGATATTAACGTGAATGTTTGGAGCTTAATCAGGACAATTAAATAAAGGATAATTGCATGCTTAATCAAGTTGATATTGAATTAATAAAAATCTGAATCATAAGATATGTTGATGGACTACTCCCTGGGCCTTACATGATCCACTGTATATACACCCCCATTAGCCCAGTCACACTCATTCTTTTTTGTGCAAAATGAACTAAACAAAACAATCTCCATGGACCTTGGGCTCACGAATTCCTGTTCTCACCCCCTGAATGCCCACGCACCACTCTCATTTTTGGTGCAGTTTGGAATTGTACAAAAACTCTGTTGGGCCAGTCACACTGTGGGCCTGCGCCCTAGCTACTTCTGCACCATGTTTTCAGACTTTCACCCCCTTGTGTGTCTATTTTTTCACATTAGATTTAGTTCTTTTTAACTAGTTTGTGTTGCATTGTTTAGTATAATAAAATGTATAAAAACAATTGTTTTGTTAAACTTTGGCATGATAAAAAATGAATAAAAACATGTGTTTTTTTTAGTTAGAATTAGATTTTGTTTTCTATATTTGTTTCACATAATCGATAATGAATAAAAACATGTAATATCTTTTGTTTGTTAGAATTTAATTGTTTTGTACATAGTTAGTTCTAATTCTTAGATAAAAGTGTCATAAAAACAATTTGCTTTTGTTAGATTTTGTTTTAGAATTTACTTAGAATTTAATTTCTATTATTTTCTGTGGCAGATGCGTGTCTCCTTGTTATTACTGATTTGTTTGCTGAGATGTGCGAGGTACTTTGAGAGGGTTCGATTGTGATTTGATTGCTTTGTGTTCCACTTTATTTGTGGGACACGAATTCGCTTCTGGTGCGACTTGACTTGCATCGTGTTCCACTTTATTTGTGGGACACAAACGTATTTCCGATCGATTCATCCGATCTCTCATTCATTGAGATGTATATTCCTGTATTGTCTGGCTTGTGTTTCTCTTGCAGGTTGCTTGTGTGGTTATGCTCGATGCGTACCACATGTCGCTCGTGATTGATTTTCACGACGATGCTTTCCGACTTTGCTTGATGTTGGCGTACGCGAAGTATTCCGGACTTCTCTGCTTACACTTGCTAGCTCATTGCAGATTTGCTATCCGTTCGGTATCGTCTCCTTGTCCCTTTTATCGCTTTCTCGCATCATCCTATAACATGAGAAGTAGGATTTAGACATGCATCTGGCCAAGCCCTCGAAAGAGGCTCTATTTTTGTTGGTGTGTTCATATTTGTGCTTTGCGGCAGGGAGTCACGGTGTAATAAGTCCTATATGGCACTCTGTTAAGTCCTCATGGAAGGCATGCGGTCAAGGGTTCGTAATCAACCCCCGCCTAGTCTCATCGAGTCTGTTTGGTATGCGCACGCCTCGCGTTGTTTGCTTCCGAACGTGCAAAAGATCTTGTTATCGAGTATGTCAGGTAAAGGGTTCATGCAGTCGGACCCCCGCCTTTCCTATAGCTCATGTCACTCGACGTTGATGCTCGGTGTACGCACGCACCGTTTTCCTTTACGATCCGTGACGGCTTGGATGCTGAGAGGGGACCGCCCTCTTGTCTATGGCCCGATCATTTTCGCGAGGTCTAATGCTTGGTTGACTTGGGTTGAGCTTCTCCCCTTGGCTATGGCGGGACCGCTTTTCTACCATTCGGTCAGTACTGTTGGTTTGTTTGCTTTACGAGCGGATGCTCGTTTGTGTGCTATACTTGTGTGCTTCCCCTTTCCTCGTAGGTTGCTAGCTTGGCTTAGACTTGTACCCTTTGTATGATAACATTAGGTAGCAAGCTTTCCCCCCTTAGCTTAGGTCTTCCTCATGCATTCTTTAAAACACAAACCACACTCTTTGATTTTCTTTTCTTAAGAGCTTGTTATTTCCGCTCCATTCCCAAGCATAAGTCTCCAAAGGTCGAGCAGCGGAGTGTGAATGTAACTCGTTCACCTAAAAAACACAAAACAAACAGAAATTAGTTAGCCGAGCTACGGTAGCTCTGATTCTGCAAAACAGATACGTAGGCAGCGGGGTAGGGCCCGTGCGAGCACAATCCTTTCTTTTCCCTACATTCTGCATTCATTTTAGTCCAGATTAGCGTAGTTTGCTTACACACCCATAGGTTTAGACACATGCGTGGATACCATCGAGTACGATGGGCGCGAGGGGTGCTAGCACCTTCCCCTCGCGTAACTGACTCCCTTACCCTTTTTCTCTGGTCGTGAGACCGTTGTTTTGTTTTGTGGTTTGCTGGCATTCCCTTCCTTTTCAGGATAAATATGTTAGTGGCGACTCTGTTAATTTTCGCGGTAGCGACATCGAGGTATGTACAAAAAAGTGTATGTACAATGAAATATCTAATTTCATGTAAAGGAATGAGACTTATACCTATGTGGAGGCCCATGTTTTATTTTATAAAACATGGTTGATTGTTTTGTTAAAAAACGCGAGGTTTCGTCGTTTTGAAAACAGTTTTGAAAGTTTTGAAAGAAGTTTTTAAAGAAAAACTGTACAAAGAAAAAGGAATGGGACTTATACTCTCTAATATTCGAGAGGCCCATTTGTTTTTGAAAATCAATTGATTAATCCAAAAAGATTTGATCAAGAGTTTTTTTGAAAAGAAAACCAAAAAGAAATGGTTTATTGTTTTCAAAAACGGCGATCGCTTGTTTTAAAACAGTTTTGAATTTGAAAGAAATTAACTTAATTAAGGTAAAAAATAAATTTTATGCTTAATTGAGACCTAAGTGATTAGGGTTTGATCACAAAAATAATTACAAGTGATTAAGTTTGAAAATCAAGTGAAAAAAAACTATTTTTAAAGTATTAAAACATTTAAAAAACAAGTCATTTTAATCTTAATAAAAATATACCAAATAATAAATATTTTTGTGATTTTTTTATATATTCATAAAATATATATATTAAATGAATAATGTTCAAAAAATGAAGTAAAAATGAATTGATTTGATTGGTTAATTAATTAGTTAAAGTTTTAAAGAAAAAATGAAGAAAATATGTGTTAAAAAAAGGTTTTGTCTCCACAAGGGTTTGAACCCACGCCCTCACTCTCACCAGCCAAAACAATGACCAACTGAGCTGCGCGCGCAGCTTGTAATATGCTTGCTTCCATTTAATTATATTTAAAAATGAATGTTTGAATTTTCTGAAGAAAAATGGCGCCAAGAGCACACCCCAATTTGATTTTTGAAAATCTTTGAAACTGAACCAAATTGATCAAGTAGATAGTCTATCTCACTCGGTTTTTCATAAGGAACATGATGGTACCATTTAATTTCATTTATTTTTACTCTAAGATCATCAATTTTCTGGAAATCGTGAAGAACCCTAATTCTATGATTCAATCTGAAATCGTGTATGTGCAAGTTATGATGCAATTGATTGAGGGTTAATGATCCATACACATGCAGAAACATGATGGCAAAGCAATATTTCATTTATGATGCATGTATGTATGAGTTTAAAGTTCATGAGCACTTACCTTAAAAATGGCAAAACTGGAAATCGAATTCTTCAATAGAGGTGTTACAGAAGTTGTTTGATGATCTGGATAGCTTCAATGGTCCTTAGGGAAGGTGTTGAATGCTTGGCATGGATTGAATTCATCTGGATCATTCCATGGAACCCGATCTGCAGTAGGACCAAGTGTGAATCGAGCTTGATGATTTTGAGGTTTTTGGTTGATGATGAGTGTTGGGATAGTTCATATGAAGTATATGGATGGTGTTTGAAGTGTTAGTTTGGACAGAAATGAGCTTGAGTGAAATTTGGCATGATAAGGCTCAATATGTGTTCATATGGAAGTGAGGTAGTGATTCTGAGATTTGAAGTGTTTTGGGGTGTGTGAGTGGATCAAACACATCACATATGATGTTTAGATGTTGTTAGAACCATCACTTTGGCCATAGCTTCAAGGATATGGAGGTTGAGATTTCTACCTCTTTGAAAACTATGAAACTTGCAACTTAAGAAAGAAAAGAGAAAACCTATGATTATGAGGTTTTGGTGTGTTTTGAAGAGTGATTTGAACCTCTATTTATAGGCCAAGGATTCTAAACTCCAAGCTTTGCAAGTTGATCAAAGAATGGTGATTTGGCATTTGGAGATAAAATGGAATCTTTACATTTAATGCAAATGGTTAAAAGTGACTAAATCATGGTTAAATTTCCAAGCTTCTTATCCTCTTCCATTCTGATCTTCAAATCAGAAAATATCTTTCAATTATTGCTTTGATGTGTCATTACTTGCATTATAGGTCATGTAGTGTAAGAACTTTGTGAAAATGGCTTGAAATTTCATGCATAATGACCTCTAATGACAAAATTCAAAACCATGGCTACACTCCATATTTTTTCATGCTCTTACACACTTCAAAACCCTAGTTGAAAGTTTCTTCAAGACCTTTAAGGAAATGGGTGAAAAAGATCCATGAACTTTGAAGAAAGTGAGATTTTAAGTGAAATTTTCAAAAGATACCAACTTTGAAGCTCCATATCTCTTAAATGGTTGATCTTTTGGAAAATCATTTATTGTGACAAAGTTGTTTATTGGATCAAAATCTACAACTTTCATGTTGGAAGTTTTTTTCAGTTTGTAGGTGAAATTTTGAGTTATTCCCTTCCAAAGTTTGGAAAAAATCATTGAAAAACACTTAGAAATTTTTCTAAGTATGAAAGTCAAACTTTTGACTTTTTGATTCTTGATTGATTTTCCTTGATCAAATGACTTCATATATCATATATTGATGATTTGAAACTTCAAAAGTCATGGTTAACCAAAATTTCCAAAAAGTCAATGGTGATCTTGTACAGTTGACTTTTTCAAACGAATCGCGTTTCTGGAGATTTCCACTGAACCATGCTATCCTTGCCAAATGAATGGTATGAATGGATAATATTGAGGTATTAGAGGATATTTAATCATAGCTTGAGTTGTGGTACCATGTTCTTATTAAAAAGTCAGTTGTTCAGGTGAATTAGGTCAAAAACCCTAATTGTCGACCTGATGAAATTGATGACTGTGGATCTTGAATTGAGATGCAATTTCCATTGGATATTGTCATAGGGTTTATTTGAAGATGATTTAAACCTTTGAGTGATTCCCTGGAGCTTTTTAGGGTTTCCCAAATGTGATCCCTGATTTTAGTCCCTGATAGCTCAAAACCCTAATCTGATGATTTGAAATTCCACTATTGATCAATCCTTGTGTAGGAGATGTCTTGAGTCAATAGATTAGGTCAAAATGATGTACTTGGGGTCCTGAGGTCATGTCCCAAGTCATTAGGTCAAATCCTGAGCAAAAGTCAGGAGTATACTGTCTTCAGTCAAAACCCTAATTTGGTTGATTCATAGCTTTTGAGCTTGTTGAAATGAAACTTTGAGGACCAGATGGTGACTGTTGATGAAGATAGTTCATTTGAGATGAAGGGAGAGCAAAACCCTAATTGGTTGTTGCTTGTACTGATGAGTGATTTCTTGATTAAACCCTGCTGAGCACAAGTAGCAAACACAAGGTATGCAATTTGTTAGAGATGCAAATGATGCATATGCAAATGATATGAGGTGGTATCTTAGGTCAAAAATTGGGGTATGAAAGATGCCCCTATTTAAGTTTCTTCAACCTGAGATATGGAGATTGAAAATCTTCATTTTGATAGGGTGGAAGAGACTTAAATATCAGAAGACGCAAATTTTGGACCTAAGATACCAAAATCGCGAATGATGCAAGGATGTCTCTACCAAGGGGATATCAAGAACTGACTCCATTGGGGAAAAGAGATCGGGAAGGATGTCTCAATCCGTTTTAGAAAGAGAATCCTTTTTTTTTTTTTGGGAAAGCAAGTGTATGCTTCACCGAGGAATGATAGCTTTGTAAGAAAAGCTTACCTATCGACATTATCGACTATCAGCATGTGGATAGACTTGTTTAATAATGCGAAGGTGAAAGGTATGAAACTGCATTACCGACTATCAGCATTGTGATAGACTTGACAATGTAAAAAGAGTTTCAAAGGTTCGGTTAATATTACCGACTATCTACATGGTGATAGACTTGTTAAATAATATAACCAGAACAAAAAGGTTACCGACTACCAGCCTCGTGATAGCGGTTCTGAAGACAAGATCAATTATCAGCCGAGTGATAAAATGATTCTGGAGACTTTGCTAGGGAAATTACTGGTTATTCAGCCTTGTGAACAGTAATAAGGCCCTGATTGTCACATGGTCTTCACGATTGATTTCCTAAAGAGGAAAAATCTTTTGAAAGAGACATAAGCTGCTCAGATGATGAGGCTATTGCTTATGGTTCTATTTTTCACGAATCTGTTTGAGGAATCGGAACATGAATCTTTGGTAAAGACAAGGTTCTAACCAAGAATGAATTGGAAAGAAACAGCCAAACAAGACTTTGTACCCAATGAGGGATGAACTCAACTAGGGATTTTCTCCTTCGTTTTCAGAGGAGAAACTAAAGCAACCTTCTTCCACGAGGGATGATCTCAGTGGGGAACTGGAGAAAGAATATGTTCTTTTTGCTTATGGGTGACAACCTACTTGGAGAGATGACACACCCATACTTGTTTCTTTTTCTTTTCTTTTTCTCTTTTTTTTTTCTTTCTTCTTTCTTTTTTGGGATAAATATATCCTGAACAAATGATTTCGAAGCAAACATTGAAAAATGCAAGAATGCATAAATGATGCAAATATGTATGAATGATGAATGTCATGAATGTCGCATGCATGTTGACGATACTCACAGACAAAGAAGTATATACTAGAGACGGACCAACGTCGCAATACCACCAGATACTTGGCAAATGTTCTTTAACACGGTGTAGATAACACAGGTGATGAATGATGCTGCGTGCTTTAGACTTCTCCGGGGAAGATAAGCATCTTTTCTTATTGAGATGGAAGAACTTCTTCACTTGAGATAAAAAATCTTCGTCACTAGGGATAAAAGACCTTCTTCACTGGGGATAGAAGAGCTTTTCCTATCATAATCTTTGATTCATCCTATGGAGATAGCTGTTGATGTTCCTTCGGCTGTTCACCACTCAAAGGAAAGTTTCGCTTTTATTTGGAAAAAGAAAAGTAAATTCATTTAAAACTTTTTTTTTCATTTTCTTTTTTTTTTAAAAGTGAATAACACAATTAAAGCGTCCTTTTGCAAGCTAGAAGAAATCAAGAATTGCAAACAAATGGGCACAAGGCTCAAATTTATTTAATAGGATGGTAACCAGCTAAAGGCGTGATTCCATAGAGTATTTACAAAAGTTGGAAATGGTAATTATGCGGAAAAGGCTACATTGAAAGTAATAACCACTATTCTCCCCTAACAACTTTGAGTTCCAACTGTGTTTGTTGCTTCAGATTGGCGACTATTTGATTGAAGATCCTTTGATGAAAAGATTCTTTAGGTGACGAAGTACGGACTGATGCAGTTACTTTGTCATGAATCCCTAATTTTTGCCTAGATTGCCCTTTCAGGTTTTCAATCTACCAGGATGAATTTTTTCTGTTTATTGTCTCTAATTTTTGCCTGGACCGCCCTTTCGGGTTTTCAGTCCACCGAGACGCTCCTTTTTGCCTAAGTCGCCCTTTGCGGGTTTTCAACTTACCGAGCTGTTCTTTTGTATTTTTTAGACAAAGTATTTCTTGACTGCATCAGCATTCACAGGATGTGGGAGTTCATCACCATCCATGGTTGCAAGAGTCATGGCGCCGCCAGAAAATGTTCTTTTGACAACATACGGGCCTTCGTAATTAGGAGACCATTTGCCCCTAGAATCTGGTTGAAAAGATAAGATCTTTTTAAGCACGAGGTCGCCTTCTCGAAATTCACGAGGTCGAACCTTTTTGTTGAAGGCTTGTTTCATCCTTGCTTGGTATAACTGTCCATGGCATAGAGCAGTCATACGTTTTTCTTCGATTAAGTTCAACTGATCGTATCTGCTTTGACACAATTCAGCCTCTGATAACTTAGTCTCTATGAGGACTCTCATTGATGGGATTTCCACTTCTACGGGGAGCACAACTTCCATGCCGTATACTAGAGAGAAAGGGGTTGCCCCTATTGAAGTACGCACTGAAGTACGGTACCCATGTAAAGCAAATGGCAGCATTTCGTGCCAGTCTTTGTAAGTGACGACCATTTTCTGGACAATCTTCTTAATGTTCTTGTTGGCGGCTGATTGGGGTGCAACAGCGGCTTCGACAGCGCCGTTCATTTTTGGTCTGTAAGGAGAAGAGTTATGATGCTCAATCTTGAATTCCTCACACAGTTCATTCATCATTTTGTTATTCAAGTTCGAACCATTGTCAGTAATGATCTTTCTGGGAACACCATATCGGCAAATGATGTTATTCTTGATAAACCTCATAACCACTTGTCCTGTAACGTTGGCGTAAGATGCTGCTTCGACCCATTTGGTGAAGTAATCAATAGCCACCAAGATGAAACGATGACCATTTGAAGCTTTCGGTTCGATCATTCCAATCATGTCGATACCCCACATGGAAAAAGGCCATGGAGATGAGAGAACGTTGAGTAGAGTCGGTGGCACATGGATCTTATCTGCGTAGATCTGGCACTTGTGACATCTCTTCACGTGTTTACAACAATCAGATTCCATTGTCAACCAATAGTATCCTGCTCTTAAGATTTTCTTGGACATTGCATGCCCATTTGAATGGGTTCCAAAGGACCCTTCATGCACTTCATGCATTAACATGTCTGCTTCGTGTCTATCCACGCATCTGAGCAAAACCATGTCGAAGTTTCTTTTGTATATCACATCTCCGTTCAGGAAGAAACTGCCAGAAAGCCTCCTTAGAGTTTTCTTATCTTTGTTTGATGCCCCAAGTGGGTACTCTTGAGTTTGAAGGAAGCGTTTGATGTCGTGAAACCACGGTTTATCATCGATGACTGCTTTGGTTGCAAACATATAGGCGGGCCATTCAAGGCGCGTAATTCTGACTGTAGGCATATCGTTCCAATGATTGACTTTGAACATGGAATATAGAGTAGCCAAGGCGTCTGCTATTCGATTCTGATCTCGAGGTATATGATGCAATTCAACCTTGTTGAAGAAAGTCAACAGACGTCTTGCATAATCTCTGTAAGGAATTAAACCAGGGTGGTAAGTTTCCCACTTGTCTTTGATTTGGTTGATCACGAGAGCTGAATCTCCATATATATGTCGAGGATCTTGATCCTTAAGTCAATGGCTTCTTCGAGACCCATGATACAAGCTTCATATTCTGCGATGTTGTTGGTACAATCAAATAGCAATCTGGCAGAGAACGGGATATGAGTACCCTTGGGAGTGATGATGATTGCCCCAATTCCATTGCCAAACGCGTTTACTGCTCCATCAAAAATTAGGCCCCATCTTGATCCAGGATCAGGACCTTCTTCAGGTAATGGTTCGTCACAATCTTTCATCTTCAAGTACATGACATCTTCGTCAGGAAAGTTAAACTTGAGAGATTGATATTCATTAATTGGTTGATGCGCCAAGTGATCGGCGAGAATGCTTCCTTTGACCGCTTTTTGAGCATGGTACTCAATGTCATACTCAGATAACAGCATTTGCCATCGGGCAATCCTTCCTGTTAATGCAGGCTTTTCAAAGACATACTTGATCGGATCCATTTTGGAGATTAACCAAGTAGTATTGTTGATAATGTACTGGCGGAGACGTTTTGAAGCCCAAGCCAAAGCACAACATGTTTTTTCGAGCATGGAGTAACGAGACTCACAATCTGTGAATTTCTTACTCAGGTAATAGATGGCATGCTCCTTCTTACCGGTTTCATCTTGTTGTCCAAGCATACAACCTATGGATTCTACCAACACGGTAAGGTACATGATTAGTGGTCTTCCTTCAACTGGAGGAATCAATATTGGTGGTTCTAACAGGTATTCCTTGATACTGTCGAACGCTTTTTGGCAATATTCAGTCCATACAACCCCTTGATCTTTGCGGAGAAGCTTGAAAATTGGCCCACAAGTAGCAGTCACTTGAGAGATGAATCTGGAGATATAGTTCAATCGTCCGAGAAATCCTCTTACTTGCTTTTCAGTTTTTGGTGCAGGCATCTCTTAAATAGCTCTGACTTTGTCGGGATCTACTTCAATTCCTCTTTGGCTGACAATGCAACCCAAGAGTTTTCCAGATCTAACCCCAAAAGTACATTTGTTAGGATTCAAGCGAAGCTGATATTTCCTCAGTCGTTGAAACAACTTCAAAAGGTATTCAATATGTTCTTCTTCTGTGCTGGACTTGGCTATCATGTCATCCATATAAACTTCAATTTCTTTATGCATCATGTCATGAAAGAGAGTAGTCATCGCCCTTTGGTAAGTTGCGCCTGCATTCTTTAATCCAAATGGCATCACTTTGTAGCAAAATGTACCCCATGGGGTGATGAAAGATGTCTTCTCCATGTCTTCAGGAGCCATCTTGATCTGATTATAACCGGAGAACCCGTTCATGAAGGAAAAGACGTTGAATTTAGCGGTGTTATCAACCAGTATGTCGATATATGGTAATGGAAAGTCATTTTTTGGACTGGCCTTGTTCAAATCACGATAGTCAACACACATTCTGACTTTGCCATCTTTCTTTGGAACTGGCACTATGTTGGCCAACCATTGAAGATACTCAGAGGTGACTAGAAAACCTGCGTCGAGTTGCTTTTGAACTTCTGTTTTGATCTTGTTAGCCATATCAGGGTGAGTCCTTCGCAATTTCTGCTTAACTGGCGGACATTCTGGCTTCAATGGCAAGTAATGCTGAACAATATTGGTATCCAACCCAGGCATGTCTTGGTAGGACCAGGCAAACACGTCAACATATTCTTTGAGAAGGTCTGCCAACTTACTCTTGATATCAGCATCAAGCAGCGATCCAATGGTCACTTCTTTTTTGTCTTCTTCAGAACCCAAGTTGATCTTTTCTAAAGGCTCTTTGTGGGGCAGAATGGCTCTTTCCTCGTGCTTAAGTAATCGGGAGATCTCGTCCGGGATCTCTTCTTCTTCCTCTTCTTCGGCTTCGAACACAGGAAACTCAAAGTTGGGAGAGGGCATAAGGTTATTGCATTCAATGGGTTTATTAATAGTTAATCTGCACATATGATTTATGCTTATTTCAGAAAAAACTGTGAATGCAATAGTGTATGCAGATCATTGAAAATTTTTTTTTTTTTTGGTTTTTTAGGATTACCATTTTCAGAAAAAAGCAAAAAATAAAACACATAGTCTAGGGAATTGAAAATGACACTTTATTTATGATTCATTTTTGAAACAAAGCCCTAAACACAAACTCATTTTTCTTGGGCAGGACAAAGAGGGAAACTTTTAAAACAAAGCCTTAAACACAAAGTTATTTGGGCGGAACATTTAAAAGCAAAGCCCTATAAAACATCTCTCTGCTTTGGGCAAGGCAGGAGGTCAAAATAACAGCAAGGTGATTACTTTGAGCGGCGAACAACATTCGGAACGTCAACAGCTTTCCAGTAGCAACGAACTCCTCTGTGTATTATGTATTCAAGAAAATTCTCCTCAGAATTATCTTCAGTATTGACATTGATCGCTGGTCGAGTAGGATTTGAAGGTCCTGGTTTGTCACCCTCGTTCTTTGTAGAGTTGAAACAGTCTTCTTCTACTTCTTGAAGAGCATATGATGAATCACAATCTTCAGAATTTTCAGGATGTATTTCCCAGTCTTCAGGATGAAGAGACTCATTGTCAGAGACACTTTCCGAGTCAACTGCGGGGCCATCTTCCCCTTCATCTTCAAAAATGACATTTATGTGATAATAACCATCTTCAGGATTATAAATCTCGGTAGATGCGTTGAAGCTGAAATCTTCAGTAACTTCAGGCTGCTGTGAAAATTGAGAGGGCTGATAAACCTCTTCTGGTTGACTACTATATTCAAAAGAATCTCCCCATCCAGTCGGTTGGATGTCTTCAATCGCAATCTTTGAACTTTCAGGTGCAGTATATTTCACCATGTAATTAAATTTTCCACTTGGTTGTCCCAAGGTGTCCCAAACCTCTGCAGGAATAGGCGGAATTTCTTTAGCACTTGTTTTCTCTGAAGGAGGATATGGTTCTTCCTGAGATATGTATCCCGAGTCATTGAGATAACATTTCCATTCTTCTTCAGTATCGGAGAGACCTTCTTCGATGCATTCTTCAATAAGGACATTAACCTCTTGAGGAATTGGGTTAAGGAATCCTCTACTAATGGAACGTTTCTTTGATCGGACGAAGGGTTTCATCCTTCTTGGTGCAGTTTGAGAACGTTGGTGAACATCCGAGTCCTGCTCTAGTTTCATTCTTGGTAGGGATCACAACTTGCCCCCAGCCAGTGGTAGTTCCATCTTTCACTACTTTCACTGCCTCTTTGTAAGAAGAGATTGATGCTTTCTTTTTGGAAGATTCGTCTTCTAAAGAGAGACCTTGGAACTGCGTTCCTTCCTCATTATCAGCACTTATGAAAGAGAAATTGGATAAATGGCTCACCATCAAGGCTTGTTCCCCACTTTTTGTTACCAATTTTCCATTTGTTACAAATTTTAACTTTTGATGGAGCGTAGAAGTTACTGCCCCTGCTTCATGGATCCATGGTCGTCCCAACAGACAGCTATAAGCAGCTTGAATGTCCATGACCTGGAAGGTGATTTGAAATGTATGTGGACCAATTGTCATGGGAAGGTCGACTTCGCCAATAACAGATTTTCGCGATCCATCAAATGCTTTGACTACTACACCACTGAACTTCATAGGCATTCCTTGGTAAGATAAACGAGCAAGAGTCGTCTTTGGCATCACATTCAAGGAAGATCCGGTGTCTACCAGCACGTTAGACAAAGAGTCTAACTAACAGTTCATAGAAATGTGCAGAGCAAGATTGTGATTTCTACCCTCCTCGGGGAGTTCTTCATCATAGAAGCTTAAATTGTTGCAAGCTGTTATGTTAGCTATTATCCCATCAAAGTGATCAACAGTCACATCATGATCTACAAAAGCTTGATCCAAGACTCTCATCAGGGCTTCCCTGTGTGCTTCAGAGTTTAAAAGCAATGAAAGTATTGAGATTTTTGAAGGAGTCTGCATAAGCTGATCCACAATCTTGTATTCACTTCTTTTGATAAGCTTCAAAATTTCATCAAAGTCAGGATTGACATTGGTTCCACTGGATTGGCCAACATCAGTGCTTGTATTACTGACAGGAGTTTCCACAGGATTCCCCACCGGTGTATCAACAGGATTTTGCCCGGTTGCAGGAGCAACAGGCTTCTTTGAAGGTAGTGGAGTATACACACGTCCACTTCTTGTTACTCGACTCACATCGACGATATTCACGACAAATGAAAGAGTAGGTAAAGGAACTTCTTGTCCATTCTTTATCATTGTTGCATTGTAGTTGTATGGAACTGCCTTGTCAGAGTCATAGGGAACAGGTCCAGGTAGACAAATGATCAAAGGAGCAATAGGAACCTTTGGCTTGTTGTAGGTAACTTCTATGCGCTCGGGCATGTTGAAATGAGGAACGATGACATTAACTTTAGGCATTTCCGAATTGATATCTGAGACTAAAAGCTCATGCGGATAACATCCTATCATGTTAACTTCATCTTCATTCCTATTTCTGTAGATCTGAATAGTACCATTATCTAGCAAGACTTGCAGATCTCTTCTCACAATAGAACATCCATGAGGATCTACACAACATATGCTACAGGAACCGTAGTGATGCTGGCGAAAATTCTGCCCTTGACAGAGAGTAGCGTGCATTTGTACCAAATCTGCTCTTGAGAAGTTGATATTATAGACTCGATATGGACCAGGACATCCATACACCATGTTTACAACATGCCCTCCATGATTGGGCAGCGGATTTGCTTGCATTGGATTCAAATTTCTGAAAGAGAGGAGATTTGATCTAACCAACCTCTGAACTTCATATTTCAAAGCTATGCAACGCTCAAGATCATGGCCAGGTGCTCCTTGATGTAAGGGCATGAGACCTCAGCTTTGTACCACCATGGAAGTTTCTCAGGTACTGGTGGTGGTGCTTTAGTTTGAAGAAGGCCTCTTTCAATCAAAGCAGGGTACAATTCTGTGTAGGTCATTGGAATCGGATCAAACTGTGGAGCTCTTTGTACACGATTCAGATTGTTGTTAAACTGCTGAGCCTGTTGTCGAGGCTGTTGTTGTTGAAACTGCGGGGTAAATCCCAGATTTGGTGCTGTGTTAACGACTGGCGCGATAGCAGCAATCTGTCGTTGACGATTGACATTTGCTCTTGGCTTTCCTTGGGATACCATGTCAACACTTTGTTCTTTCTTCTTTGGGAAACCACTTCCGAACTTTTTGGTTCCGCTTGAAGATCCACCTTCTTTAGTCAGACGTCCGGTTCGGACTCCTTCTTCTAGACACATCCCCATGTTTACCATTTCGGTGAAATCACTTGGAGCACTAGCAATCATGCGTTCATAGTAAAATGGGCCAAGAGTATTCAAGAAGATCTTTGTCATCTCTTTCTCTTTTAACGGTGGATTAATCTGAGCAGCAGTTTCTCTCCATCGTTAGGCATATTCTTTGAAAGCTTCATGGTCTTTCAGCGCCATGGATCGGAGCTGATCTCTGTCTGGAGCCATATCCGAGTTGTATTTGTATTGTCGGACAAAGGGCTCGCCTAGGTCGTTGAAAGTTCGAATGTTAGTGCTATCCAATCCTGTGTACCACTTCCATGCGGCACCAGACAAACTGTCCTGAAAGTAATGGATAAGCAACTTTGTACTTCTCAAAGTCAGGGACCTTGAATTTAGCAGGTATTTGTACACTAGGAACTAAACATAGCTCCTGGGCATTCTTTCCAAACAAATCTTTCCCACGAATAGCTTTAACTTCTAACTGTATCTTGTTGAATTGTTCTTGGAGATCTTCCACAAGGTTTCGCTGATTTGTGCTATCACCTTGATCATGATAAATCTCATTGCCATCATAAGGAACAGTGTGAACCGTAGGGGTCGGAACTGTCATAGTGGGTTGTGAGAGTGCCATAGTGATTTGGGAAAAAGTTACCCCTGAATGTGGAATAAACGTCGAACCTTGCGTTGCAGGCGCTTCAGTTGTGGTTGTTTGAACCCCAGAGAAATTATGGCGGAAACCTGCACCAAAGCTGAAAGGCGTGCCCCAACCTTCTGGCATAGAGAAAGATGGAATGCTGAATGCAACTGTAGAAACTGGAGTAGTGACTTCAGATGTCACTGTTGCTTGACTGTTGGGTGGCGGCTGCTGATTCTGTGCGGCCATTAGGGAGTCAACCAGAGTAGTGAGACTTTCAAATTTTTCCCGAAGGGTGGTCACTGTACCACGGAGCTCAATATTCTCTTGTTCAGAGTGTTCCATTACTCTTCTTCTGCTTGAACGAGTATTGTATCTGTGATCTGATTGCGAGCGCGGTCGAGAAACTTTGAGACGCGACAGCTTGACGATCTATTGGAGAAAGATCCAAAAGATGAGACTCTATACAACAGACTCGATATGCAGAATGATGTATGCAAAAAGAAATTTATGATTTTTCCAAACATTTTAAAGATTATTTTCTTGCAAACATTTGAACACAAACTATTCTTTTATTGAAATAATGGGAAATGTTACAACATTGGAGCATAGCTCCTTACAGAAGCAAATGATAAATAAAAGCTAAACAATCCTAAGCATCTTCAACAGACGAAGAACCAAATGCGTTGTGCAGCTTGAGCTTCAGGATTTCTTTCCCATAGTGAGCTTTCAATTCGGCCCTTAGCTTGTTAACAACATTCTTCCAATCGTCAGGAGTTGGAGCGTTGCTTGTTGAGCCTTCAAGCTTTTTCTTGCTTTCTTTGATGTACCTCTTGATTGCAGCGTCTTTCTGACGGATCTTCTCATCTTTACTCATGAGCCATCCATCTTGATAATAGAGAGTTTCTTCGTGATCTTTCACTCTTTTCTTCAACTTTCTAATTTCCACATCAGTTTTACGAAACTTTTCTTCCCAAGCATCTTTTTCTAACCTCATCTTGGCTAAAGTGTCTTGGTATTTCTCCATAGTGGAAATGTTGGGCCGTTGAGATACCACTGTGTCGCGGGCAAAAAATCGTTTATCCTTTTTTTTTGGGATGAGACACCTGATGCCTTCTTTGGGCTCGAGTGCTCATAAAAAATGATTTTTCTTTTGTTCCGACCAAACTTTTTATTATTTCCAAAGGAGGAAAAGGAAAAAAGCTGCAATAACCTAAAAAGTGGGGGAGATATCTTGGGTAAGAGGGTTGGTTATACGAAGGGAAGGTATTAGCACCCAACGTATCTATAGTACTCTATAGGATTCTTTATTGTTTTTCATTCTATGTTATGGTGGAGGTTCTATTGTGAAATATGTGGGACCTAAGGTGTTTGTTTGATTATGCTCGCAAAGATCATCGCGATCCTCTGCATACATATCCCCTATAGGGAATCAGAGCATCTGTAGCTCGGGGTCTACGGGTGCTAAGGTTTGAGTGGTTTGAGAGAGAAGTTTTTTCTCGCCAAGGATACGACCTTGTGCCTACGTATTCTCAAAGGGATGTTGAGAAAGTCAGAGCAATCGTAGTTCCCACTTATGTTAGTGGAAGCAAAGGATAAGAGACAAATGTCATCTAAATGTTCGATGTATCTAATCTATATCATCACATACATCTGTTTGTTTTTGTTTGAAAATCTTTTCATTATAAGCCCTGGGCCATGCCACTTATGGTGCTTAGAATGATAAAGATGCTTTTTAGCCAGCCTTGTGGCAAAAACTTTCAATGAAGTCAGCCTTGTGACAAAAAGTTTTGATTAATCAGCCAGCCTTGTGGCAAAAGTTTCAATGAAGTCAGCCTTGTGACAAAAACTTTGATTAATCAGCCAGTATGGTGGCAAAAAGGTTTGATTGATTGGCCAGCCTTGTGGCAAAAAAGAGTTTGATAAATTGATTGATTGATTGTTTGTGATGATATAGATGAGATACTCCTATCATAGAGATGAAAAATGTCTAATCTCCTAGGGTATTGGATTTGGATATTGGGGGTGCTTATAAGAAGCCCGTGGGTCCTTGTACGAAGCCCAAGAGGAGGCTATCCGAGGGTCCTTGCATTGTAAGCCCAAGAGGAGGCTATGGGAGGGACAATCCAGGGTCCTTGCATTGTAAGCCCAAGAGGAGGCTATGGGAGGGACAAGTCGTTTGTACGAAGCCCAAGAGGAGGCATGGTATAGTTGGTTTAAGCTCTTAGAGCGATTTCACCGGGAAACCATACTCTATGTCCTAACCTAAACTAGGGAGATTCTTTGCACGAAGCCCAATAGGAGGCTATGGGGAACCTAGTGTTGTACTAAGTTGAACAAGCATATATAACACAATCACAAGTATGAACAAGTACAAACAAATATGAACAAGTACATGAACAATTATGAACAGTTATACATATATATGACAAAGTGTGTGTATATAATGGAGTTTATGAAGGAAATATACGTGTAAGCATGATCCATTTGTATACACGGGGCTCGGGACTTATACTCGGGGAGAGACCCACTTGAGTTTACTCAAAAGCTATGTAAACAGGTATTTACAAAAGGGCTTGGGACTTATACCTACATGGAGGCCCATGTTTTATTTGCAAAACATGGTTGATTGTTTTATTTACAGACGCGTCGTCTGAAAAAACCGTTTGAAAGTTGTTTTGAAAGAAGTTTTCTGTTTGAAGAAACTGAAACTGTACAAAGGCAAAGGTATGTACAAAAGGGGCTTGGGACTTATACCTACATGGAGGCCCATGGTTTGAAAAGATTTGAATGATTTGAAAGTGAATTGATTACTGTTGTGAAAACATTTGATTGAGTTTTAGGCTTACCTCGAAGAATGAGAAAATTGGATTTCTGAGTTTGAGGTGTTACCGTGATCTTCAAGTGATGTGCTTGGAATAAATTAGGATCTCAACAGATATTAAGCATCCTCACCAGCAGAATAGAAACGTCGAATAAGCTCACAACTTTCAGCATTCCATGATCATCCAGTAATTGTTTAAGGACTCCTACAGCAAATGGAAGACCAAACAAAACAGACAAATCCAAAAGACAACAGAGAAATAATCTCGAAGTCTTGGATGAAGTGAGAAAATTCAAGTAAAATGTGCAATAGTAACCAATTAGAAATTTAAATGATTAACTACACAAAATAATATGAAAATATCAAATTCAAACAAAATTAATCTAAGAAAAGATATTTTTTGTGTTTTTTTCATGAAAAGAAAGAAAAATAGTTAGAAACATAAACATAAATATGCATCTAATATATTTTTGTTGTTTTTAATAAGAATTAAAAAAAACACTTATAAACATATGAAAATATTAAAAGAAAACTTTTAATCTTAAAAAAAACATATTTTTTGTCATTTTTAATAAGGATTAGAAAATAAAACTAAATCCTATATTAAATCAAAATACTAAATCGTTTTCTATGAAAGTATTTAAAGAAAATTAAAAGAGGATTGATAAAAATAATTACTTGGG
The DNA here is from genome assembly GCF_029867415.1 of Vicia villosa. Taxonomy (NCBI): domain Eukaryota; kingdom Viridiplantae; phylum Streptophyta; class Magnoliopsida; order Fabales; family Fabaceae; genus Vicia; species Vicia villosa. Next base: position 322,933 of record NW_026705365.1, read on the forward strand.
CCAGGGGGTTTAGAAAACAAAATGGAGGTGCAGCCCAAAACTGAAATAAAAAAGAAGTTGTGTGGGCCGGACCGGGTCGGGTCAGTGTGACCCGGATCCGCCCAACTCTAGTAAGCAAGAGATGGGTTAGTGAAACCCTAAATCAACACAAGAGGGCCAGCAGCGCCTCTTTCTTACTTTCTCTGTTTTTTTTCACGAGTTTTCTTTTTCTGGTTTGTGAACAAACAGCAACAACTCTTCTTAATCACTCTCTCGGTCTCTCTCGATGCTACCTCTCTCGCGGTGCTCTCTCAATGAACAACCAACAACAAAGCTCTTCTTCTCTTGATTTCTCACGATGAAGAACAATGGAAGAACACGAAATTCTTCCTCTCCATCACTCTCTTTGCTCTCGGTTTAAACAACAAGAAGCTCATGGTTCACTCTTCTTACAGTGACCAATCAACGGTAACAACCTCCGTCTCTCTCTTGCCGTGAACAGTAACATCGACAACAGCTCTTTTTTCGTTTTTACAAAGCCCATCAAGACTTAATCGTTTTTGGCAAAAAGGGAGGTATGATTCTTACTGATTTCTGTTTCTCTTCAGGTTGCTGGGTTTAGAACTCATACCACCTCAATAATCAAATTCGTTTTCTTTGTTTATGACGTAGCAACAAATGTTTATGTTATCTGTATTTTCGGTTTTTCAGATGATGAACAAAAACAACATGTTTGCAGTAACTATCAGTAGTAATATTGAGTGTAAAAGTAGAAACGACTTACCTGCAGCGGATTTTGTGTTGAAGGTATGTGCTTTATTCTGCTTCTGGAAATCTATAAGCTCGTCACTGCTGTTGCTGTGTTTTGAATTTAATTGCCAAAACAATTCTGGAACTGTGTTGTTGTTATGATGCTGTGATTCTGAACTGTTGTATTGATATTGTTGATGATGTTCTGAATTTTTGCTTTTACTTACAGCAATAATAACTCAAGCTATATGTGTTTCTGGTGATTTTTATGTTACAGGAAAGCCAAAGTTCAAAGCAACAACAATATTGAGACTGAGAGTGGAGATGACTTACCTACGACGAGGAGATTTTCGCCGGATTTATTGCTGAGGTATGACTTTAACCGCTACTGCTTGCTGCCAATTGATTTCTTCTAACAACTTTGCTTAACAGCTTTGCTTCTTGTTGTAGGCTTTTGATGAAGGTGATGCCATAACACCTCTTTGGATATTAGGGAGACTTGGAGATGGACTTCAAGTTGGAATTCTCCACCAAGGTATGAAGAATTTCTTCTTCACTCCCCTTCAAGAACTATGTAGCTAGAAACTCTTATTTTTTTTCAAGTAGTTTTCTTTGATTTGAAGAATTTCTCCTTCTAACAAAGAAACATGAAAACTATAAGAGAAGAGGAAGAAGTGAGAAAGCTAGTAGTATAGTAGCTTTGGTGTGATTTGCAATGAAGTGAGGCCTTCTATTTATAGGAAAAGTTAAGGATGTGTTTGGCATTTGGTAAACTTGATTGGCAAGTTTCAATCATTGCAAGATAAGAAAAAGAATAAGAATATGAAGGATAGAAAAACACTTAGAAAGGGGGGGTTTGAATAAGTGTAGCTTTAAAAACTTGACAGAGAAAAATAAATTGCACAGTTATTTTTATCCTGGTTCGTTGTTAACTAAACTACTCCAGTCCACCCCCGCAGAGATGATTTACCTCAACTGAGGATTTAATCCACTAATCGCACGGATTACAATGGTTCTCCACTTAGTCAGCAACTAAGTCTTCCAGAGTCTTCTGATCACACACTGATCACTCCAGGAACAACTGCTTAGATACCCTCTAAGACTTTTCTAGAGTCTACTGATCCACACGATCACTCTAGTTACAACCTGCTTAGATAACCTCTAAGACTTTCCTAGAGTATTCTGATCCACACGATCACTCTAGTTCCTTACAACTTAATGTAATCAATTCTAAGAGTTTACAAATGCTTCTTAAAAGCGATAATCACAAACTGTGATATTTCTCTTAACGTTTAAGCTTAATCTCACTAATATATTACAACAGCAATGTAGTGAGCTTTGATGAAGATGAAGATTCTGAGCTTTGATTTGAACAGAGTTTAAGCAAGTTGATTTGAGTTGTTTTGGTGCAGAATCGTTAACCTTGCTTCTCATCAGAACTTCATATTTATAGGCGTTGGAGAAGATGACCGTTGAGTGCATTTAATGCTTTGCGTGTTCCGTACAGCATCGCATTTAATGTTATACGCTTTTGTCAACTACCTCGAGCCTTGTTCACGCTGTGTCTACTGACGTAGCCTAGAATAGCTTTTAACGTTCCTTTTGTCAGTCAGCGTAGCTTGCCACTTGTACTTTCTTCTGATCTGATGTTTGTGAATACAACGTTTGAATATCATCAGAGTCAAACAGCTTGGTGCATAGCATCTTCTGATCTTCTGACCTTGAAGTGCTTCTGAGCGTGATACCATCAGAACTTCAGTGCTTCTGTTCTCTTGTTCTTCTGATGCTTCCATAGACCCATGTTCTGATTCTGCTTCGACCATCTTCTGATGTCTTGCCAGACCATGTTCTGATGTTGCATGCTGAACCCTTTGAGACAAAGCTTCTGAGCGCTGAATTATGCGTACTCTTTATATATATTTCCTGAAAAGGAAATTGCATTGGATTAGAGTACCATATTATCTTAAGCAAAATTCATATTATTGTTATCATCAAAACTAAGATAATTGATCAGAACAAATCTTGTTCTAACAATCTCCCCCTTTTTGATGATGACAAAAACATATATAAATGATATGAATTTGCGATCAGAAAGAACAGACGGCAAAAGACAAATTACACAGCTATAGCATAAGCATATGAATATGTCTCCCCCTGAGATTAACAATCTCCCCCTGAGATAAATAATCTCCCCCTGAAATAAATACTCGAAGAACTTTAATAAAAGACTTCCCTGATTATTTCGGTAGAGACGATCATATAAGCTTCTGTCTTCAGAGAATTCATAGCTTCTGACTTCTGCTTCCATAGGACAGCTTCAGAACTAGAATTTCTACCAACATCACTTCATGCTAGATTTGTATCAGAACATTGTTGAATGTACCAGAGCATCATCAGAGCATCTCTACATCCTGAAATGTTACAGAACAAAAACTAAACGACAAAAGTCAGCATGAACGAGTTAGAACATAAAATGTATATTTGAACACATAATATGTATCAGAGCCATATAGGCTAAAATAATGTATCAGAGCAAATAGAATTTTGTCAAATCAAATAGACAAATATGGATCAAATTCTATTATCAGTGCTTCTGATTCATTCTTCTTTCTTGCTTCTGATTTCTGAAGCTTGACAGCACTAAGCTTGCTTCAGTTTCCATGGTTTTGCTTCTTGTGTTTGCTTTGAAGATTCTCTTCACTTCTTTATACCTGCAAAACACTTAGACCATATAGAACTTGCAGTTCTTGTTAGTAAATGTGTGGGAGCTTTACCCAGCAACTGATAGATTTAATCAAATCAATTATCATTTATCTTCTCCCCCTTTTTGTCATAACATCAAAAAGAATATTTCAAAAAGATTCAGATGAATAAAACGACAAATAAAAACACTGGAATGTAAAAGACGGAAGGTTTTCATTGATACTCAAAAAAGATTACAAGAGAGGAATGCAGGAAAACAGATGCAACAAGGAAATAGAAACTACAAAGACCAAAAGACTAAGATCCTAGCCTACGCAAAATCCGCGCCAGAACATCATGAATCCCGTCAGTGCTTGTAGCTTGCCTTGCCATGAAGGAGCGAAACTCAGCATTGGCTGCTTCTTGCGCGTCCAAACGAGAAGCCAACATAGCTTGATTCTGATGAAGAGTTTCCAAGGTCTCCATCAGAGCTGAGGTTTCACCAGAAGAGGAGGCACCTGAATTTCTGCCAAAAGGGACAGCAATCTCAGCAGGGTGATCTTCTGGGAGATCTTCAGCTTGTGCATCTTCCATTTCCTCATCTGAGTCTGACTCAGAAGTAGCCTTAGCATATTCTGGTTCAGGCAGCTCAGAAGTTCCATCTTCCAACGCTTATAGCTGCTAGGTTTGTTGGAGGAGTAGGACCAGCAACTTCAGCACGATAAACCACTACTGGAAAGACCATGTGAGGTGCTTTTTCAGAAGGGTTCATTCTGAACCAGTTGAACAGCCACTGAAAATCTCCAGTCAGCACAGGAAACCATGGTTTCCACACCACGATGTCTCTGCAGAGATTTTCTTCTTCCAACTCATCTGCAGGTATCTTCTTCTCAAGAACACTTCTGTTCCCGATGAGATGGTGACGGCTGCTTTCACCAGCTTCCAGCCGAAGACCACGAATACCAGGAGCTTCAGACATGATCCTTCTCTGAGTGTCTGTTGCCCTATCCAAAAAATCCTGACGAAAGGTATCCCAAAGGTTGTTTGTGGCATACTCATCCAGATGGTTAAGGTGAGCAGCACCCAGAATCTCCAACCAGCCATTTACATCAGAATGTAAAAGCTCCAGATATGATTGAGTGGTAGGGGTTGGAGGGTTGACGGTGAACCTGGAGTCGGGAAGAACAACACTATAGGGATTAGGTGTTCTGGTGGGAAAAGGGTGTGAGAGAGATGAAGAAATATCTGATGGAAGGGTTGAAGGAGAGGAGATATCAGATGGTGAAGAAGGTGGTTCCGAGAGGATGAATGAGGAGGAAGAGGTGGTGGAGGTCTTTGAAGAGGGAGGTGATTGAGGGGTACCGTCAAGGGGTTGATACACTTTGAGAGGGTCATAGGTGATCCTTACTCTTTTTGGTTTGGTCTCTGGTTTAGCAGTTGCCTCTCTCTTTTGTTTCCGATCATTATCTTGATTCCCAGAGCTTGACGATGGATTCATGATGGATTTTCAGATATTGGAAACAGCTAGGGTTTATGATATGAATGCAAAGAGAGGGAGAACGAAAAAGAAACTGTATGCAAAGTGAGAGAAATATAAGAGGGAAAAGAAACGTTTGAAGAATATAAAAAGAAAACTGAAAGGGAGTTAATGATGAAAAGCATTTAATGTTACGTGACATGAGGAGAGATAATAAAGACAAAAGACGTGATTTGCACAATTACCTAAGTAGACGTCCCCTCAACTGCACGCACGCTTGTCCAGGAGTAGTGAACACGTGTTTACCATCTGGATAGCCAGTTACAGCTGTTTTGCTTTTAAAGAGATTCTGAATCAACTTAGACAACGAAACGTTAGTAATAACCGAATCACAATTTCTAATTGATTTTAATCAGAACTTCTTAAGAAAAAGATTTCATTTCAGAAGATACCCATATATAAGAACTTCTCATCTTCTAATTCTGGGCTTGTTTCTGAAGACTCATTTTGTACCAATTATATTGAATCCATCTGGTCTAGGAACAAGATCCCAAACATCATTCCTTGTAAACTGATTCAGTTCTTCTTGCATAGCAATTATCCAGTCTGGATCTTCTAGAGCATGATCAACAGAAGTTGGCTCGATCAAAGATACAAGACCTAATTGACAATATGCATTGTTCTTAAGGAATGCTCTTGTTCTGATTGGATCATCCTTCTTTCCAAGAATAACATCTTCTGAATGACCAGAAATGAGTCTGGATGATCTCCTGACAGATGGTTCTTCAGAAATGCTTAGATTCTCCAGAGAAGCTGATACTTGATCTTCTGATTCTTTGCTTCTGAGAGGTTCTGCTTCTGATGCGTTGCTTCTTGGCTCAACAACTTCTGATATATCAATATCACAATCTGCAAAATTATCAAACTGCTTTGGTTTTTCAGAACCAAGCTTATCATCAAACCTGATATTGATTGATTCTTCTACAGTCAATGTTTCAGTATTGTATACCCTGTAGCCTTTTGAGCGTTCAGAATATCCAAGAAGGAAACACTTTTGAGCTTTGGAATCAAACTTACCAAGATGATCTTTAGTGTTCAGAATAAAGCATACACATCCAAAAGGATGGAAATATGAAATGTTGGGCTTTCTATTCTTCCACAATTTATAGGGAGTCTTATTTAGAATAGGTCTGATAGAGATTCTATTCTGAATATAGCATGCAGTGTTTATTGCTTCTGCCCAGAAATGCTTAGCCATATTGGTTTCATTGATCATGGTTCTGGCCATTTCTTGCAGAGTCCTATTCTTTCGTTCTACAACCCCATTTTGCTGTGGAGTTCTAGGACAAGAGAAATCATGGGCAATACCATTTTCTTTGAAGAATTCTTCAAAGGATCTGTTCTCAAATTCACCACCATGATCACTTCTGACCTTTATGATTTTACACTCTTTTTCAGATTGAATCTGAATGCAGAAATCAAAGAACACTGAATGAGTCTCATCCTTGTGTTTCAAGAATTTTACCCATGTCCAGCGGCTATAATCATCTACGATAACTAATCCATATTTCTTCCCTCTGACAGATGCTGTTTTGACTGGGCCAAACAGATCAATGTGCAAGAGTTCTAATGGCCTTGAGGTAGAAACAACATTCTTGGACTTGAATGCAGGTTTGGAGAACTTGCCCTTCTGACATGCTTCACAAAGAGCATCTGATTTGAATTTCAGATTAGGGAGTCCTCTGACCAGATTCAGTTTGTTAATCTGAGAAATCTTTCTCAAACTAGCATGACCTAATCTTCTGTGCCAGACCCACTGCTCTTTAGAAACAGACATAAGACAAGTCACCTTCTGACTCATAAGATCTTGCAGATCTGTCTTATAAATGTTGTTTTTCCTCTTGCCTGTAAATAGGATTGAGCCATCCTTCTGATTTACAGCCTTGCAAGACTCTTGATTAAAGATTATATCATAACCATTGTCACTCAATTGACTGATAGATAAGAGGTTATGTTTTAATCCTTCTACAAGAAGTACATTAGAAATGGAAGGAGAGTTACCAGACTTTATAGTTCCAGAGCCAATTATCTTGCCCTTCTGATCTCCTCCAAACTTGACTTCTCCTCCAGACTTAAGCACCAGGTCTTGGAACATAGACCTTCTTCCTGTCATGTGTCGTGAGCATCCAGAGTCCAGGTACCATGACGTGTTGTGCTTTGTCCTTTTTGCAGTCAAGGATATCTGCAATAGGAATAATCTTATCCTTAGGTACCCACATCTTTTTGGGTCCTTTCTTGTTAGATTTTCTCAAGTTCTGATTGAACTTGGGTTTAACATTGTAAGCAATAGGAGGAACAGCATGATAATTCTTAATGTGAGTTCCATGATATTTCCTAGGTTGTGTCACATGCTTTTTGGTGTGTGATATGTGAAAGCTTTGAGCATGTGAAGTGTGCCTAATATCATGGGAGTGGCCATACTTGAACTGATCATATAATGGCTTGTATGTGAATTTCATTTCATCAACAGGTTCAAGTTTGTATGGGGTTTCACCCTCAAAACCAATGCCAACTCTTTTGTTTCCAGACACAGCATATATCATAGAAGCTAGCTGACTTCTGCCAATACTTCTAGATAAGAACTTCCTGAAACTTAAATCATATTCTTTCAGAATATGGTTTAGACTAGGAGTGGATTTTTCTGAATCAGAAGGAGATCCAACATTATTGGATAATTTTAAAAGTTTTTCTTTTAATTCAGAATTCTCCAACTCAAGCTTCTTTGTTTCAAATTCAAATAGCTTTTTCAGCTTTTTGTATTTGAGACTGATCTGAGACTTGACTTCCAGAAGTTCAGTTAGACCGGAAACTAACTCATCTCTAGTAAGTTCAGAAAATACCTCTTCAGAATCTGATTCTGATGTAGATTCTGATTCGTCATCTTCTGTCGCCATCAGCGCACAGTTAGCCTGCTCATCTTCAGAGTCTGAATCATCTTCTGACTCATCCCAGGTTGCCATAAGACCTTTCTTCTTATGAAACTTCTTCTTGGGATTTTCCTTCTGAAGATTTGGACATTCATTCTTGAAGTGTCCAGGCTCATTGCATTCATAGCACATGACCTTCTTCTTGTCAAATCTTCTTTCATCAGAAGATTCTCCACGTTCAAATTTCCTTGAACTTCTGAAGCCTCTGAACTTCCTTTGCTTGGTCTTCCAGAGTTGATTTAGCCTTCTAGAGATCAAAGACAGTTCATCTTCTTCTTCAGATTCTGATTCTTCAGGATCTTCTTCTCTAGCCTGAAAAACGTTAGTGCATTTCTTGATATTGGATTTTAATGCAATAGACTTACCTTTCTTTTGAGGCTCATTTGCGTCCAGCTCTATTTCATGACTTCTCAAGGCACTGATAAGCTCTTCCAGAGAAACTTCATTCAGATTCTTTGCAATCTTGAATGCAGTCACCATAGGACCCCATCTTCTGGGTAAGCTTCTGATGATCTTCTTTACGTGATCAGCCTTGGTGTATCCCTTGTCAAGAACTCTCAATCCAGCAGTAAGAGTTTGAAATCTTGAAAACATCTTTTCAATGTCTTCATCATCCTCCATCTTGAAGGCTTCATACTTCTGGATTAAAGTTAGAGCTTTAGTCTCCTTGACTTGAGCATTTCCTTCATGAGTCATTTTCAAGGACTCATATATGTCATAGGCCGTTTCCCTGTTAGATATCTTCTCATACTCAGCATGAGAGATAGCATTCAGCAAAACAGTTCTGCATTTATGATGATTCCTGAAAAGCTTTTTCTGATCATCATTCATTTCTTGCCTTGTCAGCTTTACGCCTCTGGCATTTACTGGATGTTTGTAACCATCCATCAGAAGATCCCATAGATCACCATCTAGACCAAGAAAGTAACTTTCCAGTTTATCTTTCCAGTATTCAAAGTTTTCACCATCAAATACCGGCGGTCTGGTATAACCATTGTTACCGTTGTATAGCTCAGCAGAGCCAGATGTAGATGCAGGTGGGTTTGTTGGAATTTCACCAGCCATCTTTTACTGAAGCGTTTTTCTCTTCCTGAATCTTTTCTAAACACGGTTAAGTGCTTGCACCTTAGAACCGGCGCTCTGATACCAATTGAAGGATAGAAAAACACTTAGAAAGGGGGGGGGGGGGTTTGAATAATTGTAGCTTTAAAAACTTGACAGATAAAAATAAATTGCACAGTTATTTTTATCCTGGTTCGTTGTTAACTAAACTACTCCAGTCCACCCCCGCAGAGATGATTTACCTCAACTGAGGATTTAATCCACTAATCGCACGGATTACAATGGTTCTCCACTTAGTCAGCAACTAAGTCTTCCAGAGTCTTCTGATCACACACTGATCACTCCAGGAACAACTGCTTAGATACCCTCTAAGACTTTTCTAGAGTCTACTGATCCACACGATCACTCTAGTTACAACCTGCTTAGATAACCTCTAAGACTTTCATAGAGTATTCTGATCCACACGATCACTCTAGTTCCTTACAACTTAATGTAATCAATTCTAAGAGTTTACAAATGCTTCTTAAAAGCGATAATCACAAACTGTGATATTTCTCTTAACGTTTAAGCTTAATCTCACTAATATATTACAACAGCAATGTAGTGAGCTTTGATGAAGATGAAGATTCTGAGCTTTGATTTGAACAGAGTTTAAGCAAGTTGATTTGAGTTGTTTTGGTGCAGAATCGTTAACCTTGCTTCTCATCAGAACTTCATATTTATAGGCGTTGGAGAAGATGACCGTTGAGTGCATTTAATGCTTTGCGTGTTCCGTACAGCATCGCATTTAATGTTATACGCTTTTGTCAACTACCTCGAGCCTTGTTCACGTTGTGTCTACTGACGTAGCCTAGAATAGCTTTTAACGTTCCTTTTGTCAGTCAGCGTAGCTTGCCACTTGTACTTTCTTCTGATCTGATGTTTGTGAATACAACGTTTGAATATCATCAGAGTCAAACAGCTTGGTGCATAGCATCTTCTGATCTTCTGACCTTGAAGTGCTTCTGAGCGTGATACCATCAGAACTTCAGTGCTTCTGTTCTCTTGTTCTTCTGATGCTTCCATAGACCCATGTTCTGATTCTGCTTCGACCATCTTCTGATGTCTTGCCAGACCATGTTCTGATGTTGCATGCTGAACCCTTTGAGACAAAGCTTCTGAGCGCTGAATTATGCGTACTCTTTATATATATTTCCTGAAAAGGAAATTGCATTGGATTAGAGTACCATATTATCTTAAGCAAAATTCATATTATTGTTATCATCAAAACTAAGATAATTGATCAGAACAAATCTTGTTCTAACAGAATATTCTTTATGAGATATTTCTCTTGCAAGTGGACATGAAATATCTTTGATTCCTTTTGTCTTGAATTATTTCTTTTTTTTTTGAATTATTTCTTTTGTTGGATTTTTGCTAATCTCACCCCTTTTTGTTTCTTTTTTCATGTGACATGATCATTCTTGAGGAAAGCATGAAGAAAATTGAATTTGAAGAATGGAGACTTTGAAGATTTCAAGAGTGAATTTAAGAATGTCTTTGAAGTTTTTTTCTTGTAATTCCAATTCATTTCACCTTAGAATTGTATGAAACTTGTATTCTTTAAAATGAATGGAATTTTGTAATTATTGAACTTTAGATAAATTTCCTTTGTAATTCATTTGTTCCATGTAAAAAAACATCATTTGTAAATGCTTGAATTTCTTTTTTAGAACTTGAATGAAATTGTTATTCAAGCATGAAGCTTTGAATTATTCTTGAATGATCTTGAATTGAATTTGAATTCCTTTTGAATAGAAAATGATAGGAAATCCTTTGAATTTTAGGCCTTGAAACATGTTCTTGCCATCATGGATCTTTGAAATAATATTGAACTTGAAATTCTTGAATCCATGGTCTTAGAATTATACTTGAAGCAATTCTTTCAAAATAAACTCAAAATGGATAATGTCTTCTCTTTTTTTGCAAACCTTGAAGAAATCCTTATGGATGATTTTGAACCTGTTCTAAATTCCAAGCAATCCATGTGAAACACTTTCTTTCATCAATGACAAATCCATATGCCAATTCCTTGAACAAATTCCAAACTAATCTCTTGAATCGCACAAATTGAAAATGGCACACTTCAAATGAACACGAAATTATCTTGCAATGAACGAGTGAATGAATGAAGAATCATAATTTGGTTGATTCAAAACTTCAAAAGTCATGGTTGACCAAAATTCCCCAAAAGTCAATGGTGATCTTGTACAGTTGACTTTTTCAGACGAATCGCGTTTCTGGAGATTTCAAATGAACCAGGCTATCCTCACCAAATGAATGGTATGAATGGATAATATTGAGGCATTAGAGGATATTGAGCCATGGTTTGAGTTGTGGCACCATGTCCTGATTAAAAAGTCAGTTGTTCAGTGAATTAGGTCAAAAACCCTAATTGTCGACCTGATGAAATTGATGATTGTGGATCTTGAATTGAGACACAATTTCCATTGGATATTGTCATAGGGATTATTTGAAGATGATTGAAACCTTTGATTGACTTCCTGGGGATTTTTAGGGTTTCCCAAATGTGATCCCTGATTTTAGTCCCTGATGGTTTAAAACCCTATTCTGATGATTTGAAATTTCTGGGTGAGGGATGTCTTGATCCAATAAATTAGGTCAAGATAATGCACTTGGCGTCTTGATGTCATGTCCCAAGCCATAATGTCAAATCCTGAGCCAAAATTTCAAGAGTATGTTGTCTTCAGTCAAAACCCTAATTTGGTCGATTCAAAGCTGTTGAGCTTGTTGAAGTAAATCTCTGAGGACCAAATGTTGATTGTTGATGAAGATAGTTCTTTTGAGATGAAGGGAGAACAAAACCCTAATTGATTGTTACTTGTACTGATGAGTGATTTCTTGATTAAATCCTGTTGAGTCACAAGTAACAAACACAGGCTATGCAATTTGTTAGAGATGCAAATGATGCATATGCTATGATATGAGGTGGTATCTTAGGTCAAAAATTGGGGTATGACACACTGGGAACATGGGTTTTTCATAAGCATAAGGCATTTGAAACTCCTTTGCTCTTTTCTTTACCCAGCAGGTGTAGGCGTCTATGGCAATGCAATTTCTTGCCTCACCTTTTTCTTTCCATCGGACGTCGTACCAAGCTCTCACCATTCTTGTTTTCAACCTTTGAGGATTATCCCCTTCTCAGTAGAAGTAGCCTTCCACTGTGGGACCAATGGGTTTAGTTGAATTTGCATACCCGAGTTGTCGTCGGGCTAAGATCGGATTGTAGTTAATTCCTCCTTGTGTACCAATGAGGGGTACGTTGGCGAACTCTCCACAACTGTCAATGGTTTCCGTACCACAGCGAGCCAAGGTATACCAATGAATATCATGATTAGTAAGAGACATAAGTCTTCGAGGCCAACGTAAGCCTTCTCGGTTTTCCGTGAAGATAGGAGACTCAGGTAAGTGTGAAACAATCCATTTGAACAACAGAGGTGCACAACATACAATGATTCCACCGCCTTGGCGATTCCTATGATGGACAGAGAAATACATGTCACCAAGCAAAGTCGGAACAGGATTTCCATTCAAAAAGATTTTTATGGCGTTGATATCAACAAAGTCGTTGACGTTGGGAAACAGAACCAACCCATAGATGAGCAAGGCTAGTATAGCTTCAAAAGCTATCATGCTACCAGTTTCAATGAAATCAAAGGCTTTCTTCATTAGGAAGTGTGAAGTTAAACCCGGGAGGTTTCCTTTGGTAGTCCAATTATTCTCTACTTCAGATTTCTTCAAGTGGATACCTGCTGCAATGACGTGTGACTTAGGAATGGCTTCCAAACCATTGAAAGGTATTTTGTCAGACACAGGAATACCCAAAAGATTGGCATATTCTTCCAAGGTCGGTACCAACTGGTAGTCTGGAAAGGTAAAACACCGGTAGACGGGATCATAGAACTGAACCAGAGTTTTGAGAAGTCCTTCATCAACATGAGTGTTCAGGATAGGCAAAAACTTTCCATAACTTTTCCTAAAATCGGAAGGATCTTGTACAAAAGATGCTAACTCTCTTAGTTTTTCCACATCAGGCGCCTTGAAACCGTACTTTTTGGTATGCCTTTTTACCCCTTCCATAACTAAATCCTATAATGTTTGCAAAGAAAATCCTCTAAATCTTTGGAAAAATCATGTTGTTTTTTTTTTAAAAGATGGATTTTTTAATGAATGTATGAATGCATGGATGCATGAATGCCACATATTCAAACATGGTAAAGCAAACATGGTAATGCAAACATGGTATTGCAAACATGGTATTGCAAACATGGTATTGCAAACATGGTAATACAAACATGGTACACATAGGTTCAAAGGTCCAGCGTCACGAGCATGAGGTCAGAGAACCAAACATGGGATAGTACTAGGGGTTAATCACCTGCACAACATGTTCTACTGATACGTCAGAGTCTACATTTTACTTTCGGATATTACCGGCTTGCACGACTGAACTTGTGAGCTAGCAATATTCTCAAGAAAAACTCGTCTGAGTGTGGCTCTCCGCATGACAACTAATCCAAGTCTACACCTGAATAGTTTCTGCGCCACAACCTAATAAGGCCAGGATGGGTTGGGGTTCTACGGCCAACTCAGCTTCTACAGTTCAATGAAAGCAATAATGTCTTCGCTACGAAACATGCTAAACATATATTACCAACAAGGAACCTCCACTGAGCGGAAGGATTCTCACGTACGCCTGTACATGACTATACCCTCCACCTAATTCTTATGTGTACTTAATCCGGGTTAGGATTTGTCCATAATGTATCACTTGTAACAGAACCACACATGTATCAGAACCAGAACCACACATGTAATACAAATAAAAACATAACAATTAGAATTAACCCTTCCTTTGGAAACAATAAAAAGATGGTCCCCATTGAAGTCGCCATTTTTCTGTCGCGGGGAAAAATCGTATCTTTCTTCGGGATGAGACACCTGATGCCTTCTTTGGGATCGAGTGCTCAAAAAATGATTTTTCTTTTGTTTCGACCAAACTTTTTATTGTTTCCAAAGTAGGAAAAGGAAAAAAACTGCAATAACCTTAAAAGTGGGGGGAGAGATCTTTGGGTAAGAGGGTTGGTTATACGAAGGGAATGTATTAGCACCCAACGTATCTATAGTACTTTATAGGCTTCTATGTTATGTTTTTCATTCTATGCTATTGTGGAGGTTCTGTTGTGAAATAGGTGGGAAACTAAGGTGTTTGTTTGATTATGCTCGCAAAGATCATCGCGATCCTCTGCATACATATCCCTTAGAGGGAATCAGAGCATCTGTAGCTCGGGGTCTACGGGTGCTAAGGTTTGAGTGGTTTGAGGGAGAAGTTTTGCTCGCCAAGGATACGACCTTGTGCCTACATATTCTCAAAGGGATGTTGAGAAAGTCAGAGCAATCGTAGTTCCCACTTATGCTAGTGGAAGCAAAGGAAACGAGACAAATGTCATCTCAATGTTCGATGTATCTAATCTATATCATCACATACATCTGTTTGTTTTTGTTTGAAAATCTTTTCATTATAAGCCCTGGGCCATGCCACTTATGGTGCTTAGAATGATAAAGATGCTTTTTAGCCAGCCTTGTGGCAAAAACTTTCAATGAAGTCAGCCTTGTGACAAAAAGTTTTGATTAATCAGCCAGCCTTGTGGAAAAAGTTTCAATGAAGTCAGCCTTGTGACAAAAACTTTGATTAATCAGCCAGTATGGTGGCAAAAAGGTTTGATTGATTAGCCAGCCTTGTGGCAAAAAAGTTAAGTTGATTGATTGATTGATTGATTGTTTGTGATGATATAGAAGAGATACTCCTATCATAGAGATGATAAATGTCTAATCTCCTAGGGTATTTGATTTGGATATTGGGAATGCTTATAAGAAGCCCGTGGGTCCTTGTACGAAGCCCAAGAGGAGGCTATCCGAGGGTCCTTGCATTGTAAGCCCAAGAGGAGGCTATGGGAGGGACTACCGAGGGTCCTGCATTGTAAGCCCAAGAGGAGGCTATGGGAGGGACAAGTCGTTTGTACGAAGCCCAAGGGGAGGCATGGTATAGTTGGTTTGAGCTCTTAGAGCGATTTCACCGGGAAACCATACTCTATGTCCTAACCTAAACTAGGGAGATTCTTTGCACGAAGCCCAATAGGAGGCTATGGGGAACCTAGTGTTGTACTAAGTTGAACAAGCATATATATAACACAATCACAAATATGAACAAGTACGAACAAATATGAACAAGTACATGAGAAAATATGAACAAGTATGAATAGTTATATATGACAAGGTGTGTGTATACAATGGAGTTTATGAAGGAAATATACCTGTAAGCATGATCCATTTGTAAACACGGGGGCTCGGGACTTATACTCGGGGAGAGGCCCATTGAGTTTATTCAAAAGCTATGTAAATAAGTATTTACAAGAGGTGCTTGGGACTTATACCTACATGGAGGCCCATGGTATTTTTTGGGGAAGATTTAAAGAAAACCTTCATTTTTGATTTGTTATTCGAGGTTAAAAATCAAATTGATCGAGGTATGTACAAAAAGGTGTATGTACAATGAAATATCTAATTTCATGTAAAGGAATGGGACTTATACCTATGTGGAGGCCCATGTTTTATTTTATAAAACATGGTTGATTGTTTTGTTAAAAAATGCGAGGTTTCGTCGTTTTGAAAACAGTTTTGAAAGTTTTGAAAGAAGTTTTTAAAGAAAAACTGTACAAAGAAAAAGGAATGGGACTTATACTCTCTAATATTCGAGAGGCCCATTTGTTTTTGAAAATCAATTGATTAATCCAAAAAGATTTGATCAAGAGTTTTTTTGAAAAGAAAACCAAAAAGAAATGGTTTATTGTTTTGAAAAACGGCGATCGCTTGTTTTAAAACAGTTTTGAATTTGAAAGAAATTAACTTAATTAAGGTAAAAAATAAATTTTATGCTTAATTGAGACCTAAGTGATTAGGGTTTGATCACAAAAATAATTACAAGTGATTAAGTTTGAAAATCAAGTGAAAAAAACTATTTTTAAAGTATTAAAACATTTAAAAAACAAGTCATTTTAATCTTAATAAAAATATACCAAATAATAAATATTTTTGTGATTTTTTTATATATTCATAAAATATATATATTAAATGAATAATGTTCAAAAAATGAAGTAAAAATGAATTGATTTGATTGGTTAATTAATTAGTTAAAGTTTTAAAGAAAAAATGAAGAAAATATGTGTTAAAAAAAGGTTTTGTCTCCACAAGGGTTTGAACCCACGCCCTCACTCTCACCAGCCAAAACAATGACCAACTGAGCTGCGCGCGCAGCTTGTAATATGCTTGCTTCCATTTAATTATATTTAAAAATGAATGTTTGAATTTTCTGAAGAAAAATGGCGCCAAGAACACACCCCAATTTGATTTTTGAAAATCTTTGAAACTGAACCAAATTGATCAAGTAGATAGTCTATCTCACTCGGTTTTTCATAAGGAACATGATGGTACCATTTAATTTCATTTATTTTTACTCTAAGATCATCAATTTTCTGGAAATCATGAAGAACCCTAATTCTATGATTCAATCTGAAATCGTGTATGTGCAAGTTATGATGCAATTGATTGGGGGTTAATGATCCATACACATGCAAAAACATGATGGCAAAGCAATATTTCATTTATGATGCATGTATGTATGAGTTTAAAGTTCATGAGCACTTACCTTAAAAATGGCAAAACTGGAAATCGAATTCTTCAATAGAGGTGTTACAGAAGTTGTTTGATGATCTGGATAGCTTCAATGGACCTTAGGGAAGGTGTTTGAATGCTTGGCATGGATTGAATTCATCTGGATCATTCCATGGAACCCGATCTGCAGTAGGACCAAGTGTGAATCGAGCTTGATGATTTTGAGGTTTTTGGTTGATGATGAGTGTTGGGATAGTTCATATGAAGTATATGGATGGTGTTTGAAGTGTTAGTTTGGACAGAAATGAGCTTGAGTGAAATTTGGCATGATAAGGCTCAATATGTGTTCATATGGAAGTGAGGTAGTGATTCTGAGATTTGAAGTGTTTTAGGGTGTGTGAGTGGATCAAACACATCACATATGATGTTTAGAAGTTGTTAGAACCATCACTTTGGCCATAGCTTCAAGGATTTGAAGGTTGATATTTCTACCTCTTTGAAAACTATGAAACTTGCAACTTAAGAAAGAAGAGAGAAAACCTATGATTATGAGGTTTTGGTGTGTTTTGAAGAGTGATTTGAACCTCTATTTATAGGCCAAGGATTCTGAACTCCAAGCTTTGCAAGTTGATCAAAGAATGGTGATTTGGCATTTGGAGATAAAATGGAATCTTTACATTTAATGCAAATGGTTAAAAGTGACTAACCCATGGTTAAATTTCCAAGCTTCTTATCCTCTTCCATTCTGATCTTCAAATCAGAAAATATCTTTCAATTATTGCTTTGATGTGTCATTACTTGCATTATAGGTCATGTAGTGTAAGAACTTTGTGAAAATGGCTTGAAATTTCATGCATAATGACCTCTAATGACAAAATTCAAAACCATGGCTACACTCCATATTTTTTCATGCTCTTGGACATTTTAGAAAGCTCATGTTACACACTTCAAAACCCTAGTTGAAAGTTTCTTCAAGACCTTTAAGGAAATGGGTGAAAAAGATCCATGAACTTTGAAGAAAGTGAGATTTTAAGTGAAATTTTCAAAAGATACCAACTTTGAAGCTCCATATCTCTTAAATGGTTGATCTTTTGGAAAATCATTTTATGTGACAAAGTTGTTTATTGGATCAAAATCTACAACTTTCATGTTGGAAGTTTTTTTCAGTTTGTAGGTGAAATTTTGAGTTATTCCCTTCCAAAGTTTGGAAAAAATCATTGAAAAACACTTAGAAATATTTCTAAGTATGAAAGTCAAACTTTTGACTTTTTGATTCTTGATTGATTTTCTTGGATTTCCTTGATCAAATGACTTCATATATCATATATTGATGATTTGAAACTTCAAAAGTCATGGTTAACCAAAATTTCCAAAAAGTCAATGGTGATCTTGTACAGTTGACTTTTTTAGACGAATCGCGTTTCTGGAGATTTCAACTGAACCAAGCTATCCTTACCAAATGAATGGTATGAATGGATAATATTGAGGTATTAGAGGATATTTAATCATATCTTGAGTTGTGGAACCATGTTCTGATTAAAAAGTCAGTGGTTCAGGTGAATTAGGTCAAAAACCCTAATTGTCGACCTGATGAAATTGATGACTGTGGATCTTGAATTGAGATGCAATTTCCATTGAATATTGTCATAGGGATTATTTGAAGATGATTGAAACCTTTGAGTGATTCCATGGAGCTTTTTAGGATTTCCCAAATGTGATCCCTGATTTTAGTCCCTGATAGCTCAAAACCCTAATCTGATGATTTGAAATTCCACTGTTGATCAATCCTTGTGTAGGAGATGTCTTGAGTCAATAGATTAGGTCAAAATGATGTACTTGGGGTCCTGAGGTCGTGTCCCAAGTCATTAGGTCAAATCCTGAGAAAAAGTCAGGAGTATACTGTCTTCAGTCAAAACCCTAATCTGGTTGATTCATAGCTTTTGAGCTTGTTGAAATGAAACTTTGAGGACCAGATGGTGACTGTTGATGAAGATAGTTCATTTGAGATGAAGGGAGAGCAAAACCCTAATTGGTTGTTGCTTGTACTGATGAGTGTTTTCTTGATTAAACCCTGCTGAGCACAAATAGCAAACACAAGCTATGCAATTTGTTAGAGATGCAAATGATGCATATGCAAATGATATGAGGTGGTATCTTAGGTCAAAAATTGGGGTATGACACCCCCAACCACTGGTAGTGCCATCCTTTACAACTTGGATTGCATCTTTGTAGGAAGAAATAGACGCTGCTTTCTCCTTTCCTTTTTCCTTATCCAAGGAAAGTGCTTGGAATTTAGTTACGACTTATTTTGGTTCTATGTCGGAGAATGATGACAGATTACTGACGATCAGAGCTCGTTCTTCACATACGGTTACCAATTTGTCATTTCTTATGAACTTCAGTTTCTGATGAAGTGTTGAAGTAATTGCTCCAGCTTCATGAATCCATGGGCGACCTAGCAAACAACTGTATTGTGTTGGGATATCCATAACTTGGAAAGTGATTTTGAACGTCTGAGGTCAAATAGTTATGGGAAGATCTACTTCTCCAAAAACTGACTTTCTTGATCCATCAAATGCTTTGACGATGACGTGACTGTCCCTTAGCGGGTAATCTTTGAAGGATAATCTTGACAATGTTGATTCGGGCATGACATTGAGAGAGGATCCATTGTCTATTAGGACTCCTGTGAGAACATCATCCATGCAGCCAACTGAGATGTGAAGTGGAAGATTATGGTCCACTCCTTCTTCAGGAAGATCTTCATCACAGAAACTCAGATTAGTTCCTGCGGAAATGTTGGCAATGATACTGTTGAATTGTCCTACAGTAACACTTGGTTCTACGAAAGCTTGTTCCAAAACTTTCTGTAGATCTTCCCTATGAGCTTCAGAACTCAATAGCAGGGAGAGAGCAGATATCCTAGACGGAGTATGTAGCAGCTGATCTACAATGTTGTATTCACTCCTCTGGATTAATTTCAAGATCTCGTCATTTTCTTTCGCTTGAACAAAATTGGTCGGATGATTGTCTTGCCTATGTGGAATTTCTTCAGAAGACTTTTCCACATTTTCTGTTGTTTTGTTGAAGACTCGTCCACTTCTAGTGACCCGACTAACATCAGCAATGTTGACAACAGATGGTAATGGTATTTCCTTACCATTTTCAATGAATGTAGCGTTGTACTTGTATGTTATAGCCTTGCTGGACTCATATGGTACATGACCTGGTAAGTAGATGACTAATGGAGCAATTGTTGTCTTCCCGCTGTCATACTTAACTTGCAATGGTTCAACTTGATTAATTTGAGGAGATACGGTAAAGACTTCGTCATCTTCTCTGTTGGCAAGAACTGTAATGGTATTATCATCCATTAGTTTCTGAATGTCGTTGCGAACACGCAAACATCCTCGTGAATTTCTTCGACAGATTATACATCTACTGTAAGGATGGAAATCCGTTCCGAAGTAGGCAAGTCCATTTAAAGTCTTATGGAACCTGACTACCGATCCTTCGAGATCTTCAACTTTGTAGATCTTGTATTCTCCTGGACATCCTTGAACCATGTTGACGTCGTGTTCAGTTTTTACTCGGATGTGTTGAATCCATCCTAAGTCCATTTGCTCTTGTAATGCAGTTTGAACTACAACACATCCTTGATTATTCCTTGGACAAATTTCACATGTGAAGTAGTTGTGAGGTGGTACATGGCCGTACCCAGCTTGTCTAGCGTGCATCTTGACAAGATTTTCCCCTATTTAACGAATGTCATAGATTTGAATGACATTGGGGTGCTGATCTACCAAATTCACTGAAGCTTCTTTATGATGCGGCAAAGGATTTGCTTCGACGTTAGGATTAATATCTTTGAAGGATAGCATTCCGCTCTTCACTAATCTTTGAACGTCGGCCTTGAAACTGAAACAGTTCTCAATGTTATGACCTGGTGCCCCTTTATGATAAGGACAAGATTGGTCAGCCTTGAACCAATGTGACGATTCATATGCAGGATTTGGAGGATTCTTTGTCTGAATGAGTCCTTTCGCTAGTAGAGTTGGAAACAAATCCGCATAAGGCATTGGCACGGGGTCAAAAGGAGGATACCTTGGAGCCCGATTGTTGTTGAAATTTGGAGGTCGAACCTGCTGCTGAGGTTGCTGCGACCTTTGTTGAAATGTTTGTTGAGAAACCTGAGGTTGATAAGCTGGAGCTGGGTTAACAACCGGAGTTATTGTAGTAACTTGAGGTGAAAACTTCTTCTTTTCTTTGTGCAAGACATTACTGACATCTTGATCCTTTTTCTTTTGGAAAGAACTTCCGTACTTTCTAGGACCAATAGAAGATTTTGGTTCTTTGTTTAAGCGTCCTTCTCGAACTGCTTCTTCTAAACGTACACCCATGTTTACCATCTCAGTAAAGTCACTAGGTGCACTTGCAACCATTCGTCCGTAGTAAAATGGACTCAAAGTCTTGAGATAGATTTTTGTCATTTCTTTCTCTTCAAGTGGAGGACAAATTTGAGCAGCAACTTCACGCCATCTCTGAGCGTATTCCTTGAAGCTCTCTCTATCCTTTTGAGTCATGGCCCGGAGTTGATCTCTGTCGGGAGCCATATCCAGATTGTACTTATACTGTTTGACGAAGGCCTCTCCGAGGTTTCGAAAAGTACGAATCTCCGAAGTGTCCAAGTTCATGTACCATTTGAGTGCAGCACCAGTCAGGCTGTCTTGAAAATAATGAATAAGCAATTGTTGATTATCAGTCTGAGTTGACATTCTTCGAGCGTACATCACGAGGTGACTTTGTGGGCATGAATTCCCTTTGTACTTCTCGAAATCTGGTACTTTGAATTTGTGAGAAATCTTAACATTTGGAACCAGACAGAGGTCTGCAGTGTTCTTTCCAAATAGATCTTGTCCTCGGAGAGTCTTAAGTTCCTTCTGCATTTGCAGAAACTGTTCCTGGAACTCGTCCAATCTTTCATACACGCCAGCGTCCTTACTGGGAGCGTGATGATATACTTGTCCGCCCGGTGGAGGAAAAGTATGCATAATTGGCTGTGGAGAAGCCATGACAGCAGATCTTGGTATCTCAGCATTCTGTTAAGTGAAACCCATTGCCGTTGCTTTTGGAACTTCAATTTTCAGAGGTCTGTAACCCTCCGGTGGATGCATCTCCGTTGTAGCTCTTGGAACTTTAGAAACTGGGGGTATGTACCCTTCTGGAGTAAAGTTATATGGCTTGCCCCAAGGTCGGTTGGGCGGCATGGTATACTGAGGAATAGGAGTAGAAACAATCTTGGAGACCACAGTCCTTTGTGGTTCTTCTGGCGTTGCTTGATTCTGCGCAACTACCAGGGCTTCTACCATACTATTGAGCCTTTCAACAACATCTTTGAGAGTAGTAACCTCTTCTCTGAGTTCTCCATTCACTTGTTCAAAGTCTTCCATTCTTTTCTTGCAACTTGAACGAGTGTTGTATGAATGAGACAGCTTGAAAGCCTTGGTTCACCTCCTTCTCCTCCTCGCTTTCTGGAGAAAGGAAAGTGACTATTAGATTCGCGACAATTCTCGTGTCAGTGCGTACGACTAAAGCGATGCATGATGTGCAATTAAATTAATATTTTTCAAGGAAACACCATAATTACGTTATGAAACATCAAACTTTTATTAATTAAGCGAAAACGCCGTTTTTTACACACTTTGAAAAGGGAAAACAGAGAAACTGAGAGAAAGGACCCTAAAAATTTGACGAAGAGCTGACTTCATGTTCTAACATTTTCTTCTGTTTCTTGAGCTGAGTGTTCTCTGACGTGAGTTGATCAATGATCCAGGAAGCAGGAGGGATATGATGAGAAAGCGACGATTGTGTCACTTGTCGATCGAGTACTTCAAATAACTCATCTTTCCTTCTTAGGATGTTCTGAATCTCAACGTTTTCTGTTTTGACAATTCAATACTTGTTCCTCCAAGCATTCCTTTCTTGGATTACCTTGTTTAATGCCGCTTGCAGTTTTTCAACATCGGTGGAGAAAAGGAAAATTGGTTCCCTTAGGGGAATAGGTCCTTGATGTTGATATGGCATCTTGAGCTTGAATGCTCTGACGCGTACCCATTGAAGGTAAGGATCCAGGGAGATGCAAAGGTGTTTTCCTAACAATCTTCTCCTTTTTGTGTGAACAAGACGCCAGGCTTGGACAATTTCCTTCTTCAGCATGTTACCATGATCGTCGATGCTCTTGAAGAAAAGACCCTCCAATTGAATACTACTTGGAATATTTTTCATGGGATAGCTGTATTGACGACGGGCTAAAGCTGGATTATAACTGATTCCTCCCTTAGTTCCAATAAGGGGTACGTTGAGATAACTTCCGCAACTGAAGATGATCTTGGTTTCGTCGTTTTCAGGACTACACCACTCAATGTCCAAATGAGTGAGAGACATGATTTTTTGTGACCAGTAAAGGCCATCCCTCATGTTCCAGAAAGTGCTAGACTTTGGCAGGTGCGATACGAACCATTCGTATAGCAATGGTACGCAGCATGTGATTAATCCTCCTCGCTGCAGGTTTCTTGAATGCACACAGTGATAAGCATCCGCAAGCAAGGTTGGAACTGGATTCCCAATCAAGAAGATCTTAATTGCGTTGATGTCGACGAAGTCGTTAATGTTAGGGAACAAAAACAATCCGTAGATAAGTAAAGCCAAGATTTCCTCAAAAGCGCTCATATCTTGGATGCTGACGAAGTACCGAGCTTGATCAAACAGGAACTTGGAGGGTAATCCTTGAATTCCTCCTTTACTCACCATATGAGTTCTGATGTCGACTATATTCAAAGGAGTAGTTGCAGCAATGATAATGTCGTCAGGATTCTTTTCCAAACCGGAGTACGGATCTTGTGCGTACACGGGTATTCCAATCAGACGAGAGTACTCCTCTAACGTAGGCATGAGTTGATAATCTAAAAGGTGAAAAAGTGATACATTGGATCGTAAAACTGTACCAATGTGGGAAGGATCCCATCCACAATGTTAGTGCTGAGAAGAGGCAGAAGTTTTCCATACTTCTCCTTGAAAGCTTAGGGGTTGACCACCAATTTTCTGAGCTTTTCCAATTCCTCGACCTTAGGAATTTTGAAGGTGTATTTCCTAGCTCTCTTTCTTCCGTAATCCATGATATAGATCCTTAATTCCTTTCTTGGTTTCTCTCTTTCTATGAAGTTCAAAACGTTCGTTATTTAGTTTCCTTGAAAAACGACTCGAAAAAGACTCTTTGTTTTTAGTTATTATGATGAATGCATGAATGCACACACAAGAGTTTTTAAAAAAACATGGCATAGAAGGGTATAGTGGTCATGGAGTCACAACGCAAACCTCGCCCCAGGGTAAACTATGGATAAGGATTTTTGTACCTGTAGAACGGGTTCTAGGGGTCTAAGAGTTTTTGCTCAACCTTAAAGATACGTTGACTGGTATCTATAAGAGAGTTTTCTCTGAGTGTAGTATCTGCGTGACAATTACTTTCGTAATCACCGCTCTACGTCCTAAGAAAGGCTTTAAGTGGGGTTAATGTGTTTCTAGGTCCTCCTGGTACAAATCAGTCTCAGAATGCATTAGCGCAGTTGTCATACCCCAAAATTTGCCCTCCTGGTTTTATTTCTACTTCCATTAGGACATTAACATAAATTTGCATTTATACAAAAAAAATCCAAAAAATTCATGCATGTGTTCATTTTACGCATTTTTATTCCACTGCACGATTTAATAGCTTTAATTTTTATTTCCCTAATTATTGAGGTTTATAGTTTTAATATTTAATTCAACTTTAATTTAAATTGAATTTTAAATTAAAACTATTAAACTAATATTTTATCCTTTTTTCTTTAAATGCATAATTTGTTTACTCTTGCTAATATTTTTAGGTACAAAAAGAAGAAGCCCAACTTTTATGGCCCAAATTTATTTCCTAAGTACCCAAGAGTCTCTAAAGCCCAAAGCTCACTCCCTCTTTTGTTTATCTTATTTTATTTATTTTGATTTGAATTTTAATCCATTTAAAAATTCAATTTAAACTAAATAAATATTGGAAATAAAAAGATTTGAGTAAGTCCATATTTCCAGCAACGTGATCAGAACAAAATAGATGAAATCGGATTAGGAAAGATTTGGTGTGAAAATATAAAATTTCAAAACAATTTGAATCAAATTTTATCAAGAATCAATCTCTTGATTCAAAGAGATTTGATTCAATTATAGTAACCTAATCCCATCCACTATAAGTAGACAAGGTTTGCATACTAAAAAAGGGGGTTTTTGGACGAAATTCATAAGGGTTGCAGACAAAAAAAAACGTGTTCAAGCTTCAACAAAATTCAAGGAGAAATAGAAATCGGTTTTGGAGAATTAAGGAAATTCATAGGCTTTTGAAGGTTCAAAAACAATCCTTAGAGGTTCAAGAAGCTATTCCAATCGGTCTCAAGTCTTGAAGCATCGCGAAACTCCTCCGATATCCCACGGTTTGCTCACGTTTTTCTTATTATTGATTTTAATGTTTTACTCATCATAAACGAAATTCAAGTGCATATTTGTGTTCACCATAATGTGTGGAATCGTTCTGGATTGTTTAATTTCGTTTTAAGCACAGGTACACTAATCCACCATTACTAGGGCTCGTAAGGTTTGGATTGGGGTTTTACAAACCAGACAAAATTGGTTCGAATTAATGGTATTATCGGACTCAGGAGAGTGTTTATGATTAACTTGGGCTATTATTTGGAATTGATTGATGATGATTTGTAGGTTTCATGAAAGGGTGTCTACGGCCACACCCAAGAACCGTGGCCAAAAACTGTTCCCTTTTTGCAGGACCAAAGGAAGAAGAAGAAGTGGTTGGGCGCGTTTTTTGTTTTGTTTAAAATTCGTTTTTTCTATTTATTATATTCGTCTCGTTTCAATATCAATCAGAGTCAATGGCACAGATGGTGAAAGGCGTAGGCACGAGACTATGAAGGGACGGGTTCGATTCCTGCGTACCACGCTTTAATGTTTTTTTCAATAAACTTCTCATGTGATTCAATGCGTGCAGCCTCAGGCACGCTATAATGCATCTTATCTCCCCACCACAGGATCTTGCCTAACGTAGATCCAAGAGACCTGGAAGCGAGGATCTACCATACACATTCAGAAACCAACCACACAGGATTTCCAGCTAAGTTTTTATTTATTTATTTCACTTTGTCTTAATTATTTATTTTTATCATATATATTTTTGCATAAATGTTTTGTAAAACCCTTTAAAAAACATGGTTTTCTTTAAAAACTTATCTTTTTGAAACATAATTAAATAAAACATTTATATATTTTATTATTATTAGTAATTTGACCTTTTTTAAAATTAATTTAATTTGTTTAAATTATATGTTCAATTTTAATTAATTTTATTAATTGACATTAGGTTTAGGATATTTAACCGAAACCTTTATTTTCACCGATTTAATTAATTTGGTTTTTATTTATTCTATTAACCATGGCTAACTTGCGCCCTAACCAGGGCTTACGAGAATTTGCCCTACACTAAAAATATCATTATTTTTCTGTGCCTTTTTCAAGGTTGACTTTTCCGATGCCTTCCGACTACGCGCCACGCCTTTCATAAAGCTAAGTCCCGATTAATTTTATTATTTCTTTTATATTTAATACAATGTTATTTTTCCTTCATTCTTTTTTTTAAATATTTGTTCTGCCCCTTTAATGAAGAATGGTAATACACTCACTGTCCTACATTTTCTGTCAATTCTCAGATAATCAGAGTCAATGCTGAAGGCAAACCTTTGCCCATCAACCTTCATCAATCGAAGCTAAGTGTCTTTTACCCTTTTTCTTTTATTGTTACTTTTATTGATTAGGGTAAACCGTGCCTGACTTTTGAACGAATAATGCACTCACCCCTATTTTTGTTTTCCTTTTCCCCTAATTTTCAGGGTTTGCTAACCGCCAAAGCTCAAATAGTCGGTAACCCTAAAAATCTATTTATTTAATTATTACCTTTTCAGACCTATTATTTTATCCGCTGGTTTCATCTTCCCTTTCCCCCGCTGGTTTCTTTCTCCCCTTCCCCATATTGCTTTGTATATATTATTTATATTAGTTGATGTGGTTAGTAATCCTAGGGAGTGACAACCATTTAATTGAATTAGAATCACCTAATTACAAGATAAATATCTGAATCTAATCACATGATTATTGCACCCACGCACACTTTTGGGGTAACCTCTTTGCTGCCTGTTGCCTTGTATTTTTTGCAGAATAGCCATGTCTCTCGGATACGAGGATACCTCAGCCATGTTGCCTCGGTAAATACAAAAGGTCATAAGACCCTAATGATGCTGCGTTTGACACACCAATATGACCTCGACCCTCGGAAGTTGCTTACGAAAGGCTGAGGTATCCTCTGGTTGCCTAAACGAAAGGCTATTCTGATCCTTCCCTTAGACTACTTGTCTCTCTATGGCATGGGACAGTCTTATGGCGAACGATATTGCGACGACCCTTCAACCTCCAAATCAAAGGACTTCCTTGCCCTCCTATGGCAGGGATAGCCCTGAAAGGCTAAAAGAACTCTTCTATAAACGTTAAGGTAATTGCTCCTAATTGCCTTGCTCTGGCTAAAATCTTTTTCTACTCCATTTTTCATAAACCTTCAAAAAGGCTATGCTCATTTACGAGCTAAAGTCCTTATTTTCTTCTTCTACATTTCTAAACTTTTGGTTTCAAAACTAAAGAGCAAAGCAATTAAGAGCCCATGGAAAACCATGGATGCAAAGGGTGCCTTACACCTTCCCTTTGCATAATTACCCCCTGAACCCTGTTTTTATTTAAAAGGTTTTTCCTGTTCTTTTAGCCTTTCCGATATTTGGATAAAATAAAAGTCGGTGGCGACTCTTGCTATCCGCAACATTTCGTTAAAGTCAGTTCACCGTATTGCAGAACTGGCGACTCTGCTGGAGATTTTTGATTAAAAAGAGGGGTTACCTTAAAATTTTAGGATTCACTTAAATGTTTTCTATTTTTTGCTTTGTTTGATTTATTTTTCTGGGCTGTTTTGGTTATTTTGCTGTGTGAAAGATCCTAACCCGGATCTGAGTACCTTAGGTAAATGGCATGAGATCAAGGAGATTGCACAGCGTATACTGATGTGGTTGATCTGATGGCCATCGTTAGTGTGACACATTGGTTTGTCCTGGTATTCCTTGGGATCCGACCTGAGGAAATGCTTGGATGCCGCGTGGTGTCATTAAGCACTAATTTGCCCTTAGAACCTTAGTCGAACTTGACTTTGGCCTATTAGAAAGTAGTGAGATAGATGGCTTTGGTTCCGACTGAAATTTGTTGATACTCGAAGCTACACTAATATGGACTGGACTTTCAGGACCTTTTCGGTTGGCGATTCGATTGCCGAACTGAGATAAGCGCCTTCGAGAAAGGTCAATGATATGAGCTCCCTAGAACCCGATCTTTATGTAGGACAGGTTTGAACCGACTAAACTTCAGGGGGAGGGTACGCACCTCTGGACTACATGCAAGCCTAACCCTAAGGCAAAATTATGTGACTTGCGTGACTTGTGCGATTTATTTGTGTTTGCTGCTAACCCTCGTTTCCTCGCAGGTTTTGTTAAAAGGACTTGTTTGTCCTTACAATCTCACACTAAGTCTAATGAACTGCATTCGCATAACATCATGGCATCATGACATCATAAGCATAACATAATCAACTAACCCTTTCAAGGATCTTAGGAATTTAGGGCGCACAATTGCAGGTGCTCTTATCAAGGGCTGAATACCTATCTAAGGGCAAGAAGATTTATTTTCCTCTAGCCATATGCCTTCCAATTCAGAGACTCAGTTCCTATCAAGGGGTAAGAGGATTTATTTTCCTCTAACCATGTACCTTCAAATTCAAAAGTTTCCGAATCAGAGGCTATGACCCACTGGATATGGTGAGCTCGATTCCCATAGAAGAACATCCAAAAATCAGAGTTCTTCAAACAAAGACGCGACTAAATCATTTTCCAATGTTGCTAACTAAATTTCCTAAAGATCCTTGAAAATATTGCATCTGCATTCATAATATCGCATCACAGGTTTCCACCACAGGTTTCTCATCCTTCCTCGCTGTTTATTTCAGCACCATGGATCTCGAACAATCAGTTAAGGATCTCCAAGCTCAAAACACTGAGTTCCAAGCCTTGATTCTGAATTTGTCCAAGGGGCAAGATGAGCTGAAATCCCTTCTAACTAAGAAGGAAAAGAAGACCAAGAAACCTAAAGGTGTTCTCAATCTGGGAAGAAGGTTCAAAGGCCCTCTCAAAAAGGTTGAAGAAGCTGAAACTCCCAAAGAGGGCAAGAAGACTCTGGGGAAAAGGCTTAGACTGATCTTGCAACTCAGGGATGCTGAGGCCTCTGAAGACAGTGACGAAGATGAGCAAGATGATGATGCTAGTATCAAGACTGAGTTAAAAAGTAACCATGATTCTGCCAAGCCCTCTGAAGAAGAAGAGGATTATTACCATGAGGATGAACATCCTGATGACAAATACAAGTGGCTGGAGGAGCGTATGAAAGCCATGGAAATTCAGAAGATACCTGGACTGGATTTCGAAGAGCTAGGACTCATCTCTGGAGTCGTTATCCCTCCCAAGTTCAAGACTCCGACCTTTGCTAAGTATGATGGAGTCTCCTGTCCTAAACTACACTTGAGGTCTTATGTAAGGAAGATTCAACCTCATACTGCTGATAAGAAGCTCTGGATCCACTTTTTCCAAGAGAGCTTATCTGGAACTCAACTCGAATGGTACTATCAACTGGAGAGTACCCACATCCGTACCTGGGAAGATTTGGTTGTTGCTTTTTATCAGCAATACCAATACAACGCTGACCTCGCACCAACTCGCATGCAACTACAAAGCATGTCTATGGGACCCGAGGAAAGTTTCAAGGAGTATGCTCAAAAATGGAGAGATCTAGCTAGAAGAGTCAAACCCTCTTTAGCTGACAGAGAATTGGTCGATATGTTTATGAGTACACTGACTGGTCCTTTCTATAGTCATTTGCTGGGAAGTTCATCATCTGGATTCACTGAACTCATACTGATTGGGGAACGTGTCGAGAGTGGCATTC
Organism: Vicia villosa; assembly: GCF_029867415.1. Classification (NCBI taxonomy): domain Eukaryota; kingdom Viridiplantae; phylum Streptophyta; class Magnoliopsida; order Fabales; family Fabaceae; genus Vicia; species Vicia villosa. Next base: position 352,777 of record NW_026705365.1, read on the forward strand.
GAAGTGGTAAGGTTCAAGTGGCTACATCCTCAGGTACTACAAAGAAGCATTTCAATGGGAGGTCAGATTCCAATGCTGTGAATGGGCAGAAAAGGATAAACCATGATCAATCTATTGGGGCAGTCCTGAGCTCCACACCGGCACCTCAACAAGGTCGTCAAAACAGACAAGATACACCCAGACGTCAATTCACAAAGATCAATATGTCGCTAGCTCAAGCCTTACAACATCTGCTAAAGGCAAATTTAATCACCCTGAGGGATCCTCCTCAGAATCCTAACACCTCTGCTCCTAGTTACAAGCCCAATGCGAGGTGCGCATATCATTCTAATAGTCCTGGCCACGACCCAGAGAATTGTTGCCGTTGAAGAATATGATCCAAGATATGATCGACGCTGGTAAAATTGAGTTCGACCCTCCTGCAACTCCTAATGTGATCATTGCTCCCATGCCTAATCACAACAAGATTGCTAATGCTGTGGATGGCTAGAAAGATAGACTTTTAGATCATTAGATTTACTTTCACTTGCAATTTCTTTCCTGTTTGTTTAAACATTCGACTTATGATAGACATTATCTGTTTTAATAATCATCATTAGTGCATTGCATATGTTTGTCTTGAATAAATTATTTTGCTATCACTCATTTTAAATTATGTCTTCACTTTGCATATGTTTTGTGATATTCAACTCCTGCTAAGCTGTAAGCCTTTTAAGGGAGGATGACGAAAACGATACCGCAACCTCATACAATATGCTTTTGAGCGGACTATGCTGACGATGTACAGACAATGTTTCAATTCCTAAACAGTGAAGATATAAGGATGTTAATCCCTCGTAAACCCCTTTGAGCCTAAGGAGTAGGAGTTTTCCTTCGTGAACAATTTAAAACCTTTGACCATAACCTGGGGTAGGGTAGTTACTCAGTTAACTCAATTATCTTGGCTGTTGTCTACACGAATAATGATGGGTTCCCGCAACCATTAAGTCAGGCAGTCAATATCCACCAAAAAGAAAAGTTGTTAAGTCAAAATCTAAAAAGAAGACTTAGGCAAAAATCAAGACATCCCGCTGACTGTAAGCTCAAAATAAACAGTTCAGGCAAAAGTTAGGGATATCAAAAAGATAAAAAAGGAGAAGTCAATAAATTCCTGAACAACACAATGTTGTGACTACCAAAAGGAAGAAGTGACTGCCATCTCAAAAGTTCTCTTTGCTTGTGAACCATCATCATTATCAAAGGTGCAAATCCAAAAGTCTCCTGGAAACTGAATGCATAAGTTGAATTAACTAAGCCTAGGATTGAAGATCATCACGAAGAGGGGTGGGTACAATCAAATTTTGAGCCTCTATCCTTTGTTTCTTAAACCGTGAACCGAACCACGTTACAACCCTTAAAAGTCCTAACTCAAGCATGGTTAGTTCGAAAGCATACTGTCACAACAAAGGTATCCCGACTCCTTAAGGGTTACCAAAGGTGTTGAGTTAATATTTCGTTTTACAAACATCACGTTTTTATAAACATCACACTTTTACATCTCTAGTTTAAATGTTTTTCAACAAACTCAAGACAAACGTATGCATTGCATCTCATGAAAGTATTATTAAACATATTCTGATACATAATTTCAAATGTTAGCAACAGGAAGAATTTGCACAGGGTACGACTAATGACTCAAAGTTATCCCGACAAACAAAGACTACTCCGAGAAGCAATGTCCCCTATGTATACAAGGGGCATGACACGTTTTTCCCAGTCAATCTGGGGCAATCAAGTCAAGATTCCAAGAATCTCTCAAATGCCAAACAATCAAAGGCATACATGCCAAGTGGGTTTCAAACTATTTCCCAGTCAATCTGGGGCAATCAAGTCAAGATTCCAAGAATATCCCAGGGATGCCAATCAGGGGCATACATCCAAGAAGACCTGAAGCTACTTCTCAAACAACATAGGACATTGTCTTGGGCCTATGATTACTAGGGGCATGTCGCCTATAGTGCACATTTCATAAAGTCCTCGCGAGGCGAATCTTTCCAAAAGTTCCTACTAGCAGGGGCAAATTTATGCAAGACCAGTTTGACATCTTGATCAATACTCAGTGGTGTGTCCTAATCAAATCCAGGAATGGTGGTTATTATAATACTGGGGGCAACTTTCACCCATGCCTCCCCACTGAGTCGGGTTCACAAGATCATATCCCCACAGAGTAATCATTAAGAAGATATCTTCAAATGCTCTCGTCCCAACAAAGACATGGCTCCCCAACAAAGTTTACATCTTCAACACCACTGGTTCTCCAACACTTTGCTCTTCTCCAACATGGGTTACTAATACTTTTGTCCCCAATCAGGGTCCATCAAGTTACTGATCATCCCCAAGCAAGAATCATAAATTCCCAGCTGAGCATCTTCAAAATAAGATCATACATCAAAATCACAAAGACAAATAGATTTATTTTCTCAATCAAGATACTTCAAAATAGCATAAATCATGTTCATACATCATATATCATAGTGAATTCATAACATACATACGTGTCATTGCATATGCATAACACTCTCACTCATTTCAAAAAATTACAAATGCATGCATCACGACATTACATAAAACTAATGTTTCTTTTGCAATCTACTTCTACAATCAAATGAACATTATCTTCTAAGATATAGTACAGAGATAATCAAATCAACGATTTAATTCTGACACTCATTCAAGACAGAGATTTAGTTCTGACACTTAATTTTGGATATCTTCCAAAGATGGTTCAGATATAGTCAAGACAGAGATTTAGTTCTGACACTTAATTTTGGATATCTTCCAAAGATGGTTTAGATATAATCGAAACAGAGATTTAATTCTGACACTTAATTTTGGATATTTTCCAGAGATAGTTCAGAAATAATCAAGACGAAGATTTAGTTCTGATACTTAGTTCCGGGTATTCTCCAGGAATAGTTTAGAAATGATCAAGACAAGGATTTAACTCTGACACTTAATTTTGGATATGTTCCAAAGATGGTTCAGATATAATCAAAACAGAGATTTAATTCTGACACTTAATTTTTGATATTTTCCAGAGATAGTTCAGAAATAATCGAGACGAAGATTTAGTTCTGATACTTAGTTCCGGTTATTCTCCAGGAATAGTTCAGAAATGATCAAGACAAGGATTTAACTCTGATACTTAGTTCCGGGTATTCTCCAGAGATAGTTCAGAAATGATCAAAGATTTAATTATGATACTTAGTTCCGGGTATTCTCCAGAGATAGTTCAGAAATGATCAAGACAAGGATTTAACTCTGATACTTAGTTCAGGGTATTCTCCAGAGATAGTTCAGAAATGATCAAAGATTTAATTCTGATACTTAGTTCCGGGTATTCTCCAGAGATAGTTCAGAAATGATCAAGACAAAGATTTAATTCTGATACTTAGTTCCGGGTATTCTCCAGAGATAGTTCAGAGATAATCAAGACAACGATTTAGTTCTGATACTTAGTTTCGGGTATTCTCCATGAATAGTTCATAGATAATCAAGAGACTTAGATCTTAATTCTGTCACTACGAACAGTGCTCGTATGATCGACCTCCAACAAACACTTCTCAACATACTAAGCTCAGATTCAGCGTAACGCACGGCTTTCCAGACATCTACGGATGCAAATTGGATCTGATCTGACGTACGACACATCCTTCAAATCTAACGCACGGTTTTCCAGACATCTGCGAATGCAAATTGGATATGATCTAATGCACGATCCATCCTCTAATCTAACTCATCCTAAGTATATCCTTCAGATACGGTCTAACGTACGACGTATTATAACTCTCAAATCTATCAAGTTGGATGGCATCTTTAAGCCCATCTCTGACAACATTCTGCCTAGATGGCATCTTGAAGCCCATCTCCGATAAAAGTCCCTACTTCAGCTAGGGCAAATTTCTTGGTATTCTAGTGTTCAATCCTCTTCCACCTTCAGATTCCAACAGGCATACAGGCCAGCCTACATCTTCAGGTTTAAGAAGATTGAACAGGGGCAGCTGTCATACCCCAAAATTTGCCCTCCTGGTTTTATTTCTACTTCCATTAGGACATTAACATAAATTTGCATTTATACAAAAAAAAAATCCAAAAAATTCATGCATGTGTTCATTTTACGCATTTTTATTCCACTGCACGATTTAATAGCTTTCATTTTTATTTCACTAATTATTGAGGTTTATAGTTTTAATATTTAATTCAACTTTAATTTAAATTGAATTTTAAATTAAAACTATTAAACTAATATTTTATTCTTTTTTCTTTAAATGCATAATTTGTTTACTCTTGCTAATATTTTTAGGTACAAAAAGAAGAAGCCCAACTTTTATGGCCCAAATTTATTTCCTAAGTACCCAAGAGTCTCTAAAGCCCAAAGCTCACTCCCTCTTTTGTTTATCTTATTTTATTTATTTTGATTTGATTTTTAATCCATTTAAAAATTCAATTTAAACTAAATAAATATTGGAAATAAAAAGATTTGAGTAAGTCCATATTTCCAGCAACGTGATCAGAACAAATCAGATGAAATTGGATTAGGAAAGATTTGGTGTGAAAATATAAACTTTCAAGACAATTTGAATCAAATTTTATCAAGAATCAATCTCTTGATTCAAAGAGATTTGATTCAATTATAGTAACCTAATCCCATCCACTATAAGTAGACAAGGTTTGCAGACTAAAAAAGGGGGTTTTTGGACGAAATTCATAAGGGTTGCAGACAAAAAAAAACGTGTTCAAGCTTCAACAAAATTCAAGGAGAAATACAAATCGGTTTTGGAGATTTAAGGAAATTCAGAGGCTTTTGAAGGTTCAAAAACAATCCTTAGAGGTTCAAGAAGCTATTCCAATCGGTCTCAAGTCTTGAAGCATCGCGAAACTCCTCCGATATCCCACGGTTTGCTCACGTTTTTCTTATTATTGATTTTAATGTTTTACTCATCATAAACGAAATTCAAGTGCATACTTGTGTTCACCATAATGTGTGGAATCGTTCTGGATTGTTTAATTTCGTTTTAAGCACAGGTACACTAATCCACCATTACTAGGGCTCGTAAGGTTTGGATTGGGGTTTTACAAACCAGAAAAAATTGGTCCGAATTAATGGTATTATCGGACTCGGGATAGTGTTTATGATTAACCTGGGCTATTATTTGGAATTGATTGATGATGATTTGTAGGTTTCATGAAAGGGTGTCTACGGCCACACCCAAGAACCGTGGCCAAAAACCGTTCCCTTTTTGCAGGACCAAAGGAAGAAGAAGAAGTGGCTGGGCGCGTTTTTTGTTTTGTTTAAAATTCGTTTTTTTTCTATTTATTATATTCGTCTCGTTTCAATATCAATCAGAGTAAATGGCACAGATGGTGAAAGGCGTAGGCACGAGACTATGAAGGGACGGGTTCGATTCCTGCGTACCATGCTTTAATGTTTTTTTCAATAAACTTCTCATGTGATTCAATGCGTGCAGCCTCAGGCACGCTATAATGCATCTTATCTCCCCACCACAGGATCTTGCCTAACGTAGATCCAAGAGACCTGGAAGCGAGGATCTACCATACACATTCAGAAACCAACCACACAGGATTTCCAGCTATGTTTTTATTTATTTATTTCACTTTGTCTTAATTATTTATTTTTATCATATATATTTTTGCATAAATGTTTTATAAAACCCTTTAAAAAACATGGTTTTCTTTAAAAACTTATCTTTTTGAAACATAATTAAATAAAACATTTATATATTTTATTATTATTATTAGTAATTTGACCTTTTTTAAAATTAATTTAATTTGTTTAAATTATGTGTTCAATTTTAATTAATTTTTATTAATTGACATTAGGTTTAGGATATTTAACTGAAACCTTTATTTTCACAGATTTAATTAATTTGGTTTTTATTTATTCTATTAACCATGGCTAACTTGCGCCCTAATCAGGGCTTACGAGAATTTGCCCTACACTAAAAATATCATTTTTTTTCTGTCCCTTTTTCAGGGTTGACTTTTCCGATGCCTTCCGACTACGCGCCACGCCTTTCATAAAGCTAAGTCCCGATTAATTTTATTATTTCTTTTATATTTAATACAATGTTATTTTTCCTTCATTCTTTTTTTTAAATATTTGTTCTGCCCCTTTAATGAAGAATGGTAATACACTCACTGTCCTACATTTTCTGTCAATTCTCAGATGATCAGAGTCAATGCTTAAGGCAAACCTTTGCCCATCAACCTTCATCAATCGAAGCTAAGTGTCTTTTACCCTTTTTCTTTTATTGTTACTTTTATTGATTAGGGTAAACCATGCCTGACTTTTGAACGAATAATGCACTCACCCCTATTTTTGTTTTCCATTTCCCCTAATTTTCAGGGTTTGCTAACAGCCAAAGCTCAAATAGTCGGTAACCCTAAAAACCTATTTATTTAATTATTACTTTTTCAGACCTATTATTTTATCCACTGGTTTCATCTTCCCTTTCCCCCGCTGGTTTCTTTCTCCCCTTCCCCATATTGCTTTGTATATATTATTTATATTAGTTGATGTGGTTAGTAATCCTAGGGAGTCACAACCATTTAATTGAATTAGAATCACCTAATTACAAGATAAATATCTGAATCTAATCACATGATTGTTGCACCCACGCACACTTTTGGGGTAACCTATTTGCTGCCTGTTGCCTGTTGCCTTATTGCCTTGTATTTTTTGCAGAATAGCCATGTCTCTCGGATACGAGGATACCTCAGCCATGTTGCCTCGGTAAATACAAAAGGTCATAAGACCCTAATGATGCTGCCTTCGACACACCAATATGACCTCGACCCTCGGAAGTTGCCTACGAAAGGCTGAGGTATCCTCTGGTTGCCTAAACGAAAGGTTATTCTGATCCTTCCCTTAGACTACCTGTCTCTCTATGGCATGGGACAGTCTTATGGCGAACGATATTGCGACGACCCTTCAACCTCCAAATCAAAGGACTTCCTTGCCCTCCTATGGCAGGGATAGCCCTGAAAGGCTAAAAGAACTCTTCTATAAACGTTAAGGTAATTGCTCCTAATTGCCTTGCTCTGGCTAAAATCTTTTTCTACTCCATTTTTCATAAACCTTCAAAAAGGCTACGCTCATTTACGAGCTAAAGTCCTTATTTTCTTCTTCTACATTTCTAAACTTTTGGTTTCAAAACTAAAGAGCAAAGCAATTAAGAGCCCATGGAAAACCATGGATGCAAAGGGTGCCTTACACCTTCCCTTTGCATAATTACCCCCCGAACCCTGTTTTTATTTAAAAGGTTTTTCCTGTTCTTTTAGCCTTTCCGATATTTGGATAAAATAAAAGTCGGTGGCGACTCTTGCTATCCGCACATTTCAAATAAAGTCAGTTCACCATATTACAGCAGTTAATCACAACCATCCAGGCAAATCCCAAGAGTAGATTTGGGAACCAAGATTAGAGGGCCTTCACCGAGAAGACATCCTCCATCCTATCTTATGTTGCACTCAAATCCGGGTATAGGATTTCTCACCACAAGGGGGAATGAAGCCCTTTCCCGATATAGAAAAAACAAAATAAACAAGTATATATGTAACAATCACATGAAATGACACAGAGGTTAGGCAGGACCTCTCTTGTTTGAGGGCAATTTGGCATCCCTAATTCCTCATTGGGGCTGGACCAGCAACAGGTCAACCATTGGTTTGGATGAAAAACCAAGGTTTTTTAACACTTATATCCCCAGAAGAGTCGCCATTTTTCTGTGGAGGTCGTTTTCTTTACCTCCCCGTTTCACTTGGGAGGACGGCACGCTAGACCCTTCACGCGAAATTCTGAAGGAGGAAGTGCCCGGGGCGGGAGGAATTTTGTTTCAGTTCTTCCTACGATATCACACAAACTTTTTAATTATCCGAACAAGTAGAAGAGGGGAAAAATATCTCAAATAAACCCTAGGAGTTTGCTAAGTGTGGGGGTTCACCTAGACTAGAAATTGTGGAGTCCGGGGGTTCGATTATACATAGGGAAGAGTTGAAGCACCCTACATATCCGTAGTACTCTACGTGAACCTTCTCTGTGTCATTGTGATTGTGTTTGTTGCTTGTTATTGGGAAAGTTTATCCTTTGTGTTAGGAGAGAGAATTGAATTTAATTAAAAAGAAAACTGACTGACTGACTATTTTTGGTTTTTTATTAGCTCGCTGAGATTCCTTGTGAACCTCATGCCTACATATCCCTAGTGGAAGTCAGAGCTTAATGTAGTTCGGGGAACTAATTAGGGATATTAATATATTTTTGGTGCCTTGATTGAAGCTCAAGGTTGAAGCTTGAATTAAATCTCTGTTTACAGTAAAGAGACATGAAGTCATCTTTATAGAGAGGTATTTCTACTATTCCACCACAAACATTTTTAAAGTGACAGAAAAGCTGAATTCATTTCATTAAGATAGGGACCTTACTTGTATGTTTTCAAGTATGCCAGTCGCGTGTCTGTTAAGTGAAAGAAGGATTCTCATCCAAATTAGGGAAAGTGTACAAGTCTGGGTTTGTTTGCCTCAGAGCATGCCTTTCAAAGTCCTAAATGGGAGAATGTTTGAAATTGAAATTGAAATTGAAATGTTTGTTTGAATGTGGTGAGATAGGAGAAAGATCTCTTTATAGAGATAAGCTATATCTATCTACTGTATAAAAGATTTGATTTTTTAGCTGGCTTGTATGAGGCCCAAGCTTGAGGCTTTTGATTGATTGATTTTATTGACTCTGGGAGATGACTCCACTGGGGATTAACTATAGGGAATTTGTGTTCTGTACAAAGCCAAAATTGAGGCTGACTCTAATTGGAGAGTGTTTATTTGATGGATTTTATTTGGTGTTCTGTACAAAGCCCAGAATTGTGGCTGACTCTACTTAGGGAGACTCTATTTTGTGCCTTGTATGAAGCCCAAGGTTGTGGCTACTTTGGCTAGGGAAAACATTGTTTTCTGCCTTGTACAAAGCCCAAGGTTGTGGCGGACTCTTAAAGAAACTGAGTATGGATGACTCTATGGGGAAAAGGAAGTGTAGGTAACCCGTCTACCACAACTATAACTGACGTGTTACTAGTAGAAGGACTTAAACATAATCTCTTAAGTATTAGTCAATTGTGCGACAAAGACTTCAAAGTAACTTTTACAAATTCTAGTTGCACATTAGATCATACCAAGAAAAGAGACATTATGTTTAATGGCATAAGAGTAAACAATATCTATATGTTGAATTTGGACGAAGTATCTAAGTCAAGTGCCAAGTGTCTCATCGCTCTAGGCGAAGACTCATGGCTTTGGCATAGACGCCTTGCCCACATAAATTTTGATTTACTTAATAAGGTTATCACAAAAGACTTAGTAATCGGTTTACCAAAAATAAAGTTTTCAAAGGATCATTTATGTGATGCATGTCAAAAGGGGAAGCAAACAAAAACCTCTTTTAAATCAAAAAACGTGGTTTCAACATCACGTCCTCTTGAACTTCTTCACATGGATCTCTTTGGCCCTTCAAGGACTAAAAGCATAGGTGGAAACATCTATGGTTTGGTCATTGTTGATGATTACTCTAGATTTTGTTGGACAATCTTCCTACCTAGTAAGGATCAAACTTTTCCAGCTTTTACTCAATTTGCAAGGTTATATCAAAACAAAATGAACACTAAAATAGTTGCAATTCGTAGTGATCACGGTGGAGAATTTGAAAACTATCTTTTTGAAAAATACTGTGATAAACATGGAATTGAACATAACTTTTCAGCTCCTAGAACACCACAACAAAACGGAGTGGTTAAACGTAAAAATCGTGTTCTAGAGGAGTTGGCAAGAACAATGCTCAATGAGGGTAGTCTACCCAAATATTTCTGGGCTGATGCTGTTAGCACCACATGTTATGTTTTGAATAGGATACTAATACGTCCTATACTAAACAAAACACCATATGAATTATGAAAGGGTAGAAAACCAAATGTGTCACATCTCCACGTATTCGGTTGCAAATGTTTTGTGTTAAACAATGGTAAGGATAACCTTGGCAAATTCGATGCTAAAGCTGACGAAGGCATATTTCTTGGTTACTCTCAATCTAGTAAAGCATATAGGATCTACAACAAAAGACTACTTATAGTCGAAGAGTTAGTTCATGTGTCCTTTGATGAATCTTACTCAAAATATGTCGAGAAAGGTATATCTTTTGATAGTGCAGGCCCATCTACTGAAGACATTGTCAAAGAAAAGGAAGACGAAAGTGAAATTGTTGCAAAGGAAGATGCTAAGGAAGAGAAAGATGAATCTCATGATAATGTTGAAAAAGAAAGCATCTCAAACAACGAAGAACTTCCTAAGGCCTGGACAAACGTAAAAGATCATCCAATCGACAACATAATAGGTGACATCTCAAACGGCGTTACAACACGCTCCAAGATAAGTAACTTTTGTCATCATTTTGCTTTTGTTTCACAAGTTGAGCCGAAAAACGCAAAGGACGCATTACTTGATGAGCATTGGTTAATGGCCATGCAAGCAGAATTAAACCAATTTAAACGGAATGATGTTTGGGACTTTGTCCCTCATCCGGGAGAACATCAAGTAATTGGTACTAGATGGGTTTTTCGTAACAAACTTGATGAAAACGGAGTTATTACTAGAAACAAAGCTAGATTGGTAGCTCAAGGCTACAATCAAGAGGAAGGTATTGATTATGAAGAGACGTACGCTCCCGTAGCACGTCTCGAGGCTATTCGTCTCTTACTTGCTGATGCTTGCTCAAAAGACTTTAAGCTCTTTCAAATGGATGTTAAAAGTTCCTTTCTAAATGGCTATATTAATGAAGAGGTCTATGTAGCTCAACCACCCGGTTTTGAAAATTACAAGTATCCAACACATGTTTATAAGTTGAAACGTGCTTTATACGGTCTTAAACAAGCCCCTAGGGCTTGGTATGAACGTTTAAGCAAATTTCTACTTAGTCAAGGATACTTTAGGGGTAAAGTTGACACTACTCTCTTCATTAAAAGAAAAGATAAAGATATACTTTTGGTTCAAGTTTATGTAGATGATATTATATTTGGATCGACTAATGCAAAACTTGTCAAAGAATTTTCTAAGCTTATGCAGAGTGAATTTGAAAGGAGCCTATGGAGGTTGTTTTCTTTACTTCCCCGTTTCACTTGGGAGGACGGCACGCTAGACCCTCACGCGAAATTTGGAAGGAGGAAACGCCCGGGGCGGGAGGAATTTTGTTTCAGTTCTTCCTACGATATCACACGAACTTTTTAATTATCCTAACGAGTAGGAGAGGGGAAAAATATCTCAAATAAACCCTAGGAGTTTGCTAAGTGTGGGGGTTCACCTAGACTAGAAATTCTGGAGTCCGGGGGGTCGGTTATACATAGGGAAGAGTTTAAGCACCCTACATATCCGTAGTACTCTACGAGAACATTCTCTGTGTCATTGTGATTGTGTTTATTGCTTGTTATTGGGAAAGTTTCTCCTTTGTGTTAGGAGAGAGAATTGAATTTAATTAAAAAGAAAACAGACTAACTGACTATTTTTGGTTTTTTATTAGCTCGCTGAGATTCCTTGTGAACCTCATGCCTACATATCCCTAGTGGAAGTCAGAGCTTAATGTAGTCCGGGGAACTAATTAGGGATATTAATATATTTTTGGTGCCTTGCTTGAAGCTCAAGGTTGAAGCTTGAATTAAATCTCTGTTTACAGTAAAGAGACATGAAGTAATCTTTATAGAGAGGTATTTCTACTATTCCACCACAAACATTTTTAAAGTGACAGAAAAGCTGAATTCATTTCATTAAGATAGGGACCTTACTTGTATGTTTGCAAGTAAGCCAGTCGCGTGTCTCTTAAGTGAAAGAAGGATTCTCATCCAAATTAGGGAAAGTGTACAAGTCTGGGTTTGTTTGCCTCAGAGCATGCCTTTCAAAGTCCTAAATGGGAGAATGTTTGAAATTGAAATTGAAATTGAAATGTTTGTTTGAATGTGGTGAGATAGGAGAAAGATATCTTTATAGAGATAAGCTATATCTATCTAATGTATAAAAGATTTGATTTTTTAGCTGGCTTGTATGAGGCGCAAGCTTGAGGCTTTTGATTGATTGATTTTATTGAATCTGGGAGATGACTCCACTGGGGATTAACTACAGGGAATTTGTGTTCTGTACAAAGCCCAGAATTGAGGCTGACTCTAATTGGAGAGTGTTTATTTGATGGATTTTATTTGGTGTTTTGTACAAAGCCCAGAATTGTGGCTGACTCTACTTAGGGAGACTCTATTTTGTGCCTTGTATGAAGCCCATGGTTGTGGCTACTTTGGCTAGGGAAAACATTGTTCTCTGCCTTGTACAAAGCCCAAGGTTGTGGCGGACTCTTAAAGAAACTGAGTTTGGATGACTCTATGGGGAAAAGATCCTAGAGGTTAGGAATCTTTGACACAGGAAATGTAGTTTATCTGCCTTGTACAAAGCCCAAGGTTGTGGCTACTTGATGATGAAGGACTCACTGGGGAGACTCTATTATCTGCCTTGTACAAAGCCCAAGGTTGTGGCTGACTCTTAACTGGGGAAGTTATTATTTTATGCCTTGTATGAAGCCCAAGGTTGAGGCTGACTCTTTTGGGGAGTTTTACTCTACTCGAGGATTTATCTATTAAAAGACTGATTTTTTGGAAGCTAACCCTTTCCAGGGATTTTGACTCAGCTGGTGAAATTATCTATTGAAAAGACTGATCTTTGGAAGCTAACCCTTTCCAGGGATTGTGGATTTAAAGGAGTGATTCTTGGAGGCTAACCCTTTCCAGGGGTTTTTGTTAAAATGAAGGAATGAATGAAGGTTGGCCCTTTCCAGAGGTTTTTGTAAAAATGAAGGAATGAATGGAGTCTGACCCTTTCCAGGGGTTTTGGATGATAGCAGAAATATTATCTAATTGAGACTTCTTGTTTAAAGCCCAAGATGAAGGCTGACACTGACCGAGGATAGATAAACATGGATCCTAGACTTTGCTAAGGAAGATTGATGAAGATAAGGGTGACAGAGACTGTCCATGTCTCTCATTCCAAAAGGTGTACTCAATATGAGATTGAGACAAACTTGGCTTGTTTAAATTCTGGTTTAAAATGGAAGAAACTCACCAGGATAGGCTAAAAGGTAACTAAAGACCTGTTCCTATGTTTATAAGAAACCTGATGGGTCCTTGTATACAAGCTCAAGAGGAAGCTGGAAATGCTTTTAAGAAGCCTGTGGGTCCTTGTACAAAGCCCAAGAGGAGGCTAATCGAGGGTCCTTGTTATAGCACAAGTGAAAGCTATGTGGTTTTGAACTTATTTTGGCTTTAAGCAAATGGGTAAGAGGTTTCACCGGGAATAATTCCTCTTTGGGTGGATGTGTCCTATTTTGGGTTCTAAGGCTTTTTTCAAGATGTTTCACCGGGAATAATTCATCTTGAATTTCGAACTAAAGATCTCTAATTAGGAAAGAGCCTTCACCGGGAAGACATTCTCAATCCTAGGCCATATTCCTATAATATATATATAGTTTAACTGTCCTAAGGTTTCACTCAAACGTAGTTCTAATATATATAAACAGTTCTATATTTGACAGTAATGTACAAAGCCTTACCAGAAATAAAGACTGTAAATCGAAAGCTTGTAAGGCCTAACCTGGATGGAGTGGAGGCCTTCGAAGACGTATGTACAAAGCCTTACCAGCAATTTTATTGATAACAATTGAATATTTATGATAAACAGTTAAGGGTTTTTGAAAACAGAAGAAGTGAAGATGGACAAAAGTCACATAGGTATCTGAAGAGTTCCCCGGGAATAATGCCCTTCAAATACCAGAAGAATATTTTGAAAATAGAAAGAAGATTTTGTAAATACGTTTTTTTGAAAATTGACAAAAAGTCAACTTAATTATGATAAAGGCAAAGCCTTCACCTAATTAAGACCTAAATGTTTAGGGTTTTATCACAAAAATAGGTGCAAGAGATTAAGTTTTGAAAATCAAATAAAAAACTATATTTTTTCTTAAAGTATTGAAACATACTTAAAACATATGATTTTAAACCTAATTAAAATATATTGAAATAATATATTTTTTTGTGATTTTTTTGGATATCCTAAAAATAGATGTATTAAATAAGAAATATGTGAAAAATCAAGTGAAAATGATCTAATTTGATAGGTGAATTAATTAGTTGAAGTTGTGAAGAAATTGAATGAGAAAAGAGTTAAAAAAATAGGTTTTGTCTCCTAAAGGGCTTGAACCCACGCCCTCTAGGTTGCCAGCTAAAATACTTACCATCTGGACCAGGCGCGCAGCTTGTCATGTGAATACCCCCAAGTCATTATATTTCAAAACAAGTTCATAAATGAGTGAAAAAATAAAATGAAACAAAAGGTCTGAGGGGGGGATCAAACCCCAGACCTAAGGCGTGGCAAGAGTTTGGACGCGCGTTGTAACCATTGGGACACTACGATGAATTCGTAAGTGACACACCTATCATTCAAAATAAAATAAACTCGTTTCTGGGAAATTCAAAAAATGGCGCCACCATCTTCATCTTCAACCTTAAGCTTCAAATTTTTGAATTTGCTATCTCCTTCGTTTCTCAACCAAACTTAAAGATGTAAACATGGATTTTGCTCGTTTTTGAACGAGGATCATGATGGTATCCTTTGATTTTATTTATTTTCAGTGTAATTCAAAATTCATACGCATGAACACGAAGAACCCTAAAACTGAAATTAAACATGAAATACTCTATATGCATGATTTGATGCAATTGATTGAGGGTTAATGATCCTTAAAGGTGCAGAAACCAACTGGTAACTTCATTTTTAATTTAACATGCGTGAATTATAGAGTTTGAAGCTTTTAAAACTTACCTCAGAAATGGAGATCTGGCTCTGATCAAAGTGTGTTACAGAGTTGTTGCGATGATCCAGATAGCTTCAGTGATCCCTCTGGAAGGTGTTGAGATGCTTAGCTTGGATTGAAACTGCCCAGAACCCCTTGCTCGACCCCAACTGCAACAGCTCCAAGTGAGGGGTGAAGATGACGATTCTCCACGTACAGAAGTGTTCTAGAGGTTTGGATTACCTCTAAATGCCTCCCCTGATGTGTTTGAATACTTACTTTCAAAGGAAGAGGTTTGGTTTGAAGAATCCGAGTCTTCTTGCCAAAGAACCTTTGAAAAACTGAAGTATGAAGAAAGAAGAGATAAAGCAAGAATTCTGTTGCTTTGGTGTGTCTAATTACTGAGGTATGCTCTCTTATTTATAGGCAAAGAGTTCAGTGTGTTTGCAGAGAGTGAGCTTGCTTAGTGAGGTTAATTTGGTTTCTTGGTTATGAAGGAATTCAAAGAAATATCCAAAATGCAATGATGGCAATTTTGATTCCACTTGATCAATCCCCTAGCCATCGATTTTGTGTGATCTTAGGGGACAATTCTGTTGCAGAAGTGAACTCTAATTGGCTTAGGAGAAGATTCTTTGGTGATTCATCAAGATTCCAAATTTGTAATGATTACTTAATCACATGGCATTGAATTCTTGCAACTTGGCCAAAAACAATGGAATAGTGCATTTGATTCCTTCAAATATCTTCTGATATGTCATGTACAAGAATGCATCAATTGGTATAGGCATTGGTACAAAGTTTGCAAAGTTCAGATTTGGACATGTCCCATAATTTCACTTCAAATGCCCTAACTTTGATCAACCATATCTCTTAGCTCATAATGAATTTGAAGATGGTTGAATACAATTTGAAAAGCCCTTGATATGTACTTCAATTAATTAGTTTGGTGTTTGCCCAAAATCCTTAGGGAAATTAGTGAAAAAGTCCCATAAAGTTTGAAGAAAACTAGGGTTTTCTTGCTAGTTTTGTGAAGGCAGACACTTTGAAGCTCCATATCTCTTCAATGGTTGATTTTTAGCCAAATAATTATATGTGACAAAGTTGTTCATTGGATCAAAATCTACAACTTTCATGTTGGAAGTTTTTTTCTGTTTGTAGGTGAAATTTTGAGATATTCCCTTCCAAAGTTTGGTAAAAATCACTTGAAAACACTTAGAAAATTTTCTAAGTATGAAAAGTCAAACTTTGACTTTTTGATTCTTGATTGATTTTCTTGATTTTCCTTGATCAAATGACTTCAAATATCATATGTTGATGATTTAAGACTTCAAAAGTCATGGTTGACCAAAATTTCCAAAAAGTCAATGGTGATCTTGTACAGTTGACTTTTTCAGGTGAATCGCGTTACTGGAGATTTCAAGTAAATTAAGCTATCCTCCTCAAATGAATGATATGAATGGATCATATTGAGTTATTTGAGGATATTGAGCCATGCTTTGAGCTTTAGATCCATGCCCTGATTAAAAGTCAACTATCTTGGTGAATTAGGTCAAAAACCCTAATTGTCGACCAACTTAGTCATGGAACCTTCGTTAGTCAAACCAAGTATTGCATGGAATTGCTTAAGAGATTTGGAATGAGTGAGGCAAAGGAGATTGACACACATATGGAAACCAATAGCAACCTAGACAAGGATGAAAAAGGTAAAGAAGTTGATGTGAAATTGTACCGAGGTATGATAGGCTCACTATTGTATCTCACAGCTTCAAGACCGGACATTATGTTTAGTGTATGTATGTGCGCGAGATACCAATCATGCCCAAAGGAATCACACCTAAAAATTGTAAAAATAATTCTATGATATCTCCATGGAACTACTACATATGGCCTATGGTATCCTAAGGGAAATGAATGCTATTTGGTGGGATTCTCCGACTCCGACTTTGCTGGATGCAAATCTGACAGAAAGAGTACCAGTGGGACATGTCATCTATTCTCAAATTCATTGATAAGTTGGCACAGCAAGAAATAAGTATCAGTTGCATTATCTACAGTGAGGCAGAATATGTAGCTGCCGGAAGCTGTTGTGCTCAGATATTGTGGCTCAAGCAGCAGCTCATTAACTTTGGTATTAAGCTTGATTGAATACCTATCATGTGCGACAACACAAGCGCCATAAACTTAAGCAAGAATCTTGTTCTACACTCACGAACCAAGCATATCGAAATAAGGCATCACTTCCTAAGAGATCATGTAGAAAAAGGGGAAGTCATATTTGAACATGTAGAGAGCAAGAAACAACTAGCTGATATCTTTACCAAACCTCTTGCAACCGAACCGTTCTTCAACATTCGAAGAGAATTAGGGATATTAGATATCTCCAATTTGAGCTAAACATGCTCCTTTTTGTTTATTTAATTATTTTTAACTCTATTCCTTGATTATAACATTTCTCTTAGTATGAAGGTAGTACGCAATCAACCAAGGATCATGCTACATTGACAAGAGGAATATACCTCACGTTACGTCATGATGACAAGATATCTGAAAGTTGAGAAAATGGTAACATGTTTGTTGTTCACTTCCAAAAATATTATTGATGCTATAATATGATATCAATTAACATGTTTATAGTGACTTCATATATGATTCTCCATATATCTCATTTACATGTGTCTATTGCTCATCATTACTCATAATATATCATGTTTGGGCATGCCAATAATAGAACAAGCATATATCTTACATTCATAAGTCACTCCACTGCATTTCAAGCATTTGAAGCATTTTTGGTCGACCTCCTATGTTTTTGAGTCGACCTACTGAAGCCTTTTTCTTAAATAACAAAAACACGTTCAGTTACGTCGACCTAGACCTATTTTAGGTCGACCTATTCTGCATCATTTTTTCAATGCTTCTGTTAGGTCGACGCAGACTTAGAGTAGGCCGACCTACTGAGTCATAAATGTCAAAAATTGGGTTTTTAGGTCGACCCGGCCCACTCTTCTACATACTTATGCATGCAATTTCATTCTTGCTCCATCTCAAACACTCTCTCTACGGCTAACCCTAATCCTCCAAGATCAAATTCCTCCAAAACTCATCTCTTTCACGCAATTCGTCTTCAACAATGGCTCCAAAGTCCATAAAAGGAAAGGAAATTGCATCCGGCTCTTCATCTCATCCGGTAAGTGCTCTCGCTCTCGTTCATCCCGACTGTAAAGAAAACTTTGAAAAATGGCAGATGAAACGGAAAATTATCAAGCAATATGTCTATAACCCTATCGTAGCCGACCGTATGAATATACCCGAAGTTACTAATCTGATTAAGCATCAAAATATCCATCCACTGTTGGAATGTGACACTCCATACAGTGAGAATACTGTTAGGGCTTTCTATGCTGGGTTATGATCGCGACTTTACGTGTCTATAAATCTGATAACTGCAAGTGCACAGTCGTGTCGTGTAGTTTTAAAAGATATCGAATCCACAGGGACTATGAATCGATCTACCGTTATCTAAGGTTACTATGTAAAGCTAGGAGTACTAAAATTTCGATTGTTCCTAAGGGAAAGTGATTGTGAGAAAATAAAGAATAATAATAAAAGATAGGTATCAGTATGTATTTCGTTTAACTAAAGGTAATCCGAAGGTCCATTGGCTTTTGCATAATTAAATTAAAAATCTTTACTAATTCCAATCGATTAAAAATCCTCGTCTCAAACTTTCGCTCTGTTGATTCAGACTACTATCCTAATCCTAATGTACGCTTTCGCCATCCCATTAGATTTTAGAAGAGCTTTTTGGAAACAATGTAATTAATAAAATGCCTATTTTACGAGGTTGTTATCTATTTAAATCTCCTAATCTCAAACTTTCGCTCTGTTGACTCGGAGCAAGCTAATAACCCTAACGTATGCTTTCGCCATCCCGCTCGAGTGTAAAAACAATTTTTGAAAATAAATAAGTTCCAATTAGTTTTAATACGCTTTCGCCATCCTTAAAACTAATGTCCTATGTCTACTATCCAGTTAAACACCTCAAACTTTCGCTCTATTGGTTTTAACCTTTGACCGTCTTAAGCCCTCAAACTTTCGCTCTATTGGTTTTAAGACTTACTAATTAAACTAGACATATAAACCAAAAATAAGTGATAATTAATAAAACATAATTTAAGCCAATTTATTTCGGATCCCTACGGTTAACTTACTTTACATACCGACACCTTTAGTAATTTAGCCAGACATATTAATATGGTTAAACATGCATAAATAAATTTGGTTCATATTAATAGGCATATTAATTGGCATATAATATATCAGGCAATAATAATATAAATAAAGGCGGTAAATAATAAACCTGAATTAAAATAAATCTGAATTGAATTGAATCTTGAAGTACTCGAACTTCCACCACAGGTTGGCTGGATCGTTCTTCGGAATTTAAATGGCAGAAAATAAAAACAAGGAAATAAAACGATAAATCTAACGTAAGGCTAGATCTACGAAAAGTTCACAACAATTTCCAGTGTAGAAATCGTTGTAAGAAAATAAACGGTTAAATGAAAGCAGAATAAGGAAAAAGCAGTTCGCGGTACAAT